>NC_072791.1:132864337-133167367 GCF_028583425.1 Eublepharis macularius | reverse complement strand
AAGATGGACAGCAATGTAAACCTGGATCTCCCATATTATAATCTATATCACTGTGGGTCACTTGTCTCCCGTCTTCTATTTTTCTTTCAGGTCACATTTCACCTTTTTCTTTCTGTATAATTGCAAGGGACTAGCAGAGGAAATAAAGAAATTAAGAAATTGAAAAAGAATCCTCAAAATCCATCTTTTAGGCTATGAAGTTTTCCATCCTGAAAAAAAGCAATTACAGATTTTACCACCATCCCTTCTTTTGCCTTTTCCTTCAGCCTCCAATAAGAGAGAAGAGCTGACTGGTAAACTTGGTGACCTTTAAGGATCAATAGCAAGTGTGCTTTAAATGGCAGGCCCTAATAGACCATACAAAGTTCTAGGCCTTGATCTATTGTCTGTCTTCCAGACTCTCTGTCAGCCTAAGGTTTGCTTAGCAACCAAAAAATAGAGAACAGAAGGAGTGGTCTTGCTACAACCAGCAGGATGGTATAATTTGATAAACCCATTCTTTGTATTCCAACATATTTCTTTCCATTGGACAAGGAACAGAGTACTTATTTTTGGTAGCCAGTTTAAGTAATCTTCTGAAATTACAACTGATTTCCGCAGGAGAAAAATGGCTGCTTTGGAGGGTAGGCTCTATGGTCTTATACCCCACTAAGGTGTTGCCAGCTGCCCCCTTTGGAATTATGGACTCTACCATTTGTGCCCTATGGACTCAGTCACCCAAAGCTGGTCTTGTGCCTCCCTGGAGTATGGACTTTATGTCTCTGGCCCTAAAAACCTGTGGTATGCCTTGTGCTAGGCATGATCCATCTTTGGGCTATGGACCCGGCACCTAGCAACGTACCAATGGGAGGATTCTCTGTGAAATGGACTAGGTGCTCCCTAGCCCATCCCCATAGAGAAGCCACCGCCGAACAAGCCCTGGGTCTGCCATGACACCCAGAGCAGCGTACTAGCAAGCCCACAGCCGCACTACCAGCATACCAAGGGAGAGCCATGTTACCGCAGACAGTGTACCTGAGTCTGCCATCATGCTACAAGGCTCCTGTCACATTCCGAGGTCAAGCCGTGCTTGATATGTAGATCGCTTGTGAAAGCCCCGGGACAAGAGCAATGTGCTGACTGTACAGGGCGGATAATGGACGCATATCAGTACGCCCACCAAGCCTTGACATTCTGGGCCGATCCCATCAAGAACAATCTGGCTTCCTGACAAATCCAATCAACCCGCCCGGCACTCCCTCCCTTTCCTTTTGTCCCTTTCCCTAGGGCAGGGGTGGGCAAATTGCGGCCCGCGGGCCACATGCGGCCCGCTACAGAGTTTTTTGTGGCCCACCAAGACAGTCAGAAATATCTGCCTTGAATCGAGATTTGCAGCTATAGATGATATGAAATTAGCACAATAAATAAATTGAATAAAACTACCACTATTTTATTTAATTTATATTTATTGATTTTTATGATACAATTTATACCTTTTCTGAAATGCAAAGTTAACTAATGAATGCAATCATTTTAAAAGGTGTGGCCCTCCGCTAACCTCCGCTCCCACAAAGTGGCCCCCGAGCCAAAACAATTGCCCACCACTGCCCTAGGGTGTCACAATCACGCAATTAGATCCTAAAGTGGCCCATCAAATTCCTGATATTAGCCCATCATATCTCTTGTTAACCCATCATATATTTTGTTAAAACATCCTGAGAACCATTTCCGAGGCAGACTCGAAGGGTCCCCGCCTCAGGACACCTTTTGGCTATTTAAGCAGGCTCTGCCTGACACTAGGGGCTCGTCCCGGCACTTTGCCAACCCTACCCCGTTCCTGACAGACGCTCTGCATGTATAGTGCAGGCACTGTACATCACCCCCCCCCAGCTCACTGCTGGAATCTCTGCTTCTCACCATGATCAGGTAATATATTGCCTCTCTTCCATCGCTCTCAAGTGGGAACCTGCTAATGCAAACATCTCTTGATTCTTTCTGACCTTTGTTTCTTAGTTCTTGTATGTTGGATGTATGTAAGTGCTATATTAGGCATATGCAACACTTTCACTAAACATTATTTATTTGAATATTAGCCTCCTCTCTTTTGTTTGAGTAACCCGGAAGACTGACTCTGGTATACATTGGTTAAGGGTCCGTGCTAGCTCAGGCTGAACTGCTTGCTAATTTCCCCTATAAAAGTGCAGTTCTGGTAACAAAGGTCCCTTCCCTCCTAACCCCCCCCTCCCCCAGGCTCCACCTTTGAATCATCAGGAATTTCCCAGTCTGGAAATAGTAACCATAATACTTGTTGAGATAAATTCCTCTGAATATACAAAACCAAGGGTGACAATAACTTCTTCAAAGTTCAATAATAAATAAATAGTATTGAAAATATTGAATACCATTCTGTGTCTGCTCTGAAATATTATAAAATATCAGCCAGCAGATGTCAAATACTGAAAATAATAGTACAATTCTAAACAGTTACATCCTTCTAAGAACATTAACTTCAGTGAACTTAGAAAGGTGTAATTCTTAACGGGATTATACTGTGAGCATAACTGTGTGGAAAAAAAGAGATCTCAAATATTAAAAAAATATTTAAGCATTCAGGATAGCTAGAGAACATGCAAGCAACAAAATTTGCAAAAGAAATGTGCCAGATCCCCTACTGTAGACTGTAGACATCAAGCAAGAAAATTTGCAAAAGAAATGTACCAGATCCCCTACTGTAGACAGAATTAAACTCTCTGTCCCAGTAAACCCAGTTGTTCTCTGTCCCAGTAAAAGACAGCAGGACCATATGCTTAAGAGATGCATCCTGTAAGTTCCAATACCAGTAATTAGATGCTGTCTTTAGTCCCTTACTAAAAAGGTGCTGCTGTGTTATCCAATATACACTAAACATGTTTTGCTGAATAAGTTGCAGCTTAAGATCTACAGAAGCAACAGATACAGAGTTTCAGGCTTTATCCCATTGCTTTAGCAAAACTGGGATATCTAGCTCTTTATTCCATTCATTCCTGAAACTCTGCATATCCTATTTGTTATCCAACATCAAATATTGATTACCAAATATTGTCGGTTTTGTTTTCTGCATTGATTCAATGAGAATTTCCAGAAGTGGGGAAGACTGAAAAACTCAATGCTGCAGGGCCATATTTAGATACCAACAAATGTTGCAGTTATAAATATTTCCATTCAGCTAAAGCTGAAAAATCATATCTATACCTCAACAGAGAAAATGACAAGAACTCATCATCAAAGCCTATCAACTGATCCAAAGTAAAAATCCTCCTATCTGTCCAAGCCTTCCATAAAAAAAGATTTTCTCCCAATTTTTAGATGTGGATTTATGAATTGGTCCATAATGTTAATTTAGCATGTGAAAATGGGTCAAATTGATACTGTAGTGACATTAAGTGCCATAGTGCTCTGTTGTTTTGTTAAACCTCCAGCTTCAGTGATCTCTGTCCTCTTCAGGCACAATACAAAAATTGTCTCATAACAACAAACCCAAAGCCTTTAAACTCACTGCCATAAGAACATCTAGCAACTGAGGGGAAGATGTACATTTCAAAACCAACCTGGTTTCCCAAAATTATAGGAAGCTGTGTGGGTTCCCTCAGTTGAGAGAAAAGACCTGCCACAGTTGGTACTTGGATAGGAAACCTCCAAGGAATATTCTGTAGAGGAAGGCAATGGCAAACCACCTCTGCCACTCACTTGCCTTGCTGGGATTGCCATAAGTTAATTGCAACTTGAAGGTAGATACATGGGTACATAGTTGTTCTCCATACCACTTAGACTGCCACCATTCAAACACGCTATTTAAAATGGGCACCAGAGAAGGGACGTGGTCAGTTGCTAAAATGCAGTTTTCCCTAGTGCGTACAAGTGCGGCAAACCATCCTTGTGGTAACCAGTCCTTGGATAGCAGGAGACAAGTGCACTAGACATAACCGTAGAATAGCAATGCAGTAGGAAAACTATGAGTACTGGCCTTCTTGGTAATTCCTAAAACAACCACATCATGGCAGTGTACCAAAGTTGAATTGAGAAAGAAAGCCCCTCCACAGGTCAGGTGAGCCAGAAAAGTGGCAATTTGCTGGGTGAAGACTTGGGAGAGTTGCTGGCACCTAATTGGATTGGAGGACAGCATGGAACAGCACTCGCAAGTCAGTGGTGCTGTTTCACCAGAGGAATATTTGGCCTCTGTTTCTCAGCAGCCCATGTTGAACCAGCAGGCTGTCATACATACGGAGAGAAATACAGGGATATTTGCTGGACTTGACCAAAAAGGTCATAGATGATATCCCTACACACAAATAGAGCAGCCTGGCCTCTCAGCTAAACATGCCAAAAGGGGAGTTTAGAGGCCTGGAATAGAATAGCCTTGGGAGAGGAGCAACAAACCAAGAAGTGACACAATTATATGGCCTTGTGTGGATTAGAAGCAGTCTAGCCCATATAATTAGACATGTGTGGAGGCCCAAGTTCAGAAGCATCAGAGAACGGCAAGAATGCCCAACTTCATAGAAATGAAGATATAGTTCAAAGATGGGAGCATTGGCGGAGAACCAAAGTATATTCATATGTATGAAAAATTTGTAATCATATTTTTAAACAGACTTTGTTAAGAGAAAAAGTAGCAGGAATGACTTAACAGTGTTTATATGTTAAGAAGACATTTCAAGTATAAATAACCCTGTATGGTGTTTGAAGTTATAAGATAATTACTTAGCCAAGAATGTGGGACAGTTAGCTATTTTTAGGAGATGACTTGAAAAACCTATAAATGTAAGTAGGGGACCCACAATGACTTTTAGGGGGCATCTCATTTTCCCCTCCCCCACCATGTCCTCTTTCCCTTCAGGCCCCCTGCGCAACCTCTCCCCCTTTTCTAGCTTCCTTCTCTCCTTCCCACCTACCTTTGCTGCCTCCCCACCAGTCTTCACCTTTCCCCCTTCCCCCCAGTAGCATCTCCCCTATGGCTCAGTAATGTGGTGCCAACTGAGCTGGACCTACTTGCATGGTGGGGAATCTGCAAGTACTTCACTTTTCCCTGTATCCCCTTCCCTAGACTATTGCCTCTCCCCCGCCCTCCCCCGAGCAGTCTCCCATGACCTTCTCTCCTTCAAACCGCCTGAACAACGTACATTTTATCTTCCCCTATCTTCATCAATATTTATTAATTTACTTCATTATATACTGCCTTTCTCCACAATGGAGACCCAAGCTTACAGCATTATCCTTGCTTCCATATTATTCTCATAACAACCCTGAGAGGTAGGTTAGGCTGAGAGTTTGTGACTGCATCAAAGTCACCCAGTGAGCTTCCACAGCAGAGTGCCTCTCAGTTTCTACACTGGTTTGGAAAAGAAGGGCTGCTATTAAACAGCACAAGCAGCTGGGCCTGAGTGAGCAAGCAGCGGCCCTGGAAGGGGCCCTGACCACTCGCCCTGCTTTTTACTCACATAAACCAAGACTGGAATTCTGACTAAACTGTTATGGTTGCCTAGCAACAGCCACTGAGGGACAGCTGGTTAAAGCTAGAGGTGTTCCTTTTATCATTTGGGGTTTTTTAACCCCCAAATACATTTTTGTTTAGATTTCAGATTTTTCTGAAAACCTGAGGTTTTTTTCAGGTGTGTAGGAAGATCTGTCTTGTCCATTCATGGCTCCCTTCTGCAGATTTAAGTATCCACAGATCACGGCCATTTGGCTATTAGTATATAAGATGAGAAGTTAAACTGATCGAGAGTTCCTTGCTTGTGACCTACAGATCTTTGGATAAGATATCTTTATGGAGTCAGGTAATTGCTGTCCTTTAATTACTTATGTAACAATAATGGGTGATACAATTTTCTCTTGATTTAGGCAATGTTAAAATACAGTAATGTTTTAGTCAAAGATTAAAATGGAAGTAGAGATTCTCTAATAGTATCACTTGTGTATTATATCCACAATCAACCTATAACATGAGTAAAGTGTACCTCTTGCCAGGAATTAAATGATCTGATATAGGAAAGTCAACTAGCTGCCTTGGGCTTCTTAAGTGCATGCCTATATCTGAATCAGACCTGACCAGAATCATCCAGTACAAGGCAACAGGAGAGGGCAGCTAGGTAAACACTGTGCAGACATGTCCATGGATAGTGAGTATTCAGCATTGCTCAGGTTGTGCCCACTGGCTCCTACTCCTGCGAGTATAATAGTTAATTCAGCCTTTCCTGGAGCTAAAATTTAAAAATATCATGATCTATATTAGCGTGTTTGAGACAAAGAATCTACCTACAAGGAAGTGATTCGCCTTATTAGTTGTCCTACAGTGGGAAGGAGGTATGTTAAAGCATTTTTTTTTTGGCCTGGTGAAAAGCTAAAGAAAAGGAGTTCATACTGAAAGAATTATGAGAAACCTGTGTAGACGTGAGGAGAATAGACACTTCAAGAATAAATCCTTAGGGCATGATCCAGTTTGTGTCCTACTCCTGGATAGTTCAAACTGGTCGTGTGCACTGCACTGGTGGGTGAGGGGACAGAAGCTAATTGTGCACGTTGAATCAACACCCCAATTGGGAACTTTATTTAAAGAAGAGAATGAGTAGAATCTAAATAAATTTTTTTCATGAAAATCGAAGCAAGCAGAATTTGATTGAGAATTCCTCCACCCCCACCCCCCAAACCTCTAATTTTAGTTGTTAGCATCACTCCCAATCCTAAACATTTATTTCAGTGAACATCTTTTAGAATTGGGCATAGGATATTGTCCTTGTAGATGAGCAAGAAATCTCATTTATAGGTTACATTGGTAAACAGATGACTGTTTAACTAAATATGGATAATGATAACATGCCTATGAAGGAGGAAACTGCTGAATAATATGCATAGGAAAGTATAATGGTTATTTAAGACTCTTTTCTTAGTTTTTCTAAATCATAAATGAAATGTGAATTCATTCATACTGTCCATACAGTCATGGAATAGCTAAATCTCAAGAGATATCTAGTAGAATTCAAATATTTTGTCTATAATATACACACAAAATATGATTAAATGAGAAAAAATGACCATTTTTGACTTGAGGACTTCATAAAATAAAATACAAATTTCAGTTAAAAATATAGATCTTTCATCTAGTATGGTTTGGAATGAAAGCCTGATTTGTGTGTGTGCGCGCAGGCATGTGCATGTAAAACATACTGCCCATCCCCCACCCTCTCTCCCATCCCCTTGCTCGGAATGTCATCTGTGTTCCAAGACTAATCCTGCAGGGTTTGAAGACAAGTACTGTGACTGGTGCCCTGTTAAGTACCAGAGGGAAAGCAGGAGCTCAGGCAGCTTTCTGAGTATGCTATGAAATGACACTTGGAAGGGGACAAAAGAGTGGAAATGTCACCATGTCACCACCAATGAGCCTGAGGGTCCTTCACACTCCCTGAACCTAATGTGAAGGCACAACTCATTCCTTCGGGGAGAAGGCAGAGGCACAGAGTCCAGGCCAAGGTGTAGCTATCCTTTACTTGCTCTTTTCATGTCTGCAGAAGCCTAAAAACAATCCCAAAGGCTCATAAATGGTTCTTAGAAGAGAATCTCAGACACAACACAATGTGCTTTTTTTATCACCAGGAGGGATGTTTGTACACCATGGAACACTCTTGACATTTTCAAACTCAGAATCATCAGAGTCTATTTATTAAATGAGAGAAGTTTTTTTAAAACTCCTTTCTACATCATCCATTGGGTAAGATGCTATTTTTTAAAAGACAGTGTCTGAAAATGGGCAGGGCACCCTACCCTATCCTGGTCAATGTCCTCACTTACCATGAAGAAGCCCTGTGGTGGGCCGCCTGCCACAGGGAATCCAATGGGCCATTCCAGAGCCACAGGGGCATGGGCCAATGACAGTCAGAAGCCAGCACCTTTTCCATAGCTCAGTTGGATGGTGGGGGTTGGGCTGGAAGATGGGGCAGTGTCAATCACACCCCAGCTGCCCAGCAGGAAAGCACAGGCAGGGCAAAACTAGGGCCCAATATAACCAAGAGGCCCATCCAGGGAACTGACTGGCCAGGGGAGGACAAGGGGGCAAGGTCCCAACTGGAGGAAGATAGAGGAAGCCTCCTCGTACTGATTCGCCCAAAAAATAGAGGATGCAGCATGTACAATTCCTATTTTAATAATGTACTTCCTATGTTAATGTTTATCTTTATGTATGCTGTAAACCGCCTAGAGCAGTAAATATGGTGGTGATGCAGTATATAAGTTAAATAAATAAATAAATAAATAAATAAATAAATAAATAAATAAATAAATAAATAAATAAATGGATGGATGGATGGATGAATGAATGAATGAATGAATGAATGAATGAATGAAGGCTGCGACTTATTTAAACTCTCTCATCCTCAGGCCAAGGAGGAAGTGGTTGGGGTGTCTCCTGTCTTAGAGCTGGCACAAAGAGAGGATCAGAAGAGACAAGCAAAGAGCGCCATGATGAGAAGAGGAGGACCCAGATGAACCCAACCACTCCCCTCCATATCTGATGCCTGAGAGACCTTGAAGCCCCTAACCCACCTCCAGCTGGGAATCAGGAAGAGGCTCCAGCCTCGGGCTCCGCTACTCCCTTCTCCATACCAGTACCCCACTTGGCCACACCAAGCCACATTTCTACAGCTGCCCTTCCCTGCAGCAGTTCCACACACCCCAAGCCTCTCATAATGTACACATAAGAAACACATTGGCCTGACCTCTAACCTGTACCAGGAATCTATATACCGACCACATCCTCTATTTATGTCATTTTTATCCTATTTTCCTCCAAGCAGCGCAGCATACATTGTTCTCCCCTCTCATTTTATACCCATAAGTATACTGTAAAGGAAATTATTAGAAAAATACCAATGCATGTTAAGAATGGTTCTAAAGTAAATGAGCAGTTATAAGGATTGCCTTGGGGAAGCGGAGCGAAACGAGATGTACTAAGTTGCCAACTTCCTGGGAGCATTTCTCCTGTTGCCATCTTTCCAGAGATATTGCTCCCCGGTGCTGATTCTGCTCGATGGGTTTCTGCCTGCAAAGAAAAAACAAAGCGTGAATAGAATTGACTGATTTTTGGATAAACTTTTGATACTTACCGGATGACCTGTGATATTTACTTATTGACAAGCATTGGTTTGCATTCAATTGGACATTTATGGAATTGACCTATTTGTGATTGTTTGGTGGACCTTGATATGATATGTAAAATAGGATTATAAACTTTGTTTACACGCTTTGCTCTTGCATTTTCCCAAGAATTAATTTTTTAAAAAACTATATTATAACAATCATAAGTATATATTTCTTCCGGGTCTCTTAGGATTTGTAATCCTTCTTGTTTTTTTTGTTTGTATGAGACCTGTTTTGTAGCAGGAAATAATAAATAACAATACTAAGCAAAATAATAGTTCCTCAATATGAGGCAGAGACTGAATAACACAAGCAACAGACTAATGTCAGCACAGGTTTACATCTGTGTTGCAGCACTATATATATGAAGTGAAATTATACATCAGATGATCTAATTAGTCATGGATCTCCAGCATTATGTATAATTTGGTCCTATAACTCGAAAATTTCACACTACTGCTAAAGGACCCAGAAGAAGGTACACCTCAAAGGAAAGCTGGGGGAAAGTAAGTCACTGCTTGCACTAGTCTTGCCCTATCTTTAAGAGAGTTTTGTAAAGAAATACATCTTGGTTAAGTATAGACGGGTCTTAGATTATGTCTGTTGCTACTCTTTCCACTATAGCTATAAATTAATTTTCCTAGTCTTAAGTAAAGATATACTTTAGCTACATTTCATAGTCTCAGCATATCAACATACTCGCTCATACTGCATTTTTGAAAGTGTTGGGCACTTTCAAAGCCTTGACGTAATTTATAAAATTTCAATTACATGATTTTCATCCAGAATTTCATTGGACCTGGGCTAATGCCTCCTCTTTTGGGAGTGAGTGACCTAGGAATGCACACCTGTAGGTACAGCAGATCCATCTGTGCACACAGAATGAATTTGCTGGTTTGGGGCAAATTGAGATAAAGGTCATAAAGCTTGTTATCAATGCTATAGCAAACCTTAGGGCATACTTACACTCCCTTTTGAAACTTAAGGAACCTACAGCCCAACCCTTACTGGAAGTATCTTCATTTTTATCCCTCCCTTCCTCCAAGGAGTTCAGGGCAGTACATCTGGTACACCTCCGTCTTACCCATCCAACCTTGTGAGGGAAGTTAGTCAGAGAGATTCATTCTCATGGATGGGCAGGGATGAGTAAGATCTTCCAGACCCTGTTCCAATATGCTAACCACTCCCTCTACAGTCATACTGTTAGCCTTATTGGGACTGATAATCTTATTTTCTTTAAGTTTGCTTAAATCTTGCCTTGCCTATAGCTGAAGTGATTCCTAATAATTATTCTGGACACATTCTAAAAGAATGCCTGCTCACTGAGGGGTTCAGATTACATTGCCACCCAGTGCCTTATGGGGAGGGGAACTGTTAAAGTTAGGAAGGGGGGGTGCCTTTCTTTCCTGGGAGTTCCAGACCAGCTATTCTGTGAAACAAGCTGACCCAAACTGAACTTCAAAGGGGGAGATGTGGTGGAACCCCAAGACTATGGCTCAAGAGCACCACCTAGAGCATTTGGGTTCTTAGACACCTGAAGCTTACATGAGAATAACACTTTATTGCCCATTACACATTGAGGATACCTGGCCAAATTAATCTTTTTTTTTTTGCAAAGGAAACCAGCTTGGTTTCCCTTTTTGTCATGGAAGAGTAGAGCCATTAAATATGACAGGACCCTCCTGTAATAATTTTCTGATAGGTAGCAATAGTATTTGACAGGAGAGATGGAGCTTTATTTGTAATTGGTTAGATCCACTAATCAATCTCACAGAGGAGGCTGGCATAGGTCAGACGCCATTGCCAACAAATATCTGGGAGCTCTGGACTTTTCTTTGCCCCCACTTTGGAACATCTGGAGAACCCAAATCTAGTGGGCCAGGGATTAAGGACTTCTCCACTGTCTTGGTACTTCACAGAACTCTGTACATACTCTGAAGAACCTGCTACAACCTAGGTAAAGTGTACTTAGCTGAGTTAGATCAATTTTATATTGCTTTTATTTGAGAAACTATGTACTATGTGATAGTGTGATTTTCCCTGCGTTTTGTATTTTGTCCCCTTTCCTACCTCTTTTGAATCTACCCACCATTTCGCTTTTTTCTTTAATAAATCTTCTTTTCATAAAGACCTGTAGTACAATACATTTCTCTGGGATATTTCTCTGAGCCTGTTCCCTGCATGCCAGATCACCTGGAAACTACAGAGTTTGCTATAAGGTCTTTTCCAGGGTTCCCACCCTGTTATTGTGCTAGGGCTAAGCTGGAAGGGCACCTTCTCAGAGTGTCAGTATAGATGTTCTCTGAGTGGTAGCAGCCAATTACCAGGGAAACCTTGGTCTAAGGGAGGTCCCAGGAAAGAAAGGCACCTTTCCCACCTTCCTAACTGTAACATGGAGCATGCCTTACTTTCCTGCCCACCTAGTATGCTGGCCTCGCCACCAGTGCCAGCAGGCACCAATATACACCATGTGGCATAAAAGGAAAGCCCTGATGAATCTGACCAATGATCCATCATCCAGTATCTTGCTTCATACATTGGCCTGGCAGTTGCCCAGGAAGGCCAACACATAGGGCATAGAGGCCAAAGCCTTCCTCTGGCATTACCTCCTAGCACTGAGTTTCAAAGGTTTACAGTCTCTGAGTGTGGAGGTTCCCATTACGAACAATAGCTAGTAGCCATTGACAGCCTCCAGGAATTTGTCTAACCCCCCCCCCCTTTAAAGCCATCTATGCTTCCACAATTTAATTACTCAAGAAGTGCTTTCTTTTGTCCTTCCTGAATCTATCACCTATTGAGTTCATTGCGAGTCCCTGAGTTCTAGTATTATGCAAGATGGGGAAAAGCTCCCTCTACTCATTTTCTCCACCCTATGCACAATTTTATAAACTTTTGTCATATTTCCCCTCTAGGGTTACCAACCTTCAGGTGGGGAGTGGAGTTTCCCAGAATTATAACTGATCCCCAGACTACAGAGATCATTTCCCTTGGAGGAAATGCAGCTTCAGAGGATGGGCTCTGTTGCATCACATCCTCACTCAGCTCCCTCCTTACCCCCAAACTCTGCACTCCCCAGGCTGCCCTTAAAACTCCAGGTATTTCCCAAGCTGGAATTGGCAACCCTGCTCCCTTCGGTCATCTTTTTTTTCTAATCAGAAAAGGCCGAGGAAAAGTGCTCCAACCTCATAATTGTCTTGATGTTATGCTGTGGCTCAATATCAGCATAGCTAGAACAGCCATTGTGGAGTGAAACTGGCTATGGTAGCGCTGGGACTCTGTACTGAACAGAATCTCTTCCTTGAGGGATTCTTGCTTCCTTTTTGTTGCTCCCACTTTCAAGGTGTTAACTAAGCACTCTGTTTCAAAACAGGAAAGCACTTAACTATCCACTTTTAGGCATGTAAAAACACTATTGCCTTCAGCAGAGTTATACAGATGTTTAAAGTTACAGACATGTGCAGTGGGTTTGCTAGGTCAGATTAAAGCTCTTGAGAATTCATTTAGGTCCTCTCAGGGCCAGGTTTCGTTCAGTGAGTTGTAGCAACTTGTAATCAGGGAGCAGATCTGGGGACCTGTCTCCAAATATAGCATCATGAAGGAGTGCCTGAACACCCTGGACTCACACAGAGCTGAGCTAGATAGGGAGATGGTTTGGCCTGAAATGAAAGGGATTGGCTTGCACTCCGAGGCAAAGGAGAGGGGTGGGGCTTTTATTCTTACTCAGAAATCAATAGGAAGCTGAGGGAAATGCTCATTGTTTCAGGACCCTTTCTTGCAAAGACTTGTATCACACAGCAAAGCACAATATTTACTGTGAATAGGCCCATGTGCTCCACTTCATACAAACATAAATATTATCAGATTAAAATAATAACTGCTGCCTTCTTTCAAGTTTGCCTGCAGGTTAACATTTTGTGCTCTTCCAGACCACCATCTAGGAACTGTGTGTGTACATCTGTGCATTGTGCGCAGTTGTGTGTAAACTCTGTGCTTGATATCTTTGGTGCCCCAGTAACGTTTATCGCTTCTTTGCATGAAACGTTCCAGACACAGAAGGGTTGTTTCCTCCGTTTGGCAGATTAACAGTTTACTAACCTGCAATTTTCCCCCTCTTAATTGCCCTAATCAGGAGCAAGTTTGGACATATGCCCCTTTGCGGGCATCTGAGCTGGCATAAGATGGAGTCCACACCTTGTCCTCTGAAGCAAACAAAACCTCCCGCAGAGATATGTTAATTTCAGTTCCCACCCTTTATTCCTTGGGCCTGAGATAGCTGGGTTTATTCCCCAGATTTCCATGAAACCTGCCTGCTGTCCATCACAATAGTCTTCGTTTGAGAAAAAAAATATGTACGGGCTGCAGAAATTAAGAGCCATATCTGAAACCATCAGTTTTATTTATTTGTTTACATTTGACCTGAAAATGACTTACATTGTGTTCCTCTTCTCCGTTTTATCCTCAGAACAACTCTGTGAGGTAGACTAGGCTGAGAGTGTGTCACTGACCAAGGTTACCCTGTGGGCTTCCATAACAAAGTGGGAGTTCAAACCTGAGTCTCCCACATCATGGTCTGACACTCTAACCAGTAAACTACACTGGAATATCAGTTCCTGAGTTGGGTAAATGTGAGCTCAAATTACCTGATGGCTAGTGTACCCTGAATTTATGAGTTCCTGTGCATAGTTAATAGCGACTTGTAATTATGACATTGGCATATGGTAAATTTTCTATGAAATTTGTCTAGCATTAGTAGCTGGCTGATCATCTAAAGTAGGACATAGGCATGGAGGAACCTGGCTTTGTCCTGCACTGGTTCCAAACCAGCTAGCTTGAAAGAGTACAGACATGGCAGTAGCGAGCTCAGCAAGTGACAAGGAGTCCAGCCATGGTGGCAGGTGGTTCAGCTAGCAATGAAGAGCAGGGCACAAGGGTGCCCAGCTTCACCCTATGAGAGGAACAAGGGCTTAACAGGCATGGCTTCACCCTGTGCTAGCCCAGACCCAATAAGGCTGGTGAGAAAGAGCATAGGCATCGTGGTACCTGGCTTCACCTGGTGAGGAGGAACATGGGCACAGCAGTGCCTGGCTTTGCCCTGCCAGCCTGTGCATAGTGCAGACAGCAAGCAGGACCATGGCAGCATCTCCTTTTTCTCCAGCATGTCCTCCATCAGATGGGGGGGGGGGCTTTTTCCAGGGCTGTTTTGAATGCCCACTTAACCCCTTACACTCAGGTTTATCTTCAAATTGCATAAATCTTTCGCCTTTTACTACACCCCTTGAGGGGAAGTCTTAACAGTGATTGTTTGTTTAGGCCCTTTGTGCCCTTACAGTCACTAAAAGATTTATACTACAATACTGGAAAGATAAAAACCCACTTCCTGTAATTCATTGGATTGAGGACCTTATAAATTTATCAACATTTAAATGTATTGCATATAGACAGCAATTGCATATGGACTTATTTTTAGATATTTGGAAACCTTTTATAGAAGCCTATGTATAATTTGCCAATAGTGTTTTCGTAGCCAACATTTTGTTGTTTTTTTCTGTTTGCACTAATAAATAACAATTTAAAAAATAAAAAAAAGTTTACAGTATTTCTATGCTGCTGCTTCAGAGTACTAGGCTTACTAGTAAAACACCATCTTAATATTAAAAACAAGCCATTGGACATAAATAGGAAAATTATCCATAAAACAGAAGCAGAACATTAAAAAGCTGGTAAGTTAACCCCTTAATTAAGCCTGGGTAAAAGGTATGGTTGCAGTCTCCCCCCTTGCCAATTAGTGGGTGGTCAGCGTGGCTTACCAGCTCAAGGAGGCTCACCGTCAATGCAATTATGTTGTCAGCAATCCACTGACATCAATCCCTGTGTGTCCAGAAGTGACATCAGCACATCGCCAGAGGATGCCAAGGATACTCTGGTATTTGGGCAAAACTCTGTGGTTAAACTATATAGTTAGAGTTGTCTAAACTTTATGGTTAAACTAGAAAGAACTCTATGGTTAATCCATAAAATATTCCCCCAATTCCAGAGTGTCCCCAGTGTCTCCCTGGCAATGCATTGACTTTACTGCCAGGCACACAGGGAGTGAGGTGAGTGCATTGGGATGCTGCTAACATTCCCTGCAATTTTCCCCTTGCTAGCCCGCTGAGTGTCAGTGGGAAGTGCTCGCTGGCAGCAGGGAATCCCCCACCACTGACGAGGGAATGATAAGCATGGTAATAAGATGCATTTTTAGGCTGTGCCTAAAAGAAAGTAAGGTAGGCATCAGGTGAGCTTCAGGAAGGAAGGCATTCTGAAGGTGAGGTGCCTTTGCTAATTGAAAGTTGAATACTCTTTAAAGAAACCCAAGGCAGTGATGAACCCCACATAAATTTTCCAAAACAAAGTATTAATTTTATTAATATATCAACAAGGTATATAGAAAGAGATTGTGCACAAAATATTTATAATGCAAGATACCATATTCATTTTGACTGTATTTACTTTACCCCATAATGACACGTTTAATGTTGCCCATCTGTCGAAATCCAAGGATATATCAGCAATCGACTTGTTAATATTCAGCATAATCATGTACTTAATATTTCTTGGAATCAATATTCTAAGATCTGTGCACCTTCAAAAATATCCATCAGCAAATATATTCCACAATATATTGTTGAGATAAGGGCCATCTTCCAGGCTAGACTGAGTAGGGAGAAAGTGCTTTTTACAGCTTCATTCACTTGCTTCTCCAGCAGTAATGTTGGATCCATTATAGCCCCCAGGCTCTTCACTGAGTCAGTAAGGGTCAGCTGAACCCCATCAAAAGCGGGGTGAACAATGTTCTTCAAGAACTCCACCTTCCCAACGAGCATTACCTCTGTCTTTTCAGGGTTTAGTTTCTATTTATTAACTCTTATGTCCCAAGAACACAACCATTATGACGGATACCAGGTGAAAAGGCACCATACAAGGCTCACTAGGAAGTGAGAAGGCCATCCTCAGAACCTTCCACCTCAGGATTCCAGAAACAAAAACCTGCCAATATCCCCAATCTGAATGCTACAGCTGGGGCACAAGGACAAGGCACACCTACACCGGAAAGCAAGGAAGGGAGCTCATACTTCAATGGACACCCAAATACTCTTCATTCCAGGCTTCAAGTGCCATAAGATATGCAAAGAACTCAAGCACCCTTGACCATCCATGGTCACCAAGTGATAAATGCATACTGCCTAAAAAAACCCTCCACTATGACACAAGTTGCAATAAATACTGCTGTGCACAGGACACAAAGTAAATAAGCAGATAGCAGAAAAGGGGCATACATTTCCAAACTCATTATGCACTAGTGATGGCAATGCCAACTTATCCACCTTTGTTAGATCATACCCAACACTTCACCTATCAGTTCATTTTATATACACCCATATCTTGTTTTTCCTTGCAGGTCCAAAGGCAGATCACATGGAACAAGGAAGTCTAGTAACAAAATCCAGGGCAATTTCCCAAATGGTGTTGGTTACTATTGTCATATAACATCCTGAATTGTGATCCTATGGAGACTACCAGTTGCAGACTTGGGATCTTAGCTGGAGCATGAAGAATGGATGAGCACTAGGTGTAACTACCTTTTCTCAATTACTCCCCAAACACCCAGCCATAGGGACTTGTGATGGATATAGCTAAAACTATAGAAAACAGTCGCTGTATATGACCAATAAAGTTATAGAAGATTCCTTTGCACACAGAAACAGGGCTAGCCCAGCTCCATAACAGACATGCCACAAAAGGAGTCTAGAGGTGTAGAATAGAACAACCGTAGAGAGGAACATGAAACAATGGAGTAACACGGTTGTACAGCCTTGTGCAGATTGGAAGAGCCATCTAATTCATATCACTATATACAATGGATTAAGGCCCAGGTGCAGAGAGTGTCTGAGAATGTCAGGAATGTATAACTTCATAGAAGCTGGCAATATTACTTAAGGATAGATGTATTGGTTGAGTAATAAAATATATTCATAAGTATGAGAAACTTTTAATTATTAATTTTACATAGCCTTGGTAAGAGGTAGCAAGAATGAACTATTTTTATATATTTTAAGATATTTCAAACATAAATAACTTTGTCTGGTGTTTGAAGTTATAAGATAAGGTAGCCAAGAATATGAGTCCCTTTGAAGTGGGAAAGATAGCTATTGTAAGGAGATGGTTCTGAAACCCTATAAATATAACAAGCTGAATTGATCAGGAGCCTCCTCTTAGAAGGGGCTCCTTGACTATGACCTTTTTAGCTTTGGGTAAGATACTTTTTTGAGCTCATATAATTGTTCGCATTAAATGATCTATGTAATTATAATGAATAATATGATTTTCTGTTGATTGGGGTGATATTAAGAATGCTAAATAGTCATGTTCTATTAATAAGGGGTTAGAGTGGAATTATTACTTGTGTACTTGTGCCCAGTAATGAACATAAAATATTTTTTGTGGTGTACCTCTTGCCAGGAATTAAATGATTTGACACAGGAAACCTAACTAGACTTTCAGGGCTTCTTAAATGTATGCCTATGAGCAGAACCACAAGTGACAAAAGGCACAGATTGGACACTTGTCAGCTTCCCTCAAGTTTTGATGGGAAATGTAGGCAGCTTGGCGGAATGTTGGACAAGTGACAGTTGAAAAGTCTATTGGACAGCAGTTGGAGAGCCAAGCTGCAAGACTAGGATGCCTGCATTTCCCATCAAAACTTGAGGAAAGCTGACAAGTGTCCAATCTGTGCCTTTTGTCACTTGTGGTTCTGCTCTATATCTGAATCAGACCTGACCAGAGTCATCTAGAATATACTTTCCACTCCACATGTTTACCTTTCAGTCATCACAATCCCCATGTTTTCTTGTTTTTCTACTGGGAGGCCTCCAACCCTCACAGAAGCAATAACAAAGAGTCCAGTAGCACCTTTAAGACTAACCAATTTTATTGTAGCATAAGCTTTCGAGAATCAAGTTCTCTTCGTCAGATGCCTGATCTGACGAAGAGAACTGTAATTCTCGAAAGCTTATGCTACAATAAAATTGGTTAGTCTTAAAGGTGCTACTGGACTCTTTTTGATTTTGCTAATACAGACTAACACGGCTAACTCCTCTGAAGCAATAACACTGTCCCCTCTGAAGTGAAGAGGAGCTACACTAGACTGTGCATGTTGATGCGCATGAGGGGGAGCAAGCAAAGGGGGGGATAAGCTGCCCAAAGGCATGTGATGCAGAAAAGGCATTCCTCTCTCTCAACAACAGTACTACTAGTAGCTTTTTAACCCCCATTTAAAATATTTAATTGCTGACAACAATCTACAACTCCTTTAACAGGTGCCTAGTACAACAGTAGCCTAAAGGAGGATGGGCAATTTTTAGAGTGGGCAGGATATAGCCTCCCCTCATGCCTATGCAGAAACTTGCAAGTATGCTTGAATGAAAGATGGAAGGGGTCAAGAGCAGACATTTGTTTTTTCTAGGCCACTGGCAAAAAAATTGAAAGGGGAGTGAATTTAACAGCGGCTTATCCAGAAGCAGACCACCTTAACAGATGGCAGAAGTGCTGCTGATTCATCCAGTCAATTACTCTACTATAGGAGGAGGTTCTTAGAGAGTTTACTGCTGTGCTTGGCTGGGAGTGCTGGCATGGGTAACCTCTGTGTTCCACCTAATTTCAGTAGCACCAGCTGCCCCAGGGCTTACCTTTATGTTGCTTAAACCACAAGTCCTTGGCTGCTTATCCTGCACTATTTAACAAGAAAAAGACTAGATTAGGTAACTATTTTCAGTCTTTCGTAACACAATAATAGTAGGAAATCTCCTGCCTAGATTTTGTTTTCTGTTGCCTTCCCTAAATCAGTTCTCTATATCACATACCATTAAATGAAGTGCTAAAGATGAACAGAATATTACAGGAAACTTTCCCCCTCTTGCTTACTTTTTTTCCTTTTCTTTCTTTTTCTTTTCTTTTCTTTCCTTTTTTGGCTTAATAACATTTTTTTAAAATGTCTTTGTTCTTCAAGGGTATTAAATTGCATCTCACAACTTCTGCCTAGAGATACACAGCAAAACAAGCTGTCACCTTTCCAAGTTCCTCATTCTTTCCCGTTTCTCTGATCTCCTGCATGTCTTCCCATTGGTTGCCGGGTCTTCCCAATATGTGTGTTTCTTTCCACCATGTAGCATGTAGACTGGGACCACAGGATAATAAAAATAGGCCAGATTTAGGCAAAGTTTCTGTCTGGTATTAAGTTGTGTGATTAAGAAATTATAACAAAAGATAATGATTGGCAAGAATCGATGAGCAACTAGCACCAGGAAACCTCCTACTTGTAACCCTCGTCAAAAACTTCAAAGTTTTACCATAGAGATTCAAGATATTTCTAGAGTATTGTTTGTCACTTCCAGATTATACCCAGAAGTAATGGATGATGTCAGTGACATCACCACTGTCTCACACTCTACACCTCCATCCTAGCTCTCCCACTGGTTGCTCAGCCTGGCATCTGTAACAAGGAGGAGATGAATCATGATCAGTGCAATCCTATGTATGCCTACCTGGGAATAAGCTCTGTTGACTACATTGGGATTATGTCTGAGTAAACCTGCAAAGGATTATGCTACTCATCACATTACTTGACACTGAACTGGATGAGTAAGAACACTTGCCATCTCCCATCTCTTCATCCCCAGGACAGCAGTTTCATTAGCACTTTGGCAGTGGAAGGACCCGTGCTTGAAAGACTGAACATGGCCATGAAATGTTGTGGAGTGAGCAAAAAGGCCTGAAGGGAAAGGTATGGGAAGTTCAAGAATTCAGGAGGTAAGGAGCCCATGAATGGAATTGGTGGAATTGAAGGAAAGCAGGTAATTGAAGCAGAGAAGAATTGGAAGATGCAGGACATATGGGACAGCCATAACATTTCAAGGCAATAGGATAACTGTAACAGGGCAGACAGAAAGACAGATAATAGCATTGATTGTGCACAGATAGCCTGAGCCTTCTATCCAAAAGAAATAGGGTTTCTGGCAACCTGGCAACCAGTGGGAGAACGGAAGGGGAGAGGACATGGAGGGACTGGCCATTAGTGACAGCATAACATTACTTCTGAGAAAACCCAGAAGAGATATCAAGCCTTCCTAGGAATCACTGGAAACTCTGTGGTTTTATTCATTTATTTTACAAAATTTACACCCCACTTTTCTCCATCATATGGGCCATGAAGGTGGTTAATAAATTAAAACATACATAACAAAATCACATCCTAAAAATGATTAAAACCAACAAAAATGTATCATTCAAAGTTAAAACCAGAGCTAAAATACACATATAGAAACATAAAAACAATAATTAAAACATTGGGTGGGAATGCCAAACAAAATAAAACCTACTAGCAGAAGGGGACAGATGAGTCTCACTGGGAAGAAAGTTCCAGAGTTTTGGTGAGAAAACCCTCTCCCAGGTTCCTACATGCCTAATCTCTCAGAAGGCAGGAGCACTCCAAGCAGGGCCTCCAAAGATGACAGTTGTGTCGAGGTAGGTTCATTTTACCATAGAGTTTCCAGCAATTTGTAGAAAGGTATGATGTTATTTCGACAAACTGACCTTCCCAATGTCCAATACCCACCAAATTTTCAGGGGACATAGTCCTCCCTGTCCTCTAAAGACCCTCCAAGTTTCAGAGAGATTGCACCCCGGGAAAGGCATGATCCACGGGTCTCCCCGTTGGCTGTCATTTTCTCTTCACAGAGGCAAAAACAGGACTCTCTGCTGGAAGTACTTCGAAGGGTTAAAACCATAAGGAAAGCCAGAAGGAGTTCAAACAGAGTTCAGTCCCTCCCAGCCTCCGGTTGCCAAGGGGATTGATTGCAGCAGGTGCCATACTGTCTGGCTTGCTTAACAGCTGCCGAAGGCAATGAACAAGGCTTGCAACGACCACCTGTTCGTTTAGGATGGGGCCTCACGAACAGCTTGTTCGAGAACAGCAGATTAGGCTGTTCATTGGTTTTTTCTGTTCGTAATGCTGTTCGTGCCCATGTCTAGTCATGAGTCATGATGACATAGAGGTGGAGTGCACTTCCCTTCCTTTCTCCCACAGGAAGGCCTTGCATAGGAAGACAGACGATATACATTCATTCTCTTTCTCCTCTTTTCTCTGACTGGCTCCCTTTCCGGGTTCTCAGCTTAGTAGAGGGACCAAGCTGAATCCCTTCATCTCAGCCCCTTGCTTGGGAGTTTAAATAGCCTTCTACAACCCCTGCAAAACCTGCCCTTTCCTGGCCCCTCACAACGAACCTAAGACTGCCTTTTTGGAGGCTAATCCTCTGACCCTGGTGTGCAGGAGGCCTTCCATCTGCTTCTGTAGGGCTCACAGTCCCAGCTGCCATCAGTCAGTGGGGATGTGGCCTGGTTGCACAGCCAACTGACGGCAGTACAATCTTTGGTCACCAACTTCCAGGTGGGGCCTGGTTATCTCTTGGAATTACAACCAGTCTCCATATGACAGAGATGAGATCCCCTGGAGAAAATGGCTGCTTTCGAGGGGAACTGTATACCCTTATAACCTGTTGAGGTTCTTTCCTTTCCTAAACCCTGGCCCCAGGCTCCACCCACAAATCTCCAGGAATTTCCAAGTCTGGAGTTGGCAACCCAAGTTATATACCAGTGAATTCTCATTCAAAAGGGGTAGATCCTGCATACATCCCTGTTGTGTCCATCGATTTAGGGAAAGTTATGATCTGGGACTCTTTGGAAGGAGAAAATGGGGTCACACAGAAAGGAAAGAGGAAGCCATCTCTGGCTCGGTGACTGGGAAGCAAGACAGGGGCAACCCAGGAGGAGGAAGATGAGCCTCAAGTCCAAACACTGAGGCATCCACATTGATCAATCAGAGCTTTTCTGCAAGAAAGGATGTGGTTACTATGGTAACCCTGGGTGGCAGAGCTTCTACTCCAAGTGCTGGAGAGAAGAGTACCAAAAGGCCAGGCAGAAGCAGATTCAGGATTGGGAGTTTGCTGACTAGCTCAAATGTGAGGAAGAGGAAGCCTGCACCAGCATTCAGCATCCTCAAGGGTCTCAGAGCCAAACTACAAGTGACGAATGACACTTGAACGGCAAGTGTATTCCTCCCTGTTCACTTGCTCTCCACTCGATCCACTTGCCATTCAAGTGTCATTCGTCACTTGTAGCTTGGCCCTCAGTCATTCACATTCTCCAAGTTTGAGGAGAAGAAAACCAACAAGAAGTCACAGAAAGTTACAACCATGAAGAAATTCTTTGGGGCTTCTTTCTGGGCAGGATCCAAGAACGTGATGGCTGGCAAGTTGAGAGAAGTCCAAGAAGCCAAGGCTGCCAGTCCTATAAGCAGGAAAGTCAGCTTTGAAACTGACAGTGTCCAAGGACTTCTTTGAGTTCTTGAAGCCCTGCCACAAATCTACAAGCAGTGCAAACTGTTTCTGAAAGCCATGCATCATAAACAGAAAGTAAATCCTCATCTTGGATTAAAAAAATTTCCGTTTCAGTCTGAGTAGGGCAGGGGTTCATCTGCTATGCAGCTCTGATAGCCCTCATAGGCTAGAAATATTAAACCTGGCACCGGCATAAGAGTGTTCATGCCTTCAAATTTGAGAACATTAATCCTTTGAAGCCTGGATTAAAATCCAACATGAACCTTCCAGATTATACTAGGAGGAACTATAGCCAAGGGCAATGAGATTTCAGAAAGGAGCTCTGGATAATTGTTAATACATGATCCTTGTGGTTGCTGATATACAGAATTTTGAAAGTTTGTTCTTCAGAGATTTGTTAAATCCACAAAAAATCACCCACCCACCCCCCGCTAAAAGGGCCTAAAGTGTCCCTGTTAGCCTTTTCTAAATAGGGATCTTTTCGTTTACTCCTCCTGATTTTTAAAATGTCATCACAACGTGTTTGTCCTGTTCATAAAAGTGCAGGGCAGGGTTGGGGAGTTGACAGACTCCAAATAAGCTACGCCTCAAGCTAGCCAGCTTCTTTATGGCACACTGAAAGGAGAAAATAGCCTTAAAGCCCTATATTTGTGTGTTTCATTCTCCTTGAAATGTAGTCTGCAAATGAACATATGACTTTATAAATGCATTGTATATTCCTGATGATTATTTTAGTCCCAAAGGTTGCATATTACCTTATGGAGATCTAAATTTGACTCAAGTTTTAAAATGTTTATATTCAGGCCTACTGCTTTATGCAACTGTCATAATGATGAAGAATAATCAAAGATTTACTTGTAGTCTTCTGGGCATTTTTTTGACAGCAGCTCTGTCATTGAGAGTGAATTGATTTAAATCAAGGTGTTTCAAATAATTGATTTAAAATTGCAAAGGGAAAAAGCTAATTCAAAGATCAAAATCAAGATTAATGAAGGGTTTTTAATTTGCATAATGCAGAGTCTAATAAAAACAGAAAATATAAAGTATAAAAAGCATTCAGATGTCAAATTCTTATTTACATTTCTTTGGCATGCATATTACCTTATTGGTATAACAAATATTGACTTGCAACTGCAATCTGCGAACATAATCCGAACCTTTGCACTGCAGAGTTATATGCCTAGATATAAGAAACAGGTTTCTATTTAACTCTATCTTTACACATGTAAGGATACTAAACACTTACTTGAAACACTAAGATCAATTCTGTGCAAACTTATTTGCAATAATGCTCCACAGAACATAGTGGGATTTACTTTTGAGTAAACAGGTAAACCCCTATCTGTTTACTCAGAAGTAAATTCCACTTTGTACAGTGATGCATGCTTCCAAATAACATGCACATTTCCAGAAATTTCTATAAGTAAGGCTGATAGTTACAAGGGAAATGCTATGTCTTAATCTGATAAACACTAAATGGATACTGACTAGCCACGCTGGCATCAGGGTCTTAGGGTGGAGCTGTTCCTATCCAAAGATATCCTGGCGCTTTCTTTTGAAAGAAAAGCAGACTTTAACACCAGTACATTAAGATTTGGGCAATCATGTTCCAATTGAACATTACAAGTAAAGGCTTTAATGTATTTGTATTGTCGAAGGCTTTCACGGCCGGAGAACGATGGTTGTTGTGGGTTTTCCGGGCTGTATTGCCGTGGTCTTGGCATTGTAGTTCAGGAACTACAGGACGTCAGGAACTACAATGCCAAGACCACGGCAATACAGCCTGGAAAACCCACAACAACCATTTAATGTATTTGTTTGCATTACACTCAGATTTCTTATGAAACAGATTTTTTTAAAAAAACTAAAGACATCCTGTTTTAAATGTAATTAAATGATGACCAGCTGACAGGACTGGGAGGGGGAAATGTTTAAAATTGCCACATGCTGCACTAAGGGCCAACTAGACCTGATGGCATCCTCGTGTCCAACATGGAGATGCTGCCACCATTTTGAAGCCTAAAATGGGCAATTTAAAAAATGTCATAAGGCTGATTGGGGTCTCAGGACAGTAGAATGAGGCACCGGTCCCCTCACCCCATGCACACACCTTCTCAAGCGCCATAGCAGCCTGTCCCCTCCCCCTGCAGCCATTTTGGCACTGGAAAAGTTATTGGCGGGGGCAAGAACACCTCTTCCTACAATGCTATGGGCCCCATCAGGACTGAGCTCAGATGGCATTTTTATGTCGCCCATTTCAGGCTTTAAAATGGCAGCGTCATCCCTACATCAAACACCATTACATCCACTTTGGCCCTAAGAAAGGTAAGGCAGAAGGGGCAGATTTGCCTCTCTTCACAGGCACGCTTTGATTTAATAAAAATATGGGATCTGCCCTCCCATTTTACATGTAACTGTGAGGAGGACTCCTGCATATTGGGTCTCCCACTGCAATATAATTGCTTATTTTAATTCCAATTTAAGAAGACTTCCTAAATATATTGGATTCCAAATCAGTCATTCTCTCTCCAGAAGACAGATGACCTCATTGTCATCGCGGATACCTCTCCTGTCTCTGAACTGGTTACTCTGTCCCTCTTGTCTGCAAGACAGCAAGGCAGGTGGCCTGCCTATCACTGAAGGGAGACAAAGATCGAATCTCTGCCTCTAACCACCCCCAAGAAAATGTTTCCCCTGCCTGCCCAGCATATGTGCATCCCCAGATAACAAAATACCTCACCACAAATATGCCTCATTGAAAAGGTCCTCCCGTGCTCTTGAGACAATACCATGACTGGAGTTGTTCCCACCCAACCTCAGTTTAATACAGAGGGATCATATATATATTTGAGGCATCCCCCAAAACTGCCCCAAAGGAAAAAAATATAGCCAATGTGTCAGTGTCATACCCAAGAACAGGCTCCAGGATGTATGGGCTGTCTCTGGAAAATAAGAGGAATTCAGACATATAAGAGGGAGCAGAGGGACAGTGCATGAAAGAATCAGAGATTGCTTGACACGTGCCCAGATCTGGCCTCCTGCCCTGTGTTTATGATACCAAGTAGGGTGCTGCCACTTTTCGACAGGAAGCGTGTGCAGTCATCAAATCATAAAGGGGAGCCGGTCTATGTTTTATCCCCTCTTTTATGACAACTTAAAATGATAAGCTCACTTTGAAACTGGTTTTCCTCCTTTTCGTGTAGAGGCACTTTAAACAAACTGGTTTATGACTTTCCTGATATCTCTGATTGCAGGTGGCAAAGGCAGGCCGCGTCTGATAAGATTACTGATATTGCTGTTCTGAATAAATGTGCTTGTTAAGCAGGAATCTTAAGATGCTGGGGTATTTGTCTGTGTTCCTCATTCCCCCTTTGCCCTGTCTCTCCAACGACTACCTCAGGTGTACCTCCTGTCAAAGAAAACAGGTGACACTAGGGCCTTGTCTCTCTCTCTCAGTGTTTTATGTATAGTCAATCTAATAGTTTCCTATGAGCAATTCAGCTCTATGCTTTACATTATCCAACTATGTAGATTCCTGCAACTGTTCAGCCTATTTTAAATTATGATGTACAAACACACATATATGAGAAACAAAAGTTGACATAGATTCTTGTACAGGCATGCATGTTTATATTCAGAATAAACATGCATGAGGAAAAGCAGCCTGAAAAGTTTAAGTGCACTCGCTGCAGTAGTACTAACAAGGCAGCCACCAGTAGAAACAAATGGGTATGGAAACATGTTTTCCACTGGACTGCAGTTTTGTTTTACTGCCCCCATCCCTGCAGAGAAAACAGCAATAGACTTTTTTCTGCTATTTGTCTCCATTCCAGAAAATGCTTCACTGTTAAATTTCAGTGTGTTGGGCTACTACAAGATACCAAAGAAAGTCATTTGACCTTAGAGATGGCAACCTTAATCTCCATCAATCTTCCATGTAATGTATAATGTGTTATAAAAAGAAATAGAAAGAAAATTTCATTGTGGGGAGGGTCATGTGCTTTATTTGGTATGATATAGTGGTTACAAAGATGAATTAGATCAGGTGGGGAAGGGTTGAAATGCATACTCAGTTTAGAAAATTCAGTGGATGACCTTGCCCCCCTTCTCTCTCTCTTTCTCAGCATAACTTATCTCACAGGATATTATGAGGAAATATAGGACAACCCCACCCATGCATACCAATCTGAGCTCCTTGGAAGAAGGCTGCGGTTTAAATGGAATGGATGGGACTAATGGTCAATAATTTCTTCATTTTCAGCACTAGAAAGGAAAGGTGAATCTGATTTTTGGTGTGGCTACAAGTCATGTTATCTTTTTGAAATGGCCAACAATGTTCAGCATCTCAAATCTGTTGACCTTGAGATGTACTTTCACTTCCCTTCCCCTAAGCAAATCATATAATTGCAAAAATTTTAAGGAAGTAGAGCACATTTCCTTGAAACAGATGAGTTCTCTGAAGCACAGCCTGAAATCAAGGGGTTTAGGTATGGCTAACTCTGCCGGAGATCAGATTGTTACTGGGATTAGAAAAAAATGAATACATCTTGTTCCTGCCTTGCTGAAATGCTTCATCCAATTTGACAGGATCTGAAACCTTTTCTTTAGCAGCACTTGTTAGGACTGGGCCAGCATTTCAGCTAAACAATCAAGATAACCCCCATTCAAACTAGAGCCCCTCTTGGTATTGCAAAATTTACTGGGCATTTTCCAGGAGTAAGCATGTATATCATACTACCTATGACAGATTCCTGTGAAACTTGAAAGAGCATTATAGTAGGGATACAGCATATTGGAATACAAGGTTTGTTCATGGGGGATGGCCATTAATTAACAATAGACAAAACTGGTATCTAAATAAGGTCTTCTCAGTATGGATGGGACTCTCTTTTTTTTAAATGTCAAAGGTCTTCTATATACCTTTCCTGATTATGGAATGAGAAATATTGCAGCATAACATGATACTCTATGATTGATATACCATAACAAGAAGAGATGAGGAGAAGAATCTGCTAAAAGCACAGATACAGAAAAGGAAGCAGGAAATAGACTTACATGAATGACAGAAACATAAAACTACTAATGGGGAAAGAATTCAAAGAATTAGAAAGTTCATTTTCTAGGGAAGGGGCAAACCATGTTTAAAGGAGCTAACACACACAATGCAGTACTAATAATATTTGCATCCATCTAAACTGGTTGAACTCAATTGACTTAGAAGGGTGTAAATCTGTTTAGGATTGCATTATAAGAATTTGTGTTAACTAATCTATAGTAACTTCCATTCTTAGGTTTGGAACTAGAGAACAATTTATGCTTGTCATGTGAATGCCTCTGAAAATGGCACCTGTAGCAATTTCAGCAACTGCTAGTTGAAATATTTAGAATACTCAATGCATTTATGGCTATCACCATGGAAAGAATCTCACTCTTGAGACGTTCCACATGGCCATAACAATCTATGTGGTAAGCCATTTCATGTTACAATGAGGAGTGCCCTTTTTGTGGCACCCTCATGACAAGTTTAGTTTCTAATTCACTTCTCACAATTGCTATACAGATTCATAATAATCCACTGGGAACATGGGGACTTCTACAGCTACCCTGATTATCAGTCCTCCCTACTGTTAAATGAGGAAGGAAAATCATAGTGGAAAGTTGTTAATCTTCTGTATATGATGGTTGTTGTGGGTTTTCCGGGCTGTATTGCCGTGGTCTTGGCATTGTAGTTCCTGACGTTTCGCCAGCAGCTGTGGCTGGCATCTTCAGAGGTGTAGCACCAAAAGACAGAGATCTCTCAGTGTCACAGTGTGGAAAAGATGTTGGCAGGTCATTTGTATCTACTCAGGAGGGGTGGGGTTGAGCTGAGTCATCCTGTAAGAGTTTCCCAGGGTGTGGAATGCTAATGGCGGGAGGCTTCACTGTATCCTGAGGAGGTTCTTTTGCATATGGATTGGGGCTTGATGTGCTAATCTTCTCTGCAGGGCTATTGTTGAGTATAGAGTGTTTTGTTAGCCTAGTGTTTTTCAGAACTGTAAACCATGCTCTGTTCATTCTTAAGGTTTCTTCTTTCCTGTTGAAGTTTTGCTTATGCTTGTGAATTTCAATGGCTTCCCTGTGCAGTCTGACAAAGTAGTTGGAAGTGTTGTCCAGTATTTTGGTGTCCTGGAATAAGATACTGTGCCCTGTTTGAGTTAGGCTATGTTCAGCCACTGCTGATTTTTCAGGTTGTCCAAGTCTGCAGTGTCTTTCATGTTCTTTTATTCTTGTCTGGATGCTACGCTTTGTGGTCCCGATGTAAACTTGTCCACAGCTGCAGGGTATACGGTATACTCCTGCCAAGGTGAGGGGGTCTCTACTGTCTTTTGCTGATCATAGCATCTGTTGTATTTTTCGGGTGGGTCTGAATACTGCTTGAAGGTTATGCTTTTTCATAAGCTTTCCCATCTGATCAGTAATTCCTTTGATATATGGCAAAAACACTTTTCCTGTAGGAGACTGTTTTTCCTTGGTTGTTTGATTCATCCTGGGTTTGATTGCTCTTCGGATTTCATTTCTGGAGTAGCCATTTGCCTGAAGTGCGTGGTTTAGATGATTAATTTCCTCATTGAGAAAGTGCGGCTCACATATCCGTCTTGCACGATTCACTAATGTTTTCATTATGCCTCTTTTCTGTCGGGAGTGGTGATTGGAGTTTTTGTGTAAGTACCGATCAGTGTGAGTTGGTTTCCTGTAGACCTTGTGACCTAACTGAAAGTTTGCTTTGTGGATGACCAAGGTATCCAGAAATGGGAGTTTTCCCTCAATTTCTTTCTCCATTGTGAATTGTATGTTCAGGTGGATGTTGCTGAGATGATTCAAAAACCCCATCAATTCTTCCTCCCCATGGCTCCAAATGATAAATGTATCATCCACAAACCGGAACCACACACTAGGTTTGTGGGGTGCTGATTCTAGAGCTGTTTTTTCAAAATGTTCCATGTAGAAGTTTGCTATAACTGGACTGAGAGGGCTCCCCATGGCCACCCCATCCATCTGTTCATAGAATTCGTTATCCCATTGGAAGTAACTGGTTGTCAGACAATGATGGAATAAGGCTGTTACATCCTCTGGGAAAAACAGTCTCCTACAGGAAAAGTGTTTTTGCCATATATCAAAGGAATTACTGATCAGATGGGAAAGCTTATGAAAAAGCATAATCTTCAAGCAGTATGAGGCAAGGCTATTCTGGCTGCCAAGCAGGAGACTGGGTAAAAGATTTCCTTCTCCCTGTAGCAGGCAAGCAGGGCTGTGGATATAGAGAGGGAATGAGACACAGACCCCACTTTTCCTCACAATGGGCAGCTCACAGGCATCACAGATTGGAGGAGAGAGGCAAAGAATTAGATGGCGGGGACAAAGAAAAACAGTTTGCTCCATACTCCACTATAGGTTGCCCCTGCATGGGATAACAAAGGCAAACATTTAGTTTATACTTACTTGCTTAAATCAGAGAAGCAGGCAGAGCTGCATAAATTGGAGGGGGAAGAGAGGCAGAAACAAAAGTGTCCCCACCACCACCTGCAAAAGATAGCTTGCCTACTTTGCGAATTGCGGGCAAAAGAAGCAGAAGCTATGGCTCTCACCCCACCCCAGCCCACACACACACCCCAAATATACACACCAAATCAGACTATTCATGAGACAACAGTGATGAGGAAGGAGCATACTATCTTTGTATATGAAAGTGAATTGCTGATTCAGGATTTTAAATCTCTCAGTCTCAGCATCTCTAATTTCATATAGAATTATTAAGCAGCTTCACCTTTTCTCCTATGCAAATTGCACACACGCCAGCTGCAATTAGCCTTTTTAGAGAAAATAGGTATGTAACCATTCCTTTTCACTGTAAAGTAAGTTGGATATGGGAACTCTAACAAAACTTGAGTATCCAAGTGAGGGGAACAAAACCCTGCACTCTCTTGGACACCTTTCTGATTATCAAGCATTTTTTTCGCCATGTGGGTTCTGAAATCAGAAATCATCTGGACTGGGAGAAAGGGATCATAATCTATCAAGCCCAAAAGACAAGGGGAGAAGAAATTAGCTAGCCTGAAACACACACTCCGTTTTTTATTTTTGTTTTTTTCATTAAAAGTAGAGCTCCACTTCCGTGCTCGAGTATCCCAGGGAAAGAGTAAGAATGCCATTTCATCTCTGCTCATATCTTTGAAATCAAGGATGCTTTCTCCTGTGATGCTGAAAAGTGACAAAGTGAATCAGATGGCTGAGCAGTACGAACTCACAGTATTTCATCCCAACAGGATAGAAAACAAAACAGTTGCAATCCTATTTTAACCAATGGAAATGAAGAAAGAACCAAAGAAAGAAAACCAATGTAATAACTAAAGAAAATAAATTTTAAAATTTCAATAATGAATTAAAAAATGACCTGTATAAAAGTTCCATAGTTGTCTTAGTGGTGCTGGTGGAAAATGCCATCAAGTGATAGCTGACATATGGCAGCCACTGCTGGAGTTTTCAAGGCAACACACTAACAGAGATGGCTTGCCATTGCCTGCCTCTGCATAGCAACCCTGGTCTTCCTTGGGGGTCTCCCATCGAATTACTACCTAAGGCTGATCCTACTTAGCTTCCAAGATCTGATGAGAATGGGCTTGCCTAGGCTATCCAGGTCAGTGCAGGTGTCTTTACTAATTAAAATTAAGTGATCTTAGTCTCAAGATCCAGGATTGTGTTTTGCTATGCACATGGACTTCCCTCATAGCCAGGGCTTTTTTTCAGCTGGAACGCAGTGGAACGGAGTTCCGCGGCATGGAGGGCAATCTAAACTCCCCTCTGTCTGGAGATCAGGGGGCGGGGCCACCAGCCATGTGACCATTTTCCCCAAGGGCAACCCACTGAGTTCCACCACCTCTTTTCCCAGAAAAAAAAGCCCTGCTCATAGCTTATATCATTCTGTCATGGAGTTGCAGTGACATAGAAGTAAGAGTATTAAAGCTACTGAGAGCTTTGTATGCAAACATGCACATTACATGCAAAATTCAAAAGAATGGTGTGGCCTCCAAGTGTGGTTTTTCTTCTCCTGATAAGGGGAATGGCAGTCAATCTTTTTAAACCATACCTTGACTGAAATTTAATGGGCTTATGAGAAGGCAAATAAAATTGCCCCTGGGGCTACATCTGGCCCATTGGCTGCCAGCTCACCATGTCTTGAATATGCAGCACTATTAAGGAACAAAGATGACTCCACCATTTCCACTGCAGAGAAGGGATTGTGCAGAGATGAAAAAAGGCCAACAGTGGAGGAAAAGCAAGTTTGGCAATTGTGAATAAAAGAGCAAGGAAGTGCTGGCTGGCTGCAAATCTAGTGCAGCTCTGCAAAAGAGACTAACTCATCTGACATTCCAGAAATAGCATCACTACAGCCCAGAGTGAATAAGTCACTGGACTCTGCATTCAAGCTACAACATGCCAGATATTGGTACCTCCTATATTCAGCAGTTCTCCAAAGCAAACTGCCAGAGCCAGCTCCTCCCAGTATAGAGGCGACCGACCATCCCTGGCAAGAAAGAAAGACGCCCTAAATTACTAAGAGTGAAAGAAGAGCCTTGCTTCAGGCAAAGCATTTGGATGGGTCCGCTGGGTCCATGAAAAACAGCCAGCATGAGAAGACATGACACAACCTGCCGTAGGAATTGTACTGAAACTCCAAGCATGTCGGAGCAGGAGAGCATCAGAGCAGTGACTGATGAAGATTAGTCTAGATAGGGAGGAGGAATGGAATGTTAAAAGGGAGGGGGAGCAATATGGCTGTGGGGAAGGCAGGGTAGGGTGCAGCTTGGTACCTCGCCAAAGTACATATATGTTAATTGAGCAATCCTGTTTCACTGCTTTCTGGAGCAGGTAACAAAAGGCCAGAGTGTGCAAGGCTGGATAAGGATAGGGGGTGGGGGGAAAGGGAGAAATTAAGAATGCACCGCTAGCAGCACGGAACTATCTGCAGATAAACCTTCTTCATGAAATAAGAACCTAAGAAGTCTGGAATATTCCAGAGCAGGATTCCAGGCAATCTAAAAGACAAACAGAGTCAGTTTGCAATGTCTTCTTTAGACTACCTTTGCAAAAAGCCAGTATATTTGTTTGGGTATTGAACTGTAGAGACATGGCTTGGTCTCAAATCCCTACTCTGTCATGTAGCTCACTGGATGGCCTTGGGCCAGTCAGAATCTCCTGGCCAAACCTCTACCATATAGGGTTGCTTTGGGATAAAATGGGAGCAAGGAAGCCTCTCTAAGTTCCTTGGAAGAAGGATGGGATAAAAGTAAATAATAAAGCATGAATGAGGAATTAGTTCTATCACTGATCATTTATTTAACACTTGAAATGTGCAATGGACTATTGAGTCCTTATGCCATTCACCATTACCTTGTAATGACTCATCATTTTCCAGAATGGGAACAAAGGGAGAGAAATGGCAGTTTGCCTAAGACAATGCAGTGAATTCACAGCTGAATAAAAATATGAACTGGGACATAAAGAGAGTATTTTATCAATGATATTGCACTGGCCTTTTAAGGATCTTTGGTTTAATAAACAAAACATAGAGGAAGGCCCAAAAAAATTCCCAGATGAGTAAGTTATTTATTTATTTATTTATTTATTTATTTATCTATCTTATTCGATTTGTATTCTGCCCTCCCCGCATCAGCAGGCTCAGGGCGGATTACAACCAAGTTTAAAATCGTATTTCACAGTATATACAATTAAGAACCATAAAACATCTTAAACACAGATTAAAATACATATATATATAAATGACCACCTTTTTAGCCATCTCCGAAGCACTTTGGCAGGGAAATATGAGAGATGGAGGTATCACTAGTAGGGAGGGCATATGTTGTACTCCCCTGGCTAGGGGGCACCGCCTCACATCAACCAAATGCCTGGCGGAACAGCTCTGTCTTACAGGCCCGGCAAAAGCTAACAAGTCTCTCCAGGCCCTGGTCTCATTGGACAGAGCATTCCACCAGGCTGGGGCCAGGACTGAAAAAGCCCTGGTCAATGCCAGGTGGGCCTCCCTAGGGCCAGGGATCTTTAGTAGATGTTTATCACTAGAGCGAAGAGTCCTCTGGGGTTCATATGGGGAGAGGCGGTCCCACACATATGCTGGTCCCAGTCTGCATAGGGCTTTATAGGTTAGTACCAAAACCTTGAACCTGATTCGGTACTCCACAGGCAGCCAGTGCAGCTGATGCAATACCGGTGTTATATGCGTACGCTTTGGCGTTCCGGTGATGACCTGCGCCGCTGCATTCTGTACCAGCTGTAACTGCCGGATCAAGTTCAGGGGGAGCCCAGCGTAGAGTGTGTTACAGTAGTCCAGCCTAGAGGTGACCATTCTTGGACCACTGTAGTCAAGTCGCAGGACGAAAGATAAGGGGTGAGCTGCTTGGTCTGTCAATGATAACAAAAAGAAGACCTGGCAACCGCAGTGACCTGATCCTCCATCGTCAAGGAGGGATCCAGGATCGCCCCCAGGCTCCTAACTCTCGGAGCTAGTGTAAGTATCGCCCCATCGAGTGTAGGAAGCCGGGGTCCCGAGTCCACGTTTCCACAGCTCAAGTACAGGATCTCCATCTTCACAGGGTTTAATCTCAGCTGACTTTGCCTCAACCATCCAGCCACAGTTTCAAAAGCATGCTCCAGGGCAGCTGGGGTCGATCCAGGCCGTCCATCCAACAACAGATACAGTTGGGTGTCATCTGCATATTGGTGACACCCAAGCCCGAAACCTTGCACCAACTGGGCGAGGGGGCACATATAGATATTAAATAATAATGGGGAGAGTATCACCCCCTGCGGCACACCACATATTAGTGGCCTACGGGATGATATCTTCTCCCCCAGCGCCACCCTCTCTCCCCAATCATGGAGAAAGGAGACTAGCCACTGTAACGCTGTCCCCTGAATTACCACATCGGCGAGGCAGTGGGTCAGAAGGTCATAATCGACCATATCGAATGCTGCTGAAAGATCTAATAAAATCAGCAGCGCCGATCCGCCTCGATCCAGATGTCTGCAAAGATCATCCGTGAGGGCGACCAGCAATGTCTCCACCCCGTGTCCTGGGCAAAAGCCGGACTGGAAGAGATCTAGGGCTGAGGTCTCCTTCAGGAAATTCTGCAGTTGTTTCTCCGCCGCCTGCTCAATCACCTTACCCAGAAACGGGAGTTTCAAGACCGGGCAGTAGTTGAGCGGGTCAGCAGGGTCTAGTGATGGCTTCTTCAGAAAGGGCCGCACCACAGCCTCCTTTAGCACCCTGGGAAAAACTCCAGAGCTCAAGGACAAGTTTACAATCACCTCCAAGGAACCCCGTAATCTGTCTACACTGGCTTTTACCAGCCATGACGGACACGTGGTCTGAACATGGCACCATATACATCTAAACTGTCATTGCATCTAAATGAGAGTCATGTTGACAGCTTCAAGAAAACCACAATCCATTTATTCAAAGTTAAATTGGTCTTCGGGTCTAGCAGACCTTTTCAGAAGGAGTTCCAGGGAAGTTCCAGAAAGCCAGTTTGTTGTAGGGGTTAAGAGTGCGGGACTGTAATCTAAAGAACTAAGTTTGATTCCCTACTCCTCCACTTGAAGCCAGCTGGGTGACCTTGGGTCAGTCACAGCTTCTCGGAGCTCTCTCAGCCCCATCCACCTCACCGGGTGTTTTGTTATGGGGATAATAATCAAAACAAAAGAGGGAGGTCTCCAATCCAGTAATGACATACTTTGTAAACCACTCTGGGTAGACATTAAGTTGTCTTTTAGGGTGGTATATAAATCGAATGTTATTATTATTATATTATTAAGGAGGTTTATTCTCAAGGCTGTACATTGTCTTTTTTATATATATATATATAATAGATTTTAATTTGATAGGTCAATATATAATCAATTTCAAATACAAATACATTCCGTTTCAATTCCCCTGTGTATATTTCCCCACCCCCTCCCCTCCCCCCTTTTCGATAATGACTTCCAACAGCACTCCAACCCCCCCCCCCCGTTATTAATGATACCTTATTTCTATGCTAAAGTTGTTCTTTTCTTATTATTAGTAAAGATCTTAATTATATCTTATTTTACTTAATTTCTTTAAAACCCCTCAAAAGACCATAATTGTCCCATTTCTTTTCCATATATTTTTTCAACTTTTTCCAATCTTCCAAGAATACTTCTGGATCTTGCTCCTTCAAATTTCTTGTTAGTTTATCCATTTCAGCCATGTACAACAATTTCCTTGTCCATTCTTCAATTTCAGGTATTTCTTCTCTCTTCCAATACTGAGCATATATTATTCTAGCTGCTGATATCATATAATATATCAATAGTCGGTTGTTGTGGGTTTTCCGGGCTGTATTGCCGTGGTCTTGGCCAAGACCACGGCAATACAGCCCAGAAAAACCACAACAACCATCGTTCTCCGTCCGTGAAAGCCTTCGCCAATACATCAATATATCAATATCTTATCATTTCTATTAACATCTTCCAAATGCAATGATAATAACAACATTTCTGGATTTTTTGCAACATTATAACGAAGTAACAAAGACATCTCAGTACATATTTTGGTCCAAAAGTCTCTAGCCTTACGACAAGTCCACCACATATGAAATAGAGAACCTTCATGCTCCTTACATTTCCAACACTTATTAGATAGCTGTTTGTTGGCTATGGCTAATTTTTTCGATGTTAAATACCATCTATATAACATTTTATAGCCATTCTCTCTAATACTGGTACATGTTGATATTTTTAAAGTATTTTTCCATAATTGTTCCCATGCTTCCATCGTTATTTCATTATTACAATTTATAGCCCTCTTTACCATTTGCACCTTGACTGTCTCATCTTCTGTAAACCACTTCAATAACAATTTGTACATTTTGGAAATTATTTTGCTATTATCTCCCAACAGTAATTCTTCTAGCTCTGAATTCTTGGTTCTAAAGCCTGTTTTTCTTTGTTCTGAATCAAATAAGTCTTTGATTTGTCTATATTGCAACCAACCATATTTGAATGGCAACTCGTCATTTGGTTTAAGGTTCAATCATTATCTGTTATTTCTGTTAAGTCTTTGAGAGTAAGCCATTCTTTTCCTTTATATTCTAAGTTTGGGTTGATCACCTCAGCTGGTACAATCCAAAGTGGTTACTTCTGGTCTATAAATTTTTTGTACTTTAGCCAAGTCAACAATAAATTTCTTCTCAAATAGTGGTGCTGAAACATTGCGTCCATTTTATACTTATCGTACCACATATATGCATGCCATCCAAATAGTTTATTATAACCTTCCAAAGTTAGTAGTTTGTGATTGGTTAAAGACACCCATTCTTTCAGCCAGACTAAACATATCGCTTCATGGTAAAGTCGAAGATCAGGTAACTGCATTCCACCTCTTTCCTTAGCATCACAAAGAACTTTCATCTTTACTCTTGGTTTCTTTCCTGCCCACACAAATTCCGATATCTTCTGCCATTTTTCAAATTGTTTTCTGTCTTTTACAATTGGTATTGTTTGCATTAGGAACATCATTCTAGGGAACACGTTCATTTTGACTGTGGCAATCCGACCTAACCACGGCTAGTTTATTCCATTTTATCATATCTCTTTCCATTTGTGTCCAGAGCTTTTCATAGTTATTCTTAAATAAATCAATATTTTTAGCTGTCAGCTCTATTCCCAAATATTTACAGCCCAATCCTAAGAAGGGCGGGGAAAGTGAATAGGAACCGAACTAAGGCTTGCGACGGCGCATCTGGCCCTTACGCCCATGTAAGTGGCCCTCCGCCCGCGCTGGGATGCGGCGCTGGCCCGCCGGCGGGCCAGCACCGGTGCAAGCCACAGGCGCCCGGGCGGCGGCGCAGGAGTGGCGTAGAGCCCTACGCCGACGCAGGGGGGGCGGGGAACAAGGCGGGGTCAGAGTTAGTCCGCTCCCTAAGCTCCTCCAGAAGCGGGAACGCCCACAGCGGCGCAAAAAAGCTACGCCACGGAAAAAGAAGGCGTAGCCCATAGGCGTCCATGGAACGGCGAAAAATCAGCCCCCTCTCTGAGCGCCCAGCCCCGCCCCTATGGCCCGAAGGAGCATAGGATGAGAACTATCCCGGGGACCAATCAGCGTGCGCGCCCGGCGTGGACGAGCCCCCCTCTCTGCACCCAATCATCTGAGAACCCGCCCTACAAAACATCCGGCCAGCGCCGCCCAAACCCCCAGGTAAGTGAGCACTCTGCCGGAGCTCTGCCCATGTGCTGAGTGGCATTGCCCCTTTGAAAACCGAAACGGGCTGAGGGCATTCACGTTGGCAGGCGCAGAATGCACTCGGGGGACTTTGCGAAAAAGTGGGGGAACTTCTCGTAAAGGGGAAGAGGTGCAAATGTCTGCCTAACTCCCTTTCTACCGTGATAGAAAGAATGACTCAACATCTAACTGGACTCATGCACGCTAGTTGCTTCTAACTAAGCACAAACAAACTAACCCTTCCGTGACAGAAGGGAATGACACTTTGCAAATTAACCGCATGCTCTCCCGTTTCCTTGCAGGTGCCCTGACTCTGGCGCTCCCACCTGGTGATGACCGACGGAGCGCTGACAGGTGAGGAGGAGGTGGGGGGGGCGTTCCGCAAATTAGTGCAAACCGCCCATTCACCTGAACCCACCCGCTCACTTGCCGCTTTGGGTGAGGCCCAGCAGGGGTGGGGGGCAACCATGGCCGACCCTGGCTGCCTCAGAGGCAGGCGCCTCGAAAACCACATGTGACCAGGTGTTTGTTGTGACCAGCTCATTCCCTCCCATAAAGGTAAAGGCTTCCCAAGGCCGAGTGCATCCTCGCCAGACTGTCAGGCATCAGCTGCTGCCCTCGACCATGTGCAACCCCCCCGGATGGCGGAGTGTGGGGCTTGCCTCAGCAGTAGAATGAGGTAAAGCCCACATGTGTCTTTTTCTCCCGCAGGCACGTCCAGGGCATGGCTGCTCCCCCGCGCCCCGCCCTCCCCAAACATCTCTGACGGACGGTTGGCTGCAGCCCAGGAAGCACCGTCGTGCCGCGGCCTGCATCCCAGCCCCGCCCCTCCGAGCGGGAAGGAGGGCTGTGTGGAATGCTCCAGCTCCCTCGCCAGCCTAAACGCAAGCCCGCTCTTTCCAGTGCAATAAAACGAGATGTACAACAACTGTCTTCTGTGTCTGCGAGTCTGACTTCGTCCTCCGCCCCTCCCCCAACACTCCCGTCACATATCTCCACCTGCACATTGCCACAAATGTATCCGACACACCCCGTCTTGCCTCCCCGCCCCCTCCCTCCCCTCACAGTAACGCCCCCACCCTCCCTCCTCCTCCCCCCCTCCTCCTCTGTATTTGACCAGTGTCTATACCACCCATCTGCCGAAGAGAACTTGATTCTCAGAAGCCTATGCTACAATAAAATTGGTTAGTTTTAAAGGTGCTACGGGACCCTTTTTGAATTCGCTACCGCAGGCTAACACAGCTAACCCCCCTGCATCTATGGCCAGGTAGAGGGTTGGGGCGGGGCATGTGAGCGGGGAGGGGGATCAATCCCTGGTGGGGAGAGTAGCTGGCACCCGATAAGCCAGGGAGAGGGTGGTGCGAGCTGCCACTGCAAGGGGGCAGGAGATGGCAGGGGAAACGGTCCGCTCGCTGGAACCCTAGCCCCACCAGTGGAGAATCCAGGGTGGTGGCAGGCGGATGCCATATCCCGGGCAGGAGGTCTCGCGCGCCTGGGGAGGGTCGCCCCCATCGCAGCCGCAGCCCCAGCAACACAGTCCCGTGAGCGGCCGCCTCCCAGAGTGGGTCCAGCGCCTCGGGCGTCTGCAGCAGCCCCATTGGTCATTCCAACACCTTCCACCCCAGGGCGTCCTGCCTCGCATCCAATCCCGTGGGGCAGTTGCGAGGTCCCCGCACCAACACCGTGTGGTTGTTGGGAGGGAAGGGGTGCGTCCGAGGCTGCCTGTGGCTCCACCCTGCCCAGCGGCTTCCCCCGACACTAGCCGCAATGTGGGCGGCGATTGAGAGGGAGCGGCTAGAGGTGCACGCTGCATGGGAGGAGGCAAACAACCGCGGCCGGGAGTTCATGGCTGCGGTACTGGAAGTGGGGGAAGGGCTCCGTGCCTCTCAAGCCCGTGCCGAAGCCCTGCTCGGGCGGCTCGTCGCCATCCTCGACCCTCCGGCCCCACCCGCTGCAGCAGCTCCACCCGCCCCAGAGGCACCCCTCCCTCGGGCCCAGTTGCGTGCGAGAGGCCGGGCCCGTGGACGGCCAAGGGGGTCCGGCCGCCGGCCTCACCGGTGACCGCCGCTGCCGCCTTGGGGGTGGGGTGGGGTGTTTTGCTGCACAGGCGGCTCTCCTACACGCCTCCCCTTCCTCACATCTGCTGGGGGAGGTGGGATGATATAATAATAAAGGCTGATTTCTGTGCAATGGGTGTCTGTGTTCTTTGCCTTGGGATGGGGACGAGGGGGCAGGCCCGCTGTGTCTGCCTCTTGGTGGCGGCCTCAGGCCAGCCCTCCCCTTCGGCGCCACTTGGGGGCTGTCCCCTGCTGCCAGAGACTGGCTGCTGCCCTGGATTCCTCATGGCAGGGCGCCTGCCAGTCCCATGCCAACCTCTCTGGACGCGGCCGCCACGGACTTGGTGCTACATTGGGCAAATGGGGGAGAGGCTCCTCAGACCATGCCCACCCCTCTCCTTCCCAACTGCGAGCCCCGCCCGATGCATGAGCCGAGGCAGTCTGCCAGCATGGGCGCGGTTTGCCTGCTGCTCTGGGGCCTGGCCGGGATCGCGTGCTGCCCATAGGCTGCGCCTTTCCTGGCCCCTCCCCCTGCCGCTTGTCAGGAACAGCGCCCTTTGGCTGCGCCTGGCGGCGGCCGTGCATCAGACCCGCCCACAACACTTTCGGGTTCTCCAAATTTGCATCTCTGCGCCGCTGCGGGCGCCGCTGCGGCCACACTTTGCTGGCACAGGATCCGGCCCGGCGGCGCCGCCACACCACCAGTGCAGCCGCGCCGGCATTGGGGCCGGCCATAGGATTGCGCTGTTAGTCTTGTGTACCACTTCACAGTTTATTATTTCACTTAGTTCCTGTTGTTTCTTCTTGGTCATGTTTGTCAGACTGTGGCTTATTAAAAGTTGCAATCCAGACTATCTCTTGCAATTAGACATGAGTCCATTGGTTTCAAAAGATTTTACTGAATATAGACAACCATTATAGTCCACTGGCCAAGATTCAATATCTTGGCTGGTACACGGATGTTGTTACGAATGAAGGTAAAAGTTAGGATACAGAATAGCATAGCCCAGCAAATCCCATCGTCCCCCCACAGTTCTCAAAACACACGGCTTGAAGCTGAGAGACTGTGACTTTCCCAAGGCTGGAAGGGCTGTAGTCAAAACATTCCTCTTCTTTGAGATAAGTGGTGCTGGACTGCTTGTCACCTGTAAAAGAAGAGCTTGAAACACTGACAGGATTAAAATGGAGTCTCTCTGGTTAGAACACATAAGAAACCTATGTCAGACCTGACAATGTTCTTAGTTATTACTTTTGACTTCTTTTTATTTATATAGAAGCCTGCCAAATCTCCAAATTCCTTAATTTTTTCCAGTAGTCTTGGCAGAGTTTGTAGTGGATCTTCTACTATAAACATCACATCGTCTGCAAACGCTCTTAACTTATAGGAAGATCCCTTTATTTTTATTCCTCTTATGTCATCATCTTCTCTGATCTGCCTTAGTAATATTTCTAAGACCATCACAAATAACAACGGTGATAGTGGACATCCTTGTCTTGTACCTTTTCTTATTTCAAACTTCTCTGTCAGGTCGTCATTGACACAGATTGTCGCTCTTTGTTCCTTATATATTGTTTTTACTGCTTCTATAAATTCTTTACCTAGGTCCATCTTTTCCATTGATGCGAACATAAAGTCCCAGTTCAAGTTGTCAAAGGCCTTCTCTGCATCTGCAAAGAAAAAGCCAACTTCTTTGTCTGGTCGCTTATCAAAATATTCCACGGCATTTATAACCACTCTCAAGTTGTCCTTTAGTTGTCTGTTTGGTAGGAATCCAGCCTGGTCTTCTCCTATAAAGTCCATTAGCCATATTTTAAGCCTTTCTGCTAATATTCTTGCCATTATTTTATAGTCATTGTTTATAAGCAAAATTGGTCTGTAATTTTTCACATCTGTCAAATCTTGTAATTCTTTCGAGATCAAAGCAATACTCGCTTCATTCCATGTATCTGGAAGTCCTTTTCCTTGAAGTGTGTCATTCATTACAGTTTTTAATATTGGTGCAAGGTCTTCCTTCATTACTTTGTAAAATTTAGCAGTGATCCCATCCTGTCCTGGTGCTTTTCCAATCTTTGCTGCTTCTATTGCTTGTACGATTTCTTCCTCTGTTACTGGAGCATTCAGTCTCTGCTTCATTTCTTCTGTTATCTTTGGTAGATCTGTTTTTTGCAAATATCGGTCTGTTTCTTCCAAATTTACTGCCTTCCTCTGGAATAATTTTGCATAATATTTGTAGAAGGCATGCTTAATTGTTTGATGATCTTTCAGTTCCTTTCCTTCCTCCATTATCCTACTAATGATTTTCTTCTCTTTTTTCTTCTTCAGTTGCCAGGCTCCAGTAACAGCTTTAACCAACTATAAGCGAAGGAAACAGCACAGACAACCCGCAGAATCGTCGAAAGGTAAAGATCATTATCAGACTTTGTAAAGCAAAACGACAGTGAAAAGACCAGGATAAAAAAATTAAAAGGACAGAACTTAATAGACTATACATCAAGGATCAATTATTGAGTAAAATTTTGGATGCTGGTGAAGTTTTAAGGACTAAGAAAGTTAAAATAAATATTGTTTATATATACTTGTGGTTAGAAGAGAGAGAGCCAGCGTGAGAAAGGAGGTGTGAGTTAGTGGAAGCGCGAGATGGGAAGTAAACAGGGGAGCAGACAACGTGTTGCCTAGAGAAGACAGCAGAGGGCAGGAAGCAGGAAGACTGACTAGAAGAAGCAAGACCCAGAAGCAAAATGAGATTACAGGAGCAGGAAGCACGCCATTTTAACTGAGGTATGAAGCGAAGCCAGTAACCATAGAGAAGTGGCTAGGAAACCATAGAGAAAAAACACCCGACATTTTGGAATTAAAAGGAACTATTTTTAATTGTTAAATAAAAGTTATTTAAATATATTGAAATAAGAGAGGAACTAAAAGAATTCAAAACAGATTTAAGGAAAAGAGTGGATACGTGGGGAGGCGCGAAGCCGAGTCCTACGATGGCAGCAAAAAAAGCAGACAGAGAATGGCAAGCCTCAGTAGATGCAGCAATTGAAGGATTAGAAAAAAGAGTTGTAGAGAACCACAAAGAATTGCTGCAAAAATGCAGGTGCTTTCAAAAGATTTAAAAGATATGAAAGATGCTATTAAGGCGGAAGTAGTGGGACTGGCAAAAAATATAGATGGAATAAAAGAGGAATTGCAAGTAACCAACAAAAAAGTTGAAGAGGTAGAGCAAAAGACTAAGGATTTAGCAACGAATATAAAGCAGGAAAATCAAGGGATGCAAGAGAGAATGGCATTGATAGAATAATATAATTTGTTTGCAAGAGACACATGTTAAGGATCAAGATATTAAATATCTAAAAAATAAACAATTAGGAAAAGAATATATAACATCGTCCAACCTAAAGAAAAAAGGAGTAGTGATTTATATTAAAGAGACTATAGATTCTAAATTAACTTTTCAAGATCAGAATGGAAGATATGTGGCGGTGGAAATTAGTGTAAATGCCAAAAAAACATTGATAATAGGTCTCTATGCACCCAACGGTGCAAAATACCAGTTTTATAGAGAAATAATGGACAAACTGGATCAAGACTCATATGACCAGATGATAATGGTTGGAGACTTTAATGGGGTTGTGGATTTACAAATAGACAGGAAAATAAAAGGAGGTAACAAAAAATCTGGAAAGTTACCAAAAATATTTTTTTGAATTAGTCCAGCAAGAACAACTTGAAGATGTATGGAGAAAAGAAAATCCCAAAGGCAAAGACTTCACGTATTACTCCGCGAGGCATTCATCATTTTCAAGAATAGTCAATAAGAGAAAATCTAAGATACTATGTAAGAATATGACCAAACAAAAGCAACAAGAATTGATGGAAATTACAAATTGTGAAGTAACACATAAAGTAAAATATCTAGGAATTGAGCTTACAGCGAAGAATATTGACTTGTTCAAGAATAACTATGAAAAGCTATGGCAGCAAATTGACAGAGATTTGATTAAATGGAATAAATTAAATGTGTCATGGCTGGGAAGAATAGTGGCAGTCAAGATGAATGTGTTACCTTGGATTATGTTTTTATTACAAACAATTCCAATTATCAGAGACACTAAGCAATTCGAAAAGTGGCAAAGGAAGATTTCCGATTTTGTATGGACAGGCAAGAAACCGCAAGTAAAAATGAAAGTTCTGTGTGATGCCAAGGAAAGAGGTGGACTGCAATTACCGAATATCAGACTATACTATGAAGCAATTTGTTTGGTTTGGCTTAAAGGTTGGATGTTATTGGAGAACTGTAAGCTACTAACTTTGGAAGGTTATAAAAAACTGTTTGGGTGGCATGCCTACTTGTGGCACGATAAACTGAAAGCTGATTCCATGTTTCTACATCATTATGTGAGAAGGAGTCTCTTCACAATCTGGAAAAAATATAAAAGTTACCTGGGCGAAGGTATCCCCTCGTGGGTGGTACCATATGAATCTATCGACCCGAGAGTTATTTACAATAGAGATCAATGTCTGTCCTATAAAAAGATGCTCATTCAGGAACAAAATATGTTAAGAATCAAAACAGAAGAAGAGTTAGGTTCATGTTATGGATGCTTTCAATATAGGCAGATAAAGGACTTATATAACTCTGATCGTTCAAAAAGTGGAATTAAATGGAAAGATTCGGAATTGGAGGAAGCTATATTGCAAGAAAGTAAGAAGAAAATCTCAAAAAATTATAAAATTCTTTTGAAGTGGCACACAGAGGATGAAATTGTTAAAGTCCAGATGGTGAAGTGGGCTATAAATTGTCAAAGAGACATAACAATGGAGTCATGGGAGTATTTGTGGAAAAATACAATGAAGATCTCAACTTGTACCAGTATTAAAGAAAATGTTTTTAAGATGATATATAGGTGGTATTTGACGCCAAAAAAAATAGCTTATGGAAATGCTAAAATGTCTGATAAATGTTGGAAATGTAAAAGTCATGAAGGATCATTGTATCATATGTGGTGGACTTGTGAGGTAGCTAGGCAGTACTGGGGAGATATTTTAGAAATGATAAATGAGATTTTGCAGACTTTAATAATAAAGAACCCAGAACTCCTGCTACTGAACTTAAATATGGAAGATGTTCCTATACAACATAGAACATTGCTATTTTACATGACAACAGCGGCAAGAATACTATATGCGCAGAAATGGAAAGTGCAAGAAATACCATCTATTGGAGATTGGATACAAAAGTTGCTGTACATGGCGGAAATGGACAAAATGACAAGAAGGCTGAGAGATCAGAATGCTGAAGAATTTTTTAAGGATTGGGGTAGATTGAAGGAGTATTTGGAAAAAAAGTGGGACGTGAAGGGGAAACTGTGGCAATTTGAAAGTTATTAGGGGAATTTAGTGGGGACAGTAATCTTTACCATTTAAAGAAAAGTTTTAATTATTATAAAGTTTAAATTTTAAATAGATTTGAGGTTAATGGAAATCATTTAGTTTATTAATGTAATAAGAGTTAATTATATAGAGAGCGAATAGAAAAATAAGTTATAGAATAAGATATGGGTTGGAAAACTGTTGGAAGTCACCAGAAAAGGGGGGAGGGAAAGGGTGGGGGAAAATTGATATCTAGGTTTAACAATTGAAATAATGTTTGTAAATTTGTACTCACCTAATAAAAATTTCTTTAAAAAAAATCATTTTCAAGAATAGACATGATTTGGACATCAAAAGAACTAGCTTTAAGTACAAAAAAGTGGAAATTTTGCCAAGGGTGTGTTCAGACCATAATCCAATATTATGGAAAGCAATAATGGGTCGGAGAAAAGTAAGATGGAGAATAAATGAAGATTCATTACAAAACCAGCACAACTTGAATTATTTGAGAGAGGAGAGAAAACATTTTTTCGAATAAATAATAATAATGAAGTTTCAATCCAAATGGTATGGGACACATACAAGGCAGTTATAAGAGGAAATTTAATTTCATTAAACAACAAGGACAAGAAAACAAAACAAGAGAAATGGCATGAAATTCAGGAGAAATTGCACAAAAAAGAACAGGAACTAAAGAAAAAACCTGGGAAAAATCAATAAGACAAGAAATTAAAATACTGCAGGAGCAAATAAGAGCCATTAGCAACAAGGAATTAGAATGGAATTTAAAGGTATTAAAACAGAACTCATTCGAAGGAGCAAATGAACCAGGAAAGGCTGTACATTGTCCAGAGGGGTCTCATCCATCAAGATCTTTGAAGGAGGAAGAATCGGTAGGATACAATGACTGAAACTCCATTTTAATCTCAATTTACGTCTTGAACAAGAAAGTATCTGATAAAGGGAGCTTCACTCTTGAAAGTTTATACCATGGAAACTCATTGTTGGTCTTTAAGGTGCTACTGGACTCGAACCTTGCTCATATACTGTAAACCAATAGGACCACCCACTTGAAAGTGTGAGAAAGCCCATGCATTATGGTGGCTAGTGTGCTGCGCTTGGTTCATGAGGCCAGGCTTCAAATCACAGCTCAAAGATGTAGTTCACTGGGTGAACCTGGTCCAGCAACCACAATCTCAGCCGAACTTACCTCACAGGGTGTGGTGGGAAGGATCACCTGGGGGGAAATCTTAAATACACCATTCCTGAGTTTCTTGGAGACAGGATGTAAAGGTAAGAAATCCTACTATGTAAAAGAATAAGTGCGTTCCAGACAACTCACTTCCCACTCTGTTGCACCACTAGAGGGCACTGCTGCAGAAGGAAGCCCAGGCGAGTCAGCCTGTCCCTCCAGAGAGCACGCTGTGGTGGGAAGCCTAGGCTGGGATCAGGGTGGGAGCAGGGGGCAATGCCCACCCCTCTTCACCCACTTGAGATCAGGAGCGGAGCAGGTGGCAATGCCCGCCCCCCTTCTCTTGGCTGGAATCAGGAGCGGAGCACGTGGCAATGCCCATCCACCATATTCACCTGGCCAGGATTAGGCGAGGAGCAGGAGGCAATGCCTGCTCCTCCTCTTCACCCACCCAAGATAATGAGCAGAGCAAGTGGCAATGTCCGCCCCCCCCCCGAACCCACCGGAATCAGGCATGGAGCAGGTGGCAATGCCCACCCCCCTTCACCTGGCTGGAATCAGGAGGAGTGGAGCAAGTGGTAATGCCCACCCCAGCCTCATTTAAATAAACCTCATTTGTCCTTTATTTCATACCAAGGACTGCTATATGTGCAGAGCCAAAGCAAAGTGTGACATCTGTCCCAGGAGATAACTTGATGAACTGTGCTAAATCAGTATCTATTACTGCTGGAATGAAATCCATCCTCTAACAAGCCAAAAAACATTGGTTGCCACCATCTAGGGGTGTGCAAGGAAAAAACTTTCGGCTTTCTTGTTTCGGCATTAGCCGAAACAAGAATCTCTATCGTTAAAGCCGAAAGCCGAAACAAGAATCTCTTTCGGCTTTCGGCTTTCTTTCGGCTTTCTTTCGGCTTTTTCTATGGGAAAATGCCTCCGTCTTCCAGGACGCCTGGAGGAGGCATTTTCCCACCGAATAAGCCCAAAATTGGTGGGGACCTTCCTCTAACCCTTCTCTAACCCTTCAGACAGATTGGACTTTGGGGGGCCATGTTATGGCCCCCCAAAGCAGGTCCCCCCATCCTCCCATAAGAAAGCGAAGGAGCAGCATATTGTTAGCATGCTGCTGCTAATCTTTCTTCATTATTTCCTATGGGGAAAAAATGAAGAGGCAGGCTTCCTTTGCCAGGGGTGGCATTTTGCATGCAAAATGCCCCGCAGCCCTCAGGGGCCCTTCTCCCACCCCTCCTCCCACCCCCCACCAAGGCTCAGCCTGCTCCCACTTGGGGGGGCCATTTCATGGCCTCCCCAAGTAGGTCCCCTCAGCCCCCAAAGTCCACCCCTCACAGCCCCGCACAAACCCAATTCCCCCCCAGCTGCCACACACAGACCCAAATCCCCCTAGTAGCCCCTCACAGACCCCAATCAACCCCCACCTGCCCCACACCCACCATAACCCCAGGAACAGGCTGGCCTGCCCTCCCCTTTTGGGAACCCCTAAACTCTCTTTCCCAGGGCAATTCCGCACAGACCAGGGGTGCCACAATGGTGGCAGTGCCAAATCGTCCCTGGGAAAGAGCACCTGCCCTGGCACACAGACAACCACCCCCCTGACCCCCCCACCACCTGCAGAGAAGGCTGGCCAGCCTGCCCCATTGTTCCCTATGCTGGGAACCAACCTCCCATCAAAGAAGGGAACACACACACAATGATTAAGTTTAAAAAACCTTTATTTTATAATGGTTGTTGGGGGTTTTCCGGGCTGTATTGCCGTGGTCTTGGCATTGTAGTTCCTGACGTTTCGCCAGCAGCTGTGGCTGGCATCTTCAGAGGTGTAGCACCAAAAGACAGAGATCTCTCAGTGTCATTCTCCGGCCGTGAAAGCCTTCGACAATACATCTTTATTTTATAATTTTCAAATTACAAGTGGTCAACAAATCACACAACATATTACACTTATTGTCCCTCACAGCACAACACAACACAATTAACTACACATCAGAGAATCTTAAAAACAATTTTTCTTTTGAAATGGACAATCTGTAAAGTTTTGAACATTTCCACAGGTTACATAGTAAGCGGGCACAACAGGGCATGGAAACAGAAGCCCACACTAGACAAGATGATCATAATAACTACCAGCCTAATACAACTCTCCCTCCATAAAACGACTTAATGGGGGGGAACCACTGCAACAAAATCCCCCCCCCAACCCTCTGGGGCCCTTCTCCCACCCTTCCTCCCACCCCCCACCAAGGCTCAGCCTGCTCCCACTTGGGGGGGCCATTTCATGGCCTCCCCAAGTAGGTGCTCTGCTCTCATCTCTACCACTGACAGCTGGGGGAGGCTTGTCTTGCCAGGGGTGGCATTTTGCATGCCAAATGCCACCCTTACCCTCAGGGGCCCTTCTCCCACCCTTCCTACCACCCCCCACCACATGCATTCCTTGACAATCAAGAAATCTGGAGTTAAATATAATGTGCATGTAAGTCCCTCAAAGACAGAAGCAATATGGAGGTAATGATAACCCATTTGATTTCCACAACCTCAGACACAATTAGGGATCCGTTTCCCCTTGGTGGGGGATCCCCCACTCTCACCTATCACCCCCTGTCACTGCTTACCTGGCTGGAAGGGGGAAAGTCAGGGAATGAGCCTTCAAGGTACGCTCCTGGGGCTGCTGCCGTGATGTCACTGATGTCATCTGGCTGCCCTGAGAGTATTCCTTTGCTTTGCAGTGGGCTGATTTGGGCCCTACAGGCCAAAGCAGGATCACTTGTGGCCCAAATCTGCCTGCTGTGAATTGTGCGTGCTCCCCAGCCTTGTGTGATGATCACATCACTTCCTAGAACAGACATCATCATGCCAGAGCATTGCCATGAAATGATCATGCGTGTGTGAACAGTCCCTAAGTATCCTGTAGGCTTCAGTGATGGTATAGTATGTCAGTAATGTTTTCACACACATTAGAGAGAGAGAGAGAGACAGAGAAGGGGGGGAGGCACTGAACCTAGATTATTTCTTCTATTTTACTGTCCCCTTCCAAAGCCAGGGTGGCATTGGCACAATGCCCCCCTCCCCCCGGCCAGAGCCTTAGTAACAGTATGCATTGACAGGCCCATGCATCATAGTCCTTTTTGAGACCCAGCCAAGTTGTGTGCCTTTTGGAGAAAAATGTTCAAGTTGCTGGTGGGGGTATGAACAATTTTTAGATATCCACTGTAGTGCAATGGCTAGAGTGTTGGTCTAGAATCTGGCAGACTCTGATTCTGTGCCTTGTAGGCTTGATGGATGTTCTTGGCTCAGCCTAAGTAAACAATTGTGTTGTGTTTTCCAGAGGCAGTCTAGGTGATTTTGGGGCCCTGGACAAATGTTCTGGACGGGGCCCCAGAACCAGTGCCGCCCCACCACTGGCTCCTTGCCAAGGCCAAGCAATTTGGTCACCTAGGCCCCAGATAGAGTGGGCTGGAGTGCGTTGTTTCCTTCCTCCCCCCCTCCACCCCCTCCAACAACTAAGAAGGCCATCGGTGGATGTAGTCACTCCCAATGTGAGGCATGGAGCAGCTGTCTATTGTTAGCCTGGTTGTGATGAGGGTGAAACAAATCAAGGGAGAACAGCAATGTGTAAACCACTATAGGTTCCCATGGGGGAGAAAACCAGGGCATAAGATAAACCTTTAATTTGGTGGGGAGGGGGTATATACATTTTATGTGTATGTGTCTGTATGTTTTATGCATTCAAATCACTTATGGTGTACTTTAGAATTATTGAGCTCCAAAATATCCCAAAAACCTTGTCCATGTATTGCAAACCGAAGTCAATCTACCACATCTAGGGTATTCTTCTTTTCCCTACTGCCTTCAATTTTTCCTAGCATTATTGTCTTTTCTAGTGAACCTTGTCTTCTCATGATGTGACATAAGCACTATCATCAATTGATATCTTCAAGGGAGAAAGCAGGCCTGATTTGGTCTGGATGCCACTTACATGTCTTTTTCGGAGTCCATGGTACATGTAAATTGAAACTTTCTTCCCACTTAACAGTATGAATGCGTTTTCTTCCTATGAGCTTTGTCTAAATTTTACTGTACTGATACTGCTCATTTGGCCAAAAGGCCTGCCCTTGAGCAATGCCACATTAAATACTTCATAATAAAAATATGTTTTTAAAACCATTTAAAAGTGTCTTTAAGTGCCATACGCTGATTTAAAAAACATAAGCTAAATGTTTGGGTACACAACCAGATATGTGAATGACTGAAATGCAGCCCAATCCCACTGCTACTTAAAATCCATTTTTGATGGAGGTCTGGATTGTCTTACATTGGTGTCATTGAGCTTGGAATCAGGAACCTGGAAGTGTTCCATGGGGGCTACAACTTTCATGCCAAGGCTAAGAGGGTGGGAACGGGATCTCTCTGGGGTGGCAAACTCTGGCCTTGGAAGTTACTGGCAATTTGGGGGTGGGACTTGTGGAAAGGGAAATCTGAGTAGGGATCTCCCCCAGAATCCATGGTCCACATTTGCCCTCTAAAGAGATTGCCCTTGGAAGCAGCCAGTTTCTCTAGGGAACTACTCTCTCTAACCTGAACTCCAAGCCCAACCAGGAGTTTGGCAGCCCTAGGAAAATTTCAGAAAAAGATGGCAAAGGAGGGCCAGCAACTGATAGAGGCATGGAAGCCCACACCAGGACAGTAGCAGGGGCCTACTTGGGCGCAAAGGACGACCAGTGCTCTCATCCCCCATAGTCCACTCCTTACAGCCCCACACAAACCCAGTTCCCCCACCCCAGCTGCCACACACAGACCCAAATCCTCCACTCAGCCCCTCTCAGAACCAAAACCACCCTCAGCTGCCCCACACCCAGTACCCCAGGAACAGGCTGGCCAGCCTGCCCCATTGTTCCCTATGCTGGGAACCAACCTCCCATCAAAGAAGGGAACACAGACACACAATCATTAAGTTTAAAAAAAACTTTATTTTATCATTTTCAAATTACAAGTGGTCAACAAATCACACAACATATTACACTTATTGTCCCTCACAGCACAACACAACACAATTAACTACACATCAGAGAATCTTAAAAACAATTTTTCTTTTGAAATGGACAAACTGTAAAGTTTTGAACATTTCCACAGGTTACATAGTGAGCGGGCACAACAGGGCATGGAAACAGAAGCCCACACTAGACAAGATGATCATAACTACCAGCCTAATACAACTCTTCCTCCATAAAACAACTTAATGGGGGGCAACCACTGCAACAGGGTCCAGCAGAACCTATGTCATTTCCTGTGGCTGTGCTTTCAGTTCAGACACAAAAAGCTGAACTGGGCACTTCCAAGGCACTGGACAATGGTATTTCTGGAGCAGTTCTGCAGAGGTCTCCCCCCACCCCCACACCAGCCTCAGAATTTACCTGGGAACATCTGCGAGAGATCATCATTGGCCGGTGCCCATCCACCACTCTTCCCGCATCCCCCAACCATGCAAACCCAACATTAACATCAACAATTTTTTTTTGGTTTTTTTTTTTTTTAAACGTGAACAGTCCATCAACTCAGAAAACACAGAATAACATTTTTTTTGGTTTTTTTTTTAAACATGAACATTCCATCAACTTTTAAAAAACATAATCACAACATTTTGGGGGGGGGGTTCTTTTTTTTACATGAACAGTACATCAACTTTTAAAAAACAGTACAACAATTCTTCTTCAATTTTTTTTTTACAAAGATTTCAGCTGATAAAAACACCTAAGCAATCCCTATCTAACCTGTTTCTCCCTCCAGTAGCAATCCATGTTTCTGGGGCATTATTTTTCATAATAAATTTGGTCCCACAGGGTCTGTCTCAGTGATGGGAGATGTTTTGAATACCCTGGGGGGGGGGCTTTCAAACTGCTGGGTGTTTTCCCTTTGCCACTGGTTCCTAACCACCCTCCCTCTACTGGCCGGTTTTAACTGTATATACAGGGTTTTATACAGGGGAGAGCGCGATTCCAAAGGATTGGACTCACAGAGGATGCAGGCCACAAGTTGGGCTCACCTCAGTCACTCTGGAAGTCCAGTCCTGAGAAATCGAAGAGGCGAGAGTTGACCTTCAGGAAGGTCAACTGCTTGACTCTCCATGGGAGAAGGCGAGTGCGATGTGGGCCGACAATGTCGCCCGCATGTGAAAAGATGCGCTCGCTCTCCACGCTCGTCGGAGGGCATGAGAGCAGCCGCTGCGCCTCGAGGGAGAGGTCCAGCCAGACCGACTCCTTCCTGGCCCAGTAGCTGAGCGGATCGGTGGAGAGCGACTCGCAGGGCTCCGTGAGGTAGTCCCTGACCATCACCTCCGCCGGATCCTCTCTCATGGTCCTCACGACCCCAGAGGGGACGAGGGCCCACCGGAGCATCTCCATCTCCATCGGCACTCCGGTGGTGGCCGCGGGGGGGGGGGGGCCTGCGCAGAGGGGGCATCAGAGGGACCCGCACGGCAGGGCCCCTCTTGCGTCCCCCCTGTTGACAGGCGTCCCCTCTTGGCCTGCCTGCGTCTCACCCAAGAGCAGAGCCCGTCTCTGGCTTGGGTGAGGTTCCCGTCCCACTCGGCGAAAGTGCCCTTTATGCGCGGGTCACACACGGTCGCCAACATGTATGACTCTTCCTTAGTGAGAGGAGTTAGCCTGGCAGCTATGCCCTGCTGCAGCCTTCTCACTAATGCGCGCACCGCTGGAACAAGGTCAGCACGGGGCGCGACCCGGTCTGCAAGGGTGGCCAGATTCCTCTGGAGCGTGTGCACCAGGGGAATGACCAGACCGAGGGTCGCCGTGTCTGACGAGACCGCCACAGTGAAGTCCTTGAAGGGCTTCAGGACCTCCACTGTCTGGGTGACGGTGAGCCAATCCTCCCGGCTGAACTCACCCACCTGACTCGCACCGCGGTTCTCAGAGAGCCACGCGTGGAGTGCGGCCTGCTGCTCCACCAAGCGCTCAAGCATGGTGCAGGTGGAGTTCCAGAGAGTGCTAACGTCAGTGATCAGAGCGTGCTCTGGCACACCTGTCCTGACCTGTGTCTGGCGCAGTTCGTGCGTGGCCTTCACGCTGCTCGAGAAGTGACCCGTGAGCCTCCGACATTTCTGGATAAGTAACTGGAGTTCATGGGTCCGGGTATCCACGGGTTCCTTCGAGGAGCCCAACCCCAGCACATCTCTCACCACTAGGTGAAGCTTGTGAGCGGCACAGTAGATGCTCTCTCGGCTCACTAGATGCTCCGCTGCCCTCATGTTCTTGCCACCGTCCGTCACCATGCATCCCACGGTGGCGGGTCCCTGGCCTATCCACTCGTCCAACTGTCTTCGCAAGGTGGCAGCGATGTTCTCCGCCGTGTGGGACACGTCGAGCACCTTGGCGTGAAGCAAGACCTTGCAGTAGCCGGCCTGGCGGTCTCCCATCCTTCCCTGTCTAGCTGTGCTAGGCACCTCCCCCCGGCCCCCACCCAGAACCGACTCGGGTTCCCACCAGTGAGCAGTAAGCGAGAGGTACGCTTGCTGCACACTTGGGCAGGTCCAGATGTCCGATGTGAAGTGCACAGTTCTCCCGGCAACCCGGGACAGCTGTGCCTTCACATGATCCCTGGCAGCCCTGTAAAACGAGGGCACCACCGATCTGCTCAACGACGTGCGAGCAGGGACGGCGTACCAGGGAAAGCAATCTCGGAGCAGCCCTGAGAAGCCGAAGTCTTCAACTACGGAATAAGGTTGTCCATCCACTGCTATCATATTGACGATGTGGCGCGTGATGCGCCTGCTCGCCCTCCGGATCCCCTCTCTGGGCACACTAGCGCCCTACATACCAAGCATCTCTGGGAGAGAGGCTTGGTGTCCCTTTCCTGCAGGTAACCTTAGGGGGAGAGCACCAGAGGAGCCTGCCTCCTTCTGGCTAGCTGGCGGCCGTGCGGCGCCACTCGAACCCTCCTCCCGAAGAAGCACCGCCTGGTGGTGCCTCTTCATATGGTACCTCATCCCAGACGTGGAGAGATGCCACACATCTTTGCCACAGCTGACGCGCTGCCTACAATGCAGGCACAGGGCTGCTCGGGGATCCTCCGCTGTCTGGAAGTGCTTCCAGATTTCGGAGGAAAAGGGCATCCCATGCTTCCAAGGAGAAGCGCTTTCTGGATCACCCTGAGGCACCTCCTGTGAGGTGCTCTGGCCGGACACACCGTGTCCCACTCTCGGCCGGGCAGGTGGGGATGGACGAGGCTGAAGGGGCAGAGATGTGGGCTCTTCCACCACAGTCTCTGCCTCTTCCTCCCGCATCCTCTCCTCCTGCACAGCCGTGAGAGGCCTGCTGCTGGCCTCAGAGGAAACTGGGGTGGACCGCCCCAGGGGGGGGTCTCACGGGCAGTTCCTCCAACATCCTCTGGGTTCCTGGGGTGAACAGGAGCGCAGGGAAAGTCATGTGCTCCGCGCCCATCCCAGGAGACACCGCATGCTGCCCCTCCTCCAGCAGCTGGCTCGCAACCACTGGAGGAGGAGGAGCCTCAGCAGCAGGCCCCCGCCCAGTGCCAGCACCTGCCTCACGCCTCTGGGTTGGGGGTGGCCCTCCAGCAGCTGCCTCAGGAAAGAGAGTCTTGCGAACCCTCTTCCTGTCACCAGAAGCCAGGCTGGTGAACGGCAGCAGCGCAGGGGAGGGCCTCCTCCGCTCAGATGGGGGGGCTGCCGCAGCAGTCCCCCTCCCCCTCCCCTCCTCCCCTCTAGATTTCTCCCTAGCTTTTCCCCCGGGGCCCCTCTCTGCTTTCCTCTCTGACATACTTTCCCCTCCCGAAATCTACCCTAACTAATCAGAAAAGATTTGGAAAACAAAGGTCAACTTTGTTTTCAAGACCTAACTAACCTGCTCTAAATCTGTGCTTCTAGTGGCTCTGTGACTTGGAGATGAACAATCAAGTGCCTTTTTAAGCAACCCTATTTATGTCAGGGAACCTGAGCCTGCCAATCAGCTGAATTCCTCTGGAATTGAGCTGGCCCTAAACCCCAATAACAGAGGTGACTAAGCCTTAAACACTCACACACTAGTATGCCCGGGCCGGCCTGGCACCACCACGGGTGCCAGAGATGGGCAGTGGAACCCTAGTTATGGGGGCACTAATGGGAAGCCTATTGACAGCTATTACAAAATTTTATATATATATATATATATATAGAATTCAAACCTAACACTCACTCACTAATGCTTTCCATGCTGAGTCCCTATTTAGTTTTTTAAAAAAAACTAGGCTTGGTTTCCCTAATAATTATGTTGAGGGCAATTATCCACTGATCACCTACCAACTGGCCTACCTACCTAAGAGACACTATTTAGCGGGACCAATGTATCTGTGGTATGTCGGTGTGGGGTGTGGATGTGGTGTTTTGAAGATGAGCCTCCCCCCTCCCAAGCTAGCAAGAACCCACCCCCAAGCCCACCCAAATATGAACCCGGACTCGCTCACACTAATACCAGTCCTGCAGTCCAGCGATGTTCAGGCGGTCTTGCAGCTGGTCCTCCTCTCCTCCGCGATGCTGTCAAGAAAATTGGAAATGTTAACAGAGTCAACACCACACGCCGCACACGCAACCCCCAAAATTCAAGGCCCCGTTGCACAAGCCAAGTCAGCCCCCCCCTGAAAGGCTAGGGCCAACCAGCAGCAAAACAAAACACATCCACCCAGCAGAGCTTCTGGCCTGTGCAGGCCAAAAGCTGGCACACTCATTTTTAAGTCCTGTGAAACAGTAGTTCAAGCCCACCCCACACTCAAACTTGAAAAATGAAACATGAAAGAAAGCAGGCACTGCAATCAATGCTGGCCCCCCCTAACCCCCAAACAATGTCCTCTTGCCCAACCAGAAAATGCCCCCCCCTAGCCCAAGCCATAAAGACCGAGCCAAAGCATATGCTCGCAGGTAAGCACAGCAGCAGACATAAGCTCAAAAAACAAATTTTACAACAACCCTACCAGTCCACCACTACAGATGTCCAGCAATGTTGATCCTCCACGCAGAGATCTGCAGGCCGATGTCCACCAAGTGCAGTCCAGTCCAGAAGAGGTCCACCAACGATAAACAACCTGATTGTGAAGCAAAACAGTGAGTGCCAGGCCAGCAAACGGGAAGGGTTACCAAAGCCGGAGCAGCAGGCCTGTAAGTGGGCCGCAGGCTGGCACAGTTGTTCAGGACGGAGCCTGTTGGAAAGCCTTGGAAGCAGGGGAACAGACACAGGAAAAAAAGCCCACACCATTCCAGTTTGTGAAGCACAACTGTGAGTGCCAGGCCAGCAACCAAAAAGGGTTACCAAAGCCGGAGCAGCAGACCTGTGTGTGGGCCACAGGCTGGCACAGTTGTTCAGGAGCCTGTTGGGAAGCCTTGCAAGCAGGGGGCCAGACACAGGAAAAAAGCCCACACCATTCCAGTTTGTGAAGCAAAACAGTGAGTGCCAGGCCAGCAACCAAAAAGGGTTACCAAAGCCGGAGCAGCAGACCTGTGTGTGGGCCACAGGCTGGCACAGTTGTTCAGGAGCCTGTTGGGAATCCTTGGAAGCAGGGGAACAGACACAGGAAAAAAAGCCCACACCATTCCAGCTTGTGAAGCACAACTGTGAGTGCCAGGCCAGCAACCAAAAAGGGTTACCAAAGCCGGAGCAGCAGACCTGTGTGTGGGCCACAGGCTGGCACAGTTGTTCAGGAGCCTGTTGGGAATCCTTGCAAGCAGGGGGCCAGACACAGGAAAAAAGCCCACACCATTCCAGTTTGTGAAGCAAAACTGTGAGTGCCAGGCCAGCAACCAAAAAGGGTTACCAAAGCCAGAGCAGCAGACCTGTGTGTGGGCCACAGGCTGGCACAGTTGTTCAGGACGGAGCCTGTTGGGAAGCCTTGGAAGCAGGGGACCAGACACAGGAAAAAAGCCCACACCATTCCAGTTTGTGAAGCAAAACTGTGAGTGCCAGGCCAGCAACCAAAAAGGGTTACCAAAGCCAGAGCAACAGACCTGTGTGTGGGCCACAGGCTGGCACAGTTGTTCAGGACGGAGCCTGTTGGGAATCCTTGCAAGCAGGGGGCCAGACACAGGAAAAAAGCCCACACCATTCCAGTTTGTGAAGCAAAACTGTGAGTGCCAGGCCAGCAACCAAAAAGGGTTACCTTAGCCAAAGCAGCATACCTGTGTGTGGGCCACAGGCTGGCACAGTTGATCAGGACGGAGCCTGTTGGGAATCCTTGCAAGCAGGGGACCAGACACAGAAAAACAAGCCACACCATTCCAGATTGTGAAGCATAACTGTGAGAGCCAGCCAGAAGAAAGGCACCAAATACACCCAGCAGAGCTTCTGGCCTGTGTAGGCCCAAAGCTGGCACACTCTTGTTTTAATCTTAAAACAGTAGATCAAGCTTAAAGAAGGCAAGCACAACAACCAATGCTGAACCCCACCCCCAACAATCAAACATTGTCTGCCCAACCTGTCCCCCAGGCCATGCCAAGAATAAACTGCAACACCTTTTTGCAGAGGCAGGCCACAGCAGCACATTGCCCAGCATCAAAAAAAATTTCAAAAATTTTAAAAAGGCCTACCAGGTGTCCTCTCAGGATGTCCAGCAGCACAGTTGATCCTCCAGGCAGATGTCCTCCAGGCTCCAGGTGCAGTGCAGTCTCTCTTCTTCTTCTCTCTCGGTCAGCAGCAGCAGCAACAGAGGTGCTCCAGACAGTCTAGCTCCAAATTTAAACCCCCTGCTGCAGCCTCAGCCAAAGATTTAAATCTATTGGCTGGCATGAAAATACAGCAGAGGGATTGGTGACTCCTAAAGTCCCCCCTCTCCTGCCTTTCCCCACCCACACTCCAAGAGTCACTCTCCTCCTGCTCCCCCTCCCCTACCTGTTAGTTTTGGCGGGAATCTCTGCTGCTTTGCAAATGCAAAGTGCAATGCAATGCTTGCACCTTGCATTTGCAAGGCAAAGCAGGATTCCCTATCCTCCTTTGCAAGAGGGGTGGGGGGTGACAGAAGGAGTGAGTGATTCACTCCTTCTCCCCCCCTCCCCTCTTCTAAGAGCCTGCAGGAAGCCTTTGCTTCCAGCAGGATTTTGCTAGCCGCTTGCTAAGGCAAACGGCTAGCAAAAACAAAATGGCGATTCTCGAATGCCGAAAGAAAGCCGAAAGAAGCCGAAACGTTTCGGCTTTTTTTCCTTTCGGCTAAGCCGAAACGTTTCGGCTTCCTCCGAAACGTTTCGGCTTATCCGAAAGAAGCCGAAACACTTTTGTTTCGGCTTTCTTTCGGCATTCGAAAAGCCGAAACGCACATCCCTACCACCATCTACTGGATCAAAGATGAAGAACCATAGGGCACAAATGTATTAGGAAAGAGGAGTAACTGAGGTAACAGCTGAAACTTGGCTAGCTCTCAGCTTGTAATTACCAAATGCCTTAGACAATCAACGTATGCACTTTTCAGTAAGTTGGCCCAAAGGACCAAATAGTAACATGAGATAAGATCAAGTTTGTTAGAACTCCACCAGAAAGAACATATAAATTTACTTAACCAAGCAGCTTAGTTTATTAACAAGCATAAATTACATGGAACTACAATCAAGAAAATAAGCACTGTTTTAAAATATTTGCTATAGCTGAAATTTTATTTATTATTTAAAAACATATATCCTACATTCTACATAATAATATGCTCAAGTTTGCTTACCTATATTATTATTTTATTTATTTATCATATTTATACCCTGACTTCCCCGCTAACAACAGGAACATTTTACATTAAAATCATTAACAGTTACCTAAAAACAATATTTAAAAGCTCAGTGCAATAAAATATCAGATGAAAACAACACATTAAATACATCTAAAATAGCAGCAGCAAAATAAAGTAGGCAAAAAATTGCAGCTAAAACTATAAAATAAATGAAACATCCAGACCAACAGTAGGTAACTTCTAGCACGTGTGCCAAACATCATCTTTCTGGACTATTTTGCTTGGTGTGCAGGACCAGTTCTCTGCCCAAAGGACAGAGGTGAACCCCAAGGCACTGGCAACAATGCTGAGACTCAGCTTGCTCCCAATATGTCTGGCAAAGTATAACTCTTATTTCTCTCTCCCCATTTTTTTGTTTGCACACCAAAATCTTCACAAGTAGACACTGTGGGGTATTTTTGGCATTGAGATTGAAAAGGTTACCTTATATCCTTAAGAATAATGGTCACAAATTTGGAGTGCTAACCTAGATGGTAGGGATTTGGTTACTTATGGCTGACATATGGTGACCTTATGAATGAAAGACCTCCAGAATGTCTTATCATTAACAGACTTGCTCAGATCTAGCAAACTGGAAGATGTGGCTTCTTTTATTAAGTCAAGCCATCTCATTCCGGGTCTTCCTCTTCTGCTCCTGCCTTCAACTTTTCCTAGCATGATTGACTTTTCCAGAGAATCTTGTCTTCTCAAGGGACTTAAAAAGCTTGGGAGGATAATAGAGTTTTAGCTGGTGTCTAAAATATTATAGATCGGGCTTCAGTCAAGCCTTTATCATGAGAGAGTTCCATAATCGTGAGAGAGCCAGTTTGGTGTAGTGGTTAAGAGCTCAGGACTCTAATCTGGAGAATCGGGTTTGATTCCTCACTCCTCCACTTGAAGCCAGCTGGGTGACCTTGGGTCAGTCACAGCTTCTAGCTCTCTTAGCCCTGCCCACCTCACAGGGTGTTTTGTTGTGGGGATAATAATGACGTACATTGTAAACCGCTCTGAGTGGGTGTTATGTCATCCTGAAGGGAGGTATATAAATTGAATGTTGTTGTTGTTGTTGTCGTCATTGTCATCGTCGTCATCATCATCATCTTCATTGAATGATTATATATTCTAATCCAATAAAAATTTTATTAAAAAAAATAAATCATCATCATCTTCATCATCATCATCTTGGGGCGATAAGATTCTGAAATCTTGGTTCTGCCTGTGGGGACACAGAGACCAAGGCCACAGAGGATGGCAAGGAGGCTCATATGTAAGTAGGTGATCTAGGGCTGCCAGGTTGCCTGCTTTGGCAAGCAGCTCCTTACCCCCTCCACCAATTGACACAGAACAGTGTGATAATATAATTTCAAGTCAAAATTCCAGAAGTTAAATCAGCCTGTTGTATTACATTGCAGGAATTTCCAAAGTAAATTCCTAGGACATTGCGCAATGAAGAGGCTTTGCTTCCACGTTTTCAACCAGAAGTGACATTGCAGTACTGATTAATACCCCCCCGTCTCCCTCCAGTTGCCAACCTTGGCCTGGCAATGCTAAGATGATCATTCAGGTATCCTGATCCCAAAGCCCTGAAGGGCTTTACAGGTAATAACTAGCACTTGAAATTGTGATTGGAAGGGATCTGGCAGCCAGAGAACTGGTGAGATATTCTATCTATAACTCATAAGTGTGTGAAAATTTGCCACTGTATTTTGAACCAGTTGAAACTTCTGGGCAGTCTTTAAAGGCACTCGAATTGTAGTAGTTCAACCTGGACATAATTAGTGCAGTGGCCAAATCACACCTCTTAATGAAAGGTAGCAGCCAGTCTACCAGCCAAACATAGTTAAAGGCATTGTGTACAAGAGAAAAGAGCAGCACCTCCATCTATAAAGGCACACCTAAGCTGTGAACCTGCTCATTAAGGGGCAAAGCAACCCCATCCAGAACAGGCTGAGTCCACAAACTCTAGTTTGTCTAATCATCAGCCAAAGCATCTCAGTCTTACCTGGATTGAGCTTCTGTTCACTGGCTTTCTTCTAGCGTGTTTCTTTTCCACACATTGCTTCAGGATGTCTACTGGTCCACTTGGCTCAGTTGAAAAAGAGAACTAGGCATGGTGTCATTCAAATATTGGTGATACTTGACGCTAAGTACCTGGATGCTCTCCCTCAGTGGTTTTATGTAGATGCTAAATTGCTTAGGAGAGCAAATAGTCATTTGCATAAAATCACAGATATAATAGCTAGACAGGTATATCTTACAGAAAAGGCAGCTGTTTTGAGTCAGAAAATCAAAGTTTTTTCCGGCTCTCATAATAGTGTAGAATCCAGATAGCATAACTTCTGCTAACTCCATACTGAAGATCCCTAACAAAAACTTGGATGCACATTTATAGAGAGCTTGGTCTGCTTGGATATGTACATAATGTCAGGGGTGATCCAGCTGCGGAAGTACATGCACACACACCATCTTTTCTACTGGATTGTGTTTAAGGGGAAGATGTATATCTGGTCTGAGATAACTCAAATTTGCACAGTGCTAGTAGGCTAACTCTTTTGTCAATCGCAAAACAGCCCCCTAATTCTCAGGACTGGGCTATATGCAGCATTGGTTGGCTGGCCCTTTCTCAAGCATGTCTGAGAAGTGAACATACCATGTTTAATGGCTACAATCAATGACTTCCGAGAAGGTACTTTGATCTATTTACTATGAATAGCTTTGAATAGCAGTCAAACAGTTTTGTGCAGTAGCTGTGGAATTTCAGGTTGAATGACCTTGAAAAGTCATATTTCCTTCTGTGCAGTGTGTGTGTTATATGCCATCAAGCCGTCTCCAACCTATGAGAACCCTATGAATGAAAGACCTCCAAAATGTCCTATCATTAACGGAGCTGCTCATATCCCATAAACTGGAGGGTGTGGCTTCTTTTATTGAGTTATTTCATCTTAGGTCTTCCTCTTTTCCTACTGCCTTCCAATTTTCCTAGCATTATTGACTTTTCCAGAGAATCTTGTCTTGTCTTGACCAAAGTACGATAGCCTCAGTTTTGTCATTTTAGCTTCTAGGGAGAATTCAGGATTGATTTGATCTAATACCCACTTATTTGTCTTTTTGGCTGTCCATGGTATCAACAAAACTCTCCTCCAGTATCACATTTCAAATGAATCAATTTTCTTCCTTTCAGCTTTCTTCACCCTCCAACCTTCACATCCATACATAGTAATGGAGAATACTATAGAGTGGATTATCTTGATCTTGGCTCCCAGAGAGACATCTTTAACTTTAAGAATCTTTTCTAGCTCCCTCGCAGCTGCTCTTCCAAGTCTTAATCTTCTGATTTCTTCATTGCAGTCTCCTTTTTGGCTGATGATTGAGCCAAGGAATAGAAAATCTTGAACAACTTCAATTTCCTCATTGTCAACTTTAAAATTGTGTAATTCCTCAGCAGTCATTACTTTTGTCTTCTTGATGTTCAGATGTAATCCTGCTTTGGCACTTTCTCCTTTAACCTTCATCAGTAGTTGTTTCAAGTCTTCATAATTTTCTGCCAGTAATGTGGTGTCATCTACATATCTCAAATTGTTAATGTTCCACCAATTTTCACTCCACCTTCTTCTAGATCTAATCCAGCTTTCCTTATGATATGCTCTGCATAGAGTTTGAACAGGTAGGGAGATAATATGCACCCTTGTCTGATACCTTTGTCAATTGGAAACCATTCTGTTTCCCCATATTCTGCCTGACTGTAGTCTCTTGTCCAGAGTACAGGTTGTGCATCAAAACAATAAGACATTGTGGCACCCATTGTGCAGTAGGTAGAATCAATTCTCCCTGAGAGCTATGAATGGCCAGTCACGCTATTAAAAGGTATGTGAAAATACACATGTGCAAAATTACCTCAATGGCCTTTAATGAACATCAAATCATAACACTCTTTTTAAAAGGTACAGTTTTAATTTACTATTACTTGGCTGACCAATTAACTTATTCATTGTATTTATATGATTGGTTGCCAAGTAGTGTCAGGTCTATGATGAAAGGAATCTAGGGTCATTTTCACACTGGAATTTTTCATTAGTTCTGGCCTCATACTGAATCGATTTCAGGGTTCTGCATGTATGGTCAAAACACCCCATTCAGTTTCCAAACTGCTTCCCAGTCTTTTTTTTTTTGCATTCTACACAGTGAAAGGCTGTATAAGGGGCAGAGTTGATTTCCCCCCCTGGTTTTGTGCGGTTTTTCTCCCTGCACACATACCTCGATTTTTTTCCCCCAGCAAAGTCAAATGAGGGCTTTTTTAAAGCACAGAATAGTTGTTTTGCTGTAAGACCTGGCCCTGGCCCTGCTTTTCACCTACTCTTTACCCCCTGCATCCTGATTGGATGAACAGCAATCAATCCAGCTTTTTTCTTTAATTTTTTTAAAAAACAGCATTGCAATGTTATAATGTTGCAATGTGGGTGCATTTTAAAACAAGATCTTGTGAGTTTCCTAAGCCTATCTGCTGCAATATGGCTAAGAGAAATTTTAAGAATGGACTAAAAAGTGTACTGTGTGTGCATGCTAACCTCAGCAGTAAGAGGCAATTCCCTTTTTAAAAAAATGTTGCAATGTTGTGACCTTGGTGCATTAAAAAAAAAACTTGCAAGTTTCCACAGTATGAGGAAACTGACCTGTCCTTAGTTGATCAACTGACAAACAGAAAGCTCACAGTAGAAACGGGGCATTTATCTAATGCAGAAAAAATAAAGAGACACCACTTTGGTTTGACTCCTTCAAGTGTGGAAATACAGAGGACCAAAGCAGATCCAGTCCTTGTGGATCAAATACCCAGAAAACTTAGTGTAAGTGTGCATGTGGAAAACACCCAGGTCACCCATAAGGCTGTTTGAGAAAAGCACATGCATGATATACTGAGAGTTTCATTGGGCTCTACTGTAGCATTTAAGTATGCAAAAATTAACCTGCCAAACAAGCTCAAACAGTTCAACTAATCAACACAAAATTGGTTTCCTGTTCACCACCAGCAAACAGAACATGAACCAAACCACCAGGTATTCAAGCATCTTTATACTGGCATTGTTGTCAACCACAAACCACAACCCTTCTCTTGATACTGTTATTAGATGGTTAAAAATGTTTTAACGACTTTTCTAAAGCACCAGGATATATGTAATACTTCTAAGCTGATTTTTAATGTCCTTTTAATTGTTCACTGCCTTGAGAGCCCTGTGTGTCTTATGTGCCATCAGGTAGTTTCTCAATTAAGAGCCCCACAAACTCCTATCATTAGCAGCCTTGCTCAGGTCTTGCAAACTGAAGGCCAAGTCAATCCATCTCATTTTGACTCTTTTCCTACTGCCTTCAACTTTTTCTAGCATTATTGTCTTTTCCAGAGTCTCCTTATCATGTGACCAAAGTACGACAGTCTCAGTTATTTTAAGTTCTAAGGAGAATTCAGGCTTGATTTGATCCAGAACCCACTTATTTGTTTTTTTGACCATCTATGCTATCCATAAGACTCTCCTCCAGCACCACATTTCAAATGAATTTGTCTTCTTCCTATCAGCTTTCCTTATCATCCATTGGTTGTGGTCTCCCATTGGGTTGATGACTGAGCCAAGGAATAGAAATTCTTTAACAATTTAAATTTCTTCATTGTCAGCCTTAAAATTGTGTAATTTCTCTGCAGTCACTATGGCTGTTTCCCCATGGTCTAAAAATAGCACAATACTCACAGAAGGCTTCCAGCTTCCTCATGTGATTTTTGACACCATCCATTTACAAAACAGAGGCAGGCAGCCACAAAAGCATCATCATCACTGCCTGCCTCCATTGTGTAAATGGATGGCATCAAAAATTGTGCAAGGAAGCCAGCAGCCTTCCCGTGAGTATCACACTATTTTTAGACCATGGGGAAACAGCCAATGCTTTTCTTCTTGATGGTCAGCTGTAATCCTGCTTTTGCACTTTCCCCTTTAACCTTCATCAGTAGTCATTTTAAGTCGTTACAATTTTCAGCCAGTAATGTGGTGTCATCTGCATATCTCAAATTGTTAATGTTCCTTTATCAATTTTCACTCTACCTTCATCTAAAGATAATCCAGCTTTCATTAGGATATGTTCTGCATATTGGTTGAACAGATAGGAAGATAATATACATCCTTGCCTGACACTTTTGCCCACTGGAAACCATTCTTTCCCCCATATTCTGGGACCCTCGGATGAGGCCCCGCAGTTGCTGGGGGATCTTCCCACTTCCTCTCCAAATGACATCTCCTCTCCCTCCCATCCTTTCCATGAAGGCAGGTCAGTGGGTGATGTTGGCTGCCACCGGAAAATGCCTCAGTGGGACCCTTGGATGAGGCCCCACAGTTGCTGGGGGATCTTCCCACTTCCCCTCCAAATGACATGCGAATGCTACAAATAGATACAGAGTCGGATAGATAGATAGATAGATAGATAGATAGATAGATAGATAGATAGATAGATAGATAGATAGATAGATAGATAGATAGATAGATAGATAGATAGATAGATAGATAGAAAAACAAAAACATTAGATAAAGAGCAATACACAAACATACATATAGATGAAGATAGAGAAAGGTATGTATAAAACAATATAGATATAGAAAGAGAGAAAAAGACAGCTAGAGATAGAAAGAAATAGGAAAGGGCAGATATACATAGAAAGATATAGATTCAGATAGTGGTGGAAACACATAGATAGAGATAGAAAGTTACGAATAGACAGTAAGAGAGAGAGAGATACAGAGAAACAGATAGAAAAGAGTACATAGATATCAACTGTTCTAGATCTAGAAACAGAATGTGAATGCTACAAATAGATATAGAATCGAACAGAACAAGACACATAAATAAATAAAAGGATTGAAAAACAAAAACAGAAAAAGATACAAACAGAAAATGTATAAGTATAATGTACATACATTAGAATGTATGTACATACATTAGAGAAGGTACGTAAACAATTAGAGAATGGTATATAGTTAGAGAATTGTATGTAGATAATAATAGAGATAGAAAGAGAAAGAGAGGGGACATCACCCGCCTTCCAGCCTGCACCGAGAATAAATGTGCGCTCCTCTGAGGCCTGGCAGGCAGGCACATGGGGGTGCCACCGGCGAGTGGCCAGACCCCCCACCCCATGAGGGGATGCAGCACGCCACCGCCTCCCTGTGCCCACCAGGCCCAGTGGCTGCTGACATCACCTGCCTTCCGGACCGCACTGGAAAAAAATGCATGCTCCTCTGAGGCCTGGTGAGCAGGCACATGGGGGGTGCTGCCGGTGGGTGGCCAGACCCCCCCCGCCCCCTGAGGGGAGGTGGCACGCCACCGCCTTCCCGTGCCTGTGAGGCTCAGCAGCCACCAACATCACCCGTCTTCCAGCCCTGGCCGGGAATAAATGCACACTCCTCTGATGCCCGGCAGGCAGGCATGTGGGAGGGTACTGCCGGTGAGCAGCCAGACCCCCCACCCCCTGAGGGGAGGTGGCACGCCACCACCTCCCCATGCCTGCCAGGCCTGGAGGCCACCAACATCACCCACCTTCCAGCCTGCGCCAGGAATAAATGCGCGCTCCTCTGAGGCCTGGCAGGCGGGCACGTGGGATTGCCGCTGGTGAGCAGCCAGACCCCCCCACTCCCTGAGTGGAGGTGGCACGCCACTGCCTCCCCATGCCCGCCAGGCTCGGCGGCTGCCAACGTCACCCGCCTTCTGCCCCTTGCCGGGAATAAATGCGTGCTCCTCTGAGGCCTGGCGGGCGCGCACATGGGGGTGCCACCAGAGAGCGGCCAGACACCTCCGCCCCCTAGAGGGGAGGTGGCCCACCTTCGAGTACACCCCTTGTACACTGGGCCAGCATCAACTGGTGGCTCTAATTGTATCGAGTGGGAGTTTCCTGGGGGCCTCAGATTGGAGAGGGTATAACTCCAACATCTCTATTGCAATCTTGACCAAACTTGGGTGCTGGCTGGAGGAGAGCCTGCTAAATACTCCCTGTGAATATGGGCTCTGTAAGTACAATGGGGGCCATTCTGACCCCCACGAACCATGAACCCCAAACAGGTTCATCAGCGGGAAATGTTCATCACGGTTCGTGAGTTGGGGTTCAGTGGCAGCAATGAACCATGAACCGTGGGTTCATTTTGGGGGGGTTCGTGCCCCTGTCTAGTCCTAACCGTAGAACTGGAATGTAGATTCAGCATTTCCTGTCTTTGGGCATTGTTTTGTTTTCCATATTTGTTGACATATTCTTGTTAAGATTTTGATGGTTTTGAGGGCCCTAAGGGGGCAGAAATGCAGCATAAAAATGTTTTAAAATAAATAATCATGCATTCTCCTTATGTCATCCTCACAACAACCCTGTGAGAGCTGAGAGATTATGATGACTGGCCCAGGATCACCCTGTCAGCTTTATGGCTGGATAGGATTTGAACACAAATCACACATCACTATCATCCTAGTGCTTTGCTAGTACAGCATGTACTATATTTTGAGATGATAAGAATTGTATGAATTTATTCATTTTAACTCCCAATCACTTTTTTTGCTGGTTTGTCATTTTTGTCCTTTGGTGTACATGTTGAGCTTATTTTAGCCATAGATATGTCATACGTGCCCCCTGGTCCTGCTGTTCATCCAGCTGCTATCCGATGGGTTGTTGCAATATGTGTGCTGCTGCTTTAAATGAATTGTATTATTGGTGATTTTATTTTTTTACGCTATTATGTTTTTTTCTTTTATACTGTTGTGCTCCACTCTGAGCCCACTTGCAGGGAGAGTAGAATATAAATATAAATAAATAAATAAATAAATAAAATACTACAACTGCTATGATTGTTCCTGGGAGAAAACCAGTTATTAGTATAAAGCAGAGATTGAACAGAGCTGTTGCTGGTACATCACATACGAATTTCAACTAAAGGCTTTTTAACAGGTTTACATGAAGGGCGTCTTAAGCCAGATTTGCCTAGCTCTGATTTTTATAGTTTCTATATAATAAATATATGAGATCATGTGCGTCAGTTCCTCCAGCAAGCACAAATAGCAGAAAGCAGTTCAGGACATGTACAAAAGGGCATAATCCTTCCAACTGAAACTGCACGGTGAAACTAATTCAAATGCCTATTTGTCTCGGGCTAAGTATGCATATGAAAAACGCCCAGAGCAGCACCTCTGAAAGCACAAGATGTCAGTTCAGCACAGTGAGAACTGTGGGTTCAATGAAAATACAGGACAAAGGCACCTTCTTCCTCTTTTGCGCAAAGTAGTTTTGCTGTGCTGGCCCTAGATAATGAGAGGCACAAAGCTAGCAAGGCCGTGCATTTTATTCAGCCAATTTTGTCAATGAGGCTGGGCTATAATCTAGAAGAAGAGCTTAGTGAAATCTGGAAGTTTTACATTTCCCTCCAGAAGGTATCATTTTCTGTCCTTTTCTCTACTTTCCTTGGCAAGCCTTGCTATCTCACAATGTCAGTGTGGTATAGTGGACTAGCATCTGGAAGACCCAGGTTCGAAGCCTCATCTGCCATGGAAGCTTTCTGGGTGACCTTGTTGTGAGGATAAAATTGGAAGAGATGAGAATGATGTGAGCCATTTGGGTTTCCATCAAGGAGAATTAATTAATTAACAATCTGTTTTAGAGAACAGAGGATCTCTTCAAGCTTCATTAAGAGGCTACCAAAACCAATTTACCTATAAACATCAGCATTTTACCAGCATTATGTTTCCACGGACACCTCGAGGGAACCTTTAGGCAATCCAGAAAGCAGATTAAATACCCAGATTTTAGTAGAGAGTCCAGCAGCACCTTTAAGACTAACCAACTTATTTGTAGCATACGCTTTCAAGAACCACAGCTCGCATCTGACGAAGACAGCTGTGGTTCTTGAAAGCTTATGCCCAAGTTGGTTAGTCTTAAAGGTGCCACTGGACTCTCTGCTATTTTGCAACTACAGACTAACACGGCTAACTCCTCTGAATCTACAACCAGATTCTAATGTGACTGTCAAGGATATTCATTCAGGAACAAAGGGATCTGTAGGTATTTTTTGAAGTTAGGACATTATTCATACCACTGACTTAACATTATATTAGCACTACTGTAACTGCTTCCACACAAACATTTAGCTCTGCCTTTCCACCCAAACTACAGTTTATTTTTTAGCTTCTGCACAACATCATTGCGCAATTGCCCACCTTCTGGGTCTTCTGCTGCTTCACCATGTCTTTTCCTAAGGCTGCTTTGGTAGATCTTTCCTAAAAAATCATACTGAAAGGGTATGAACAGACAGGAATGAATTACTTTGTGGATTACACACACTATGGAGCTTTGAACAGAAGTCATTTGCTGCTAGCTATGTCATTGCAAGGATTAATAATCTAGAATTTTTAACCTCTGAACCAAATAAATCTTTTACAGCCCTTACTGAGAGAGGAGATGGTCACCCCTGCCATGAAGCAGGCAGTGGTGCAACCGCTCTTAGAGAAACCTATTCTGGACCCAGAAGAGTTGTATGTCTACCGTCCAGTCTCAGATTCTTGAGCAAGGTGGTTGGGCAACTTCAGGGAGTCCTGAATGAAACAGATTGTTTGGATCCATTCCAATCTGGTTTCAGCCCTGACTATGGAACTGAAACAGACTCGATCGCCCTGGTGGATGACCCTATTAATTCTCCTGGATCTTTCAGTGGCTTTTGATACCTTTGATCACGGTATCCTTATAGGCCGTCTTTCAGGAAATGGGACTGAAAGGCACCTTCCTGCAGTTGTTTTGGTTCTACATCAAAGGTAGGTTTCAGAGTACAGTCCTGGGGTACTGCTACTCAGCCCATTGATCTCTGGCTTATGGTGTTCCACTAGGTTCCATTTTGTCCCTCATGCTTTTCAACATCTACATAAAGCTTCTGGGAGAGGTCATCTGAAGATTTGGACTGGGTTGCTATCTATATGCAGATGACACTCACCTCTACCTTGCACTTCCAGCAGAACCCAAGGAGGCTGTGAAGTTATGAACAAGTGCCTGGAGGCAATTTTTGAATGAATGAGGGGACCAAACTGAAAATTATTCCTTTAAAAATGAAGGTGTTTCTTATGGGAGGAAGGTCTGATCAGGAAGGGGATATCTCCTGTTCTGGATGGGGTTGCGCTTTCCCTAAAGGAGCAGGTTCATGAAATGGATTCAAGCATCCTGTTGGATAAACAAGTGGCAGTGATGGCCAGGAGTGCCTTTCACCCCCTTCCTAGGGAAAAAGATCTTGCCTTCCTAGGAGAGGAAGATCTGGCCACTGTGGTATACACCCTAGCAACATCTAAATTAGATTGCTGCAGTGTGCTGTATGTGGGGCTCCCCTAGAAGACTGTACAGAAGCTACAATTTGTACAGAATGCTGTAGCCAGAATGATGACTGGAGTGGTTCGTAAGGACCAGGTCACTCTTGTTCCATCTACATTGGCCCCCAGTTTCTTCTGGGCCCAATTCATGGTGCTGGTATTGATCTTTAAAGATCTATATTGCTTGGGGACAGCATACCTTAAGGACTGCCTTCTCCCATATGAACAGTCATCCAGTCCAGTCCATCCCATCCAGTCCAGTCATCTCTGGAGGCTCATGCCATCTGAGGTTAGATGGGTGGCAATCCAAGAAAGCGCCTTCACGTCATGGATTCAAAACTTTGGAACTGCCTCCCTAGGGTGCTTCATCTATCTCCCTTTATTCTTATCTTCTGCCAGTGGATGAAGACTTTTTTGTTTTGCTTGGCATACCCCCAGTAACTGTTGTTGGCCCTCTTGTTGGCTTTGCTGTTATGTGAGTTTATATGTTTTTATTGAATTATTTTATAGATGTTTCATTTTAAAGTTGTTTTAATGTTGAAATGTTTTAATGTTTTAATGTCCACCACCTTTTTGGGTGGAAAGGTGACAAAGAACTGTTTTAAATAAAATCAAATAAATAATAACTTTCCATTGCAACCTAGAGTCCTTTGGCAATGGAGTCCTTTAGCACCCCTCTGCTTGAATCACAATTTCATTGCAAATTGTCAGTAGTTATCCTCATATACCTTTAAACTTTGCTTTTTTTCCTGAAAATTGTTCTAATTTTAATGCAAGTGTTTTTCATGTGCTCATTCTTGCCCTTCCTTTCTATGGCTGTCCCTATCTTCTGTCCTCACAACAGAGAAGTTTTCCTTGGTTTTCTCAGTCCTACAGGATACTAGGAAGGAAGTACTAGAGGCAGATTAGGTGGCCAAAATGACCCTAGAAAACAGCCCCTCCCCATAATGCCCTCCCCAAACCAGGTGGAGGGCAGAAGAGTGTGAAGGAAAAGGAAGTTCCACTATGTTCCACTAGGACAGCAGCACAGAGCAGATACTCCTCCTTAGCAGCCCTACCATGGTAAGCAAGGCAAAGCTAGGTGACTCTGTGTGCTGGGCTGGCAGAGCAAAACAGGGTACTAGAACGCTATTATTCATCAGCCCCACTACCAATGTGGGTGAGGGCTCTGAGTTAGGCAGCCTTCCAGGACAGCAGCCTACTTGAATTTCTCTTAATAAGGTAAATGGTTAGTTCTCCCCTGAAGGAGACTGCATAGCCTCCCAGAAAAATGTAGATGATTTTAAATTATGCATGATCTACCCATGAGGATTCAGGGACATGAATGATTCAAGCCAAACAGTAAGTTCTGAGCATGTGCCAAGAGTAGCTGCCTGTCCCACCACCATGTGGAATGCTATCAGATGTGCAGGCACACAAATACACTTTTTAATACCATTTTACACTAAAATACACTATTTTAAATTGCAAAAACAACTGTTTCTGTGATTGTATGGGATGCTCAACTTGAGGGGAAATTGTCATTTTCAGGTTCAGTTTCTGAACATCTTGTTTGCAAAAATTGAATCCTCACAGCCACTGGGTGGACTTTTAAGTATAACATCCTGTGTACATAAACCCATGGTGTCTATATAGCTTATGAGGAGGTGTCTTGAATCACAAGGCAAAACACATTCAGCTATACTTTAAAAGAAGCAATAAAGTTATAGAACAGAAAGCAAATCAAATGTGAAAACTAGTATGCATAGTTATACTACTATCTCATATCTACTTGCTCAGATTGTAAATTAGAGATTATGGTACATCAGTTTAAATTACAGTTGAGATCTCTTTATGTTCACTTTTAGAGAACAAAATCCTTATTTATTTAATTTATTTTCTGCAACTTTTAACACATACAAGCTCATGAGGCAGCTTTCATTGATCATAAACCCATACAATACAATAAAGTTCATAAAATGATAAAATACAGTGCAATACAAATGCAATATACACCAAATATAAAACAGTCATAAAACAAGTGAAATCCTATAACACCAGCCAGCCAGCTCTAGAAATGATCTAAAATCAATGAAACAACAGCTCAATAATTTAAGACGAGGAGGAGAGGAAAAGTACTTTCAACCAAAGACCTAAGCAAAAAAAGAGAATATTTTTACCAGATATCTAAAACTGCCAGGATTTAAGTACTAAGGAATAGAGATGGCCACAAACCGGGAAAAAAACAAACCTTCGTCAAATTTCACAAATCATGAACCACAAACTTTCACGAACCTGCCCCTGGTTCACAAACTGGTTCGTTTGGTTTGTGAAAATGTCACATCTGGGTCAGAAAATCATCACCTCCGGGTCAGCAGAAGGTCACTTCTGGGCCAGCAGAAGGTCACTTCTGGGTCAGCAGGTTTGCAGGAAGTCCATCCCCTGTTGCCTAGGAAACTGATTGATTGGCACCAGGCTGTCTGCAGTCACAAACCAAAAAACGAACCAAACAAACTAGCCTAAAGTTCATGGCGGTTCATCAGAAATGGGATCTGACGAACTGTGGTTTGCGAACCACGAACCGGCCTGGTTTGTGCTTAATTTTTGTTCATATTTCGGTTCGTGCCCATCTCTACTAAGGAACCCTCTGCTGGGGAAGGAGCTGAATAGCTAGCAAACAAGTGCCTTCAAAATAGATTTTGCATAAGTGAATCAATTCCACAGAGTACCTGAATAAGTGCAGGAGTGTAATATTTGTCAAAGTGTCCTGAAACTGCTTTGAAATTCTAGGTAAACTTACCAGTTTGCAATATTCCAAGTCAGATAAGTGGTCCATTTAAATCAATAGTGCTTATTTCAACTAGCAGTAGCTCCCCAGGACCACAGGCAGCCACGAGGTTTTTCCCAACATGGGCTTCCCAGGATACTTTAACAGAAGACACCAGGGACTGAATTTGAGACAATTGGTATGGTATGTGTGCTGTACCACTCAGCCATGCCCTCTCTCCAAAGGAAGCCATTGTTTCTTTCTCTTCTTGACAACAGACTCATACTCATTGCTACAGCTCCTTTTGCTTAGCCTAGATAAATGAGGATGTGAGCATTCAGACTTAAATTAGACAGTGATAGAGTTTCCAGATTCCTCCAGAAAACAAGGAGTGGGGGGGGCATCTTCAAATCCTACCGGTGTCTGTAGCTAGAGGCAACCTGTTCCTGAATTATTAAGGGAGAAACTATACATTTTAACAAGTTAGGTCCCAACATGGGTTCCCCACAGCCACACAATAGCTGAAGGGAATGACTGTTTTTTTTTAAGGAGAGCTCAAATGGGTTTGGAAAGCCATTACAGGGGAGGCAGGGCTCCTCCCCCTTCCCCCTCCCAGCCATTTTCCTACACAGAAACAGCCCTGAAGGGATTTATTTCCCCATTTTTGCTGCTCAGTGTTGGGCCTGGGAAGGAGCAAGAACACTTTCACCCCACCCCACATCCCACAGCAGCATTCTGAGCCTATTTAGGCTCTCATTTGTTTCCTAAAAACCATTTCTCATAGCTGCTGTGTGGCTATGGTGAACCTGAGCTGAGTCCCAGAAACCTGGACCCAACTCATTAAAATCCTGAATGTGTAGATTGGCCTTAAGTATATGGAGAGATATACTGTTGCAGTATATTCAGTGGTGCAGGAAAGGAAATCTATGCATGCTCAGAGATGCATTTCTTCCAGTGCTCAGCCCTAGTATTGAAAACACTGGGTTAAGTCCTGATAAGGCTTGGCACAAATGAGAAATTAATTAGAGAGACACTCCAGAGAGGTTGCTTGTTACATTGCATAATCAAAAAGGAGTCTTGTGCTTTCTTAAACACTAATAGGTATATTAGAATGTAAGCTTTCATAGCTAGAGCCTACTTATCAGATGCTTGAAGTGAACTGTCAAAATATATAGATATAAAGAAGAAAATATATGAACAGAGGAACTAAAAGGACAAACTATAAGAGGAACAGTTTGTGCTGCAGTGACAATTCACAGCATCCATACTTAGTGACAAACACAGTTTTCTTAGTTATGTTATATTAAACTAATTGAATACCAGAAGTGGGTAAGAAATGTGTTGTCTGTGCGTAAGTCTTGGTTAATACAATTAAATTTATTGATACATTTTCTGAGCCTGTTTAGGCTATAATTTGTTACTTTTTTCTTTCTTTCAAGCCTTTGGGTCCCTTTCAGAGAAGAATGCCCACATAAATAGATATAGCTCCATGCCATGCACCCTATCATCTGATCTATGGATGTCCTCGCTGGGGTTTATTTGCTGCAACTCTGCTGCAGATTTAATTGGTATCCTCATCTGCAGGAGGACTTGGGGGAAGAGTTGGAGGCTGGAAGGAGGAAGGTTTTTTTTCCCATTTGCCATGCATTATATGTCACTTTCAAAACACATGTCAAGGTTGCTGCCTGCATAATGCTGTGCTGGTATCCAGTGTGGGATGCAGGCTGGAGAGGCCTGGACTGCTCCCAGCACACTCCTAATCAGAGCCAGCATCAGCACATTGGAGATGGGGCAGCTGCAGCTGCCTGTGACTGATGGGGCCACCACGACTCCCTATTCACGCATCTTCTCTGATGCCAACACTCACGTTTGCGAGTGCATTGTCACCTCTGCTTCCAGCTGCTGATGCTGCCTAGCACTGCTGGAGAAGGGCTCGTAGGTGGTGCACAACGCATCAGCATTCCTGGTGGCCATGGCAGAAGTATGCCTAGCTACACCTACCACCATAGGGGAATGGGCGTGCAGGTAGTATGGGCAACTGTGACTACAGGTGGTAAGAGAGCTTGTGACTGGTTATGGGAAGGATACAAAGGCAGGGGAGAGAACATGAGTGGTAGGGCAAGAAGGAGAGTCTAATAGTGGTCAGGGGGGCTAAGCACTCTCTGCCCAGGGGCTCCCAAAACCTGGAACTGGACCTCCCCCTGATTCACTCATTCCTACACCGACCCCAGGGAGTTTACACCAACATGATATCAGCTTAATGTGTTAGTGCAGCTCACCAGCATGTCTCCAGATAGGCTGATATTATCTCCTCCTTATGCAAATATATCTTCTACTGCTTTAGGGCTTAGTCAGCATCATAAACAGTTTAGAGGCAGCATAGTTTTGAAAGACAGAGCTGGCAGAGATCGGTCCAGAGGGAACGGATTCCCTCACATCCCTCTGCCACCTCTGGTGTGCCTGACTGTCTTCCCCTTCCAGAGCCTTTATCTTGCCACCCTCACTGCTTAAAACTCTGAATTAACTGAGCCTCAGCAGGACAAAGGCTCCAGAAGGGGAGATGACAGAGGCAGCAGAGGGCTGTGAAAGAATTCGTCCCTTCTGGAGTGATCTCCGCCAGCAGTGTTTTTCAAAGCTACATTTCCTGGTTAACACTGCATCTCCCAACACATGAAAAACACGTGTCAGATGTCTTGTGCAGAGAGACTCTTAGGGTAAGACTGTCCCATTGAGTTCAACAAGCCTCACTCCCAAGTCAATATACATGGGACTGCAGCTGTAAAGCACCATTCTATTTACTCAGAAGTAGACTCTACTGTGTTCAATGGCTCTCACTTCTCAATCCTACATAGATAGAATTGCAGCCTTAGATTCAAAGTGAAGGTCAAAGAAACAGTCTAAAAATACGTGTACAATGGAGATTTTGTTATACTGACACATTCCTTTATTTTAAAAGGCTTTCTTAAGGAACTCTGCTTTCATGTATAAAACAAAGACAACCTCTAGCATGGAAACAGTGACTGATTGGATTTAAATTCATACTATTATTATTATTATTGATTATTATTTCTATTTCTTTTACTACTGCTGCGACTGCTATTACTACTACTACTACTACTACTACTACTACTATGATGACTACTATTACTACTATGAACTATCAGCTTATTCTGATTAGGTGAAGTACTATGCTGTGCTCTGTTAGTAGATTTGTCTCCTGTCATCTCCTCTGCCATTCAGCTTTCATCATCTCTCATTAATATAAATGCTACATTTTAGGAGTCTGAGCCCTTTAGTAACAATAGATGCTTCATTTCTGCTATCTTTTTGGCTTCATTTATTTGCTGAAGTCACTGGAATGCAAGGGTTACTGACCCCCATGTGGGTCCACACCTACATTCCAGCACACAGAACGTGCCCTCCAGCCATGTGGAGAAAAGAAGCTGCTTGCAATTGGGCGTTTCCATTCTAGCAAGTGTATACTTAGCTAGAGGCTTCTTTTAAAAAAAAAAAAAGTATACAAACACACATCGATGACGCCACTTTTGTGCTAAGTTATTGTGAAATATTTAATCCTCCAAGATAAAGGCTCAGTGGGGGGAGGGTATTAATTGTCTACAGTGTTTGCCTATAATCATCCTACAGTTATTAATTCTGTACAATTGAGAATACACCACCCCAGGCTATCCAGCAACCTGGGGGAAGTTGTTTCCATTAAATAAGACATTCACTTTAAAAAACTGTTTTTTATTAGTGGCTAGTGAATAATTTGGTAATATCAGCAACCACTAGAACATAAGAAATTAAGAGCTGCCTTGTAGGTTAAATACACCTACAAGGCAGCTAGAATGCTTGAGTGTAAGGGGGGCTTCTAAAACTTCACCAAGGACATCTGGCTAGTTCACATATTATATTTAAAGTAGTACTTGTCAAATGATTTAAATATAAACAAAAATTGTAATATGTATTTGCAAACATATATCTTCTATAGCCTATATGTTAACAACTATAAGTTATATGGTGGTGGTGGTAGTAGTAGTAGTAGTAGTAGTAGTAGTAGTAGTAGTAGTAGTAGTAGTAGTAGTAATTGTATTGATTTTAAATCCCATCAATAACCCTCAAGGTGCTGATATTGACTACAGTTGCCCAGCTAGTGCTCACTTGGGACAAACAAGAATTGCCTCCCTAGAATGAGTAGTGGCGCAAACCCACCCTACCCACCAACTCATTATAATGACCATCTGTCCTTTTCAACTGTTCATCACTCACTGCTGCCAGTTACAGTCCAGGGCAGAGAGTAACAGACACTGACTTCCCTTCTCCACACTCTCAGATTGATCCTTGAAACACAGTGAAGGACACAACCAAGGTTAAGTTAGGTATACTTTGAGTAAAGTGAGTTGCACTTTAATGTAATTTGTTCCTGCTTGGGGCAGTGTCAGTTGAAACAGAAGACAGCAAAAACACACGAAACCAGTGTTAGCCATCTGTGCTTTAAATGCTTGTGTAGTTGTGATGACTCCATTCCAGAGGTTACCAGTCGAATTAAGCATTTGAACAACTTCATACAAGAACAATACATTATACAATTTCTCAGTGCCCTCTTTATGCCCCACCATAGTAAAACCCATATTCATCCCCTCCTCTCTGTTAAAAGACCTTTGATCACTATGCCCTGCTGTTCTCCTTATACTGCTGGTCATTTTTTACCTTTTTGCAGGCATCATGTTGCCATGTATGTCCTGCAACATGTGCAGCTGCAGCAATCTTTTCCAGAACTGACTGGATGGAAAAGATGGACTTGACTACTAAATAAAGTATATAGCAGAGTCAGAAATGAAAGTTGGGGCACAATTTCTAGCATCTGCCACACTGCTTGCATCATTTTAGTAAAGCTGATCGGAATCTTGGCTCAAGACTGTCTGGACAGGAAAATCCATGAAGTGACTAATTACAATAGCACAATATGAAACAAAATTGTGGATTCTATCAACATCCCTTTGTATTATGTATCTCATTTGCTTAAAGCAATTCAAAGCAGAAATACATATCTTCACCAGCAACAATGGTTTGCAGGCAAGCTGCCCTGTACTGGTTCTCCATCAGCCATAAATGTCAGTACTTTTACAATGTTTTAGGCAAACATTTCCAGTGCTTTATATGGAACATCCACTTCCAACTAAATCATTCCCCACTGCTTACAGTTGATAATGAAATCTTGCATGGGCTTTATAAAGTGACAGAGCACAGTTTATACATGTATATATTCAGGGTTAAGTTAGGCAGTGTGCTGATTCCTGCCAGTATTTCTACTAGGATCAGCAATGCTCTGTCCAGTCCATTGGTTATTTCAGAGGGTATCCTGGAAATCTGGATCATATTTCCAATATTGCCACTGAATTGCATGTGTAATGGCATTTCTCACCTCATTTAAAGAGCATGAATATGAATAATGAATATCATGAGATGGATCCCAAAAAGGATTTCCACAGCTGCATCAGTCCTTGTACAGATGAAAGCATTAAAATTTTACCCTGCTGTCTGCTTGAGCTAAGTTATAGTGATTCCGCACACGTTGGATAAGGCACTTCCAATCCTCTTTATAGATCATTTGGGATGGATTTTTTCGTGTGCGGAACAAAAAATCCACCTCAAATGATTGATAAAGTGCTTTGAAAGTGCATTATCCAACGTGTGCAGAATCAGCCTTAAAGTGTTTCTTCTATCTTTTCCATGTGCTCAAGACATAGTGCAATCCACAATATTTCTGGATGCACTGTTGTGCCTGAAAGCTCAGGTGATATTGGTAGTCAGGAAGATCTTTCACAAACCGCACCTGATGAGAGGATGCAGATCCAGGTTTGACAGATTCCATCCTAATGATTATCATCCACAACCCTATTAATAATAATTTCAGAATTAGACTATTCTAATGTTCTTTTGGTGAGGGGGTAAAAGCTCTGAAAATTTCATCCAAATTGAATGGAAATCAAAAGCAAGTTTGAACGGAATGTTTTTTGAAACAAAAAGCATACCCATGCCAATAGTCTAATTCAGGATAACAGCTTCCCATGTTCACCTCTGTCCATTTCTTTCCAGTGATGTGAGTTTGTGTACACAGTTTTCAAGAAAAAAGGCAGGACTACAAATCAGAAGGGCTCCATAAGCCTGGGATCTGTGTGTCCAGACTTTGGTACCTCCAAACATACTTTATATACAAGCATCTTTTGTGAGGAGACAGTTGTCAGTTGAGATAAACAGTGGCAGCCCGTCATAAATCTGGTGCACATGGAAGTGAAGAATGCATATTTGAATTGGACAAGAATGCCAGTACAATTTTATAGCACTGAAGACAAAGCTACCAGCTATGCTTTACTGTTAGCATGAATGAACATTCAGTTGCAGACTTCAGCCACTGAATCTGATTCTTTACCCAGAACCTAGGTTTTATTATATGAATTAAAGAGGCAGATTTATAGAGGCTGATTCAGGAAAACAATCAAATCACAGAATAGGAAACTGAACAGATTTTGCAGAAGGCCATCTCTAATTACCCAGCAATGTAGTACACTCTAATGATGGCCATTTGTTGTCAGATGCTCGAAGTAAAGAAACCATGGCAAAGTTGCTATCCTCCAGAATATGCTGACTGGTAAAATTATGTAGATGAAGATTTGATGATGGCCAGCCAGTCAGATAATTAAATACTGGCCTGTGCAAATATTAACATGTTCAGAAAGGCATTCTTGGTACTTCTGCATACTGTTTAGGCTGCACCTGTTATCACCTGGGTACAGAAAAAAATATACTATGTGTTTGGTTTACGTGTTTTTGATGAAGGAAATTCATGTGACCCTCTATAAATTTAACAGAGAACAATTATTGAGATCTCCATAGGGAAACATCAAAAGAGAATTCATAAGAAGACTTGATTGATTGATTGATTGATTGATTGATTGATTGATTGATTGATTGATTGATTGATTGATTGATCGATCGATCGATCGATCGATTATATTTCTATGCCATCTTTTCAGAATCCTGCTTAAGGAAGCTTACAATTAAAACCATGTAACAGTATTAAAAACAAGCCATTGGGCATAAACAGCATAAAAACTAACCATAGAAACAGCCATTTAAAAGCTGGTAAGATAAAACCCCTAACTAATAGCCTGAGTAAAAAGATATGTTTTAACCTTGCTCCTAAAAGAAAGTAAAATAAGTGCCCAGTGAGACTGGGGTGGGGAGTGGGGGCATTCTCTAAGTACAAAGAATTTAAATAATGAAACTTGGATGTGAACAGAACATAGAAGACTATGGTTTATCAAGGATATTCTTCAAGAGACAGTTGTCATTGTCGAAGAGACAGTGAGGAACATGCTGTCAGAAGTATCTGGGGCAGCCACACATCTTCAGCTGACAATTAACTTGCACCATAGCTTTGGTTCATTTTCTCTTGTGGCTGAAGAGGCCAAGGCTGGACTGGCAAGTGTCATATCTGTAAGATACTGTTGAAGATAAAATCACCTGCTCTGCTTCTTATGCTCATACTTGTTCTGTAGTTGTAAAAGGCATTTCTTATCATAGTTCTTTGCGTGCCGACCAACATTCTATCAGATGACAGATTTTTATACTTTGACAAAGTTTCTCATTAGAGCCTGAAGTGACATCAACACATCCTTAATGCCCTTCCCCTCCACACATGCCATTCAGTGGGGATGGGGGAGCATCAGTAACAGATTACCCATCAACATTGGGCAAATGGCAAGCCTAAGAAAGGGTGATTTGGCTTGTGTTTCAGTATGGGATTGTGCTACTGTGAACAGAAACAACCAAACACAGGCCACTTCCACATGTTCCATTGGGGGGGGGGTTCCCTGTCCCAAAGTCACATCTTCCAAATCCGTTTTGAGAACTCACCTTTCACATGCATCATCCTCATGTGTGTTTTGTGGGTATTTGTCATGAAAAAAAATATCCCCAAATAGAAAACACCTCATCACAAATGATGTTGGCACATTTATTTATTTATTATTTATGTCATTTATAGTCCGCCTTTCTCACTGAGACTCAAAGCGGATTACACAGTATGAGATTAGTACAATCAGTATCAAGTACATTTCAGTACAGTATTTCAATACATTTCCATAAACAATGCCATAGGGCAAATAGATACAAGTTTGAAAGACATAGTATTAGCAAGAATCCAATACAGAGTAGAAAAAATAATGAAACAGAACATAATTAATTCTAGGACTGACATTAGACAACATGGAGCACATGTGGTACAGGTGGTACATAGGAGTACATATTTAAAGTGACAGATAATATGTAATGCAATATAGTGATTAAGTCTGTGGTCCCTAACTCATTAGCAAGGCATCTGAGGGCTAAGCTACACATGACGAATGACACTTGAACAGCAAGTGGATTGAGTTGAGGGCAAGTGAACAGGGAGAAATACACTTGCTGTTCAAGTGTCATTCGTCATGTGTAGCTTGGCCCTGAGACGCCATTCCTACAACACAGTCCTCCCATTTGAGTAAAAAGCCTTTTTGAATAGTTCAGTTTTGCATTGTTTATGGAAAGCCAGGAGAGTGGGAACTCTCCTGACCTCCTCAGGCAGGTCATTCCACAGGATAGGGGCCACCACAGAGAAAGCCCATGTACGGGCTGCTGTTGACTTTACTTGTGTACAGTCTGGTACCTGCAGGAGACCCTGTTCAGATTAGCAAAGCTGCCATGGAGGAACATAGGAAGGGAGATAGTCCCGTAGGTATGCCAGACCAAAGCCATGAAGAACTTTGTATGTAATAACCAATACCTTGAACAGAGCATTGTAACTGATGGGTAGCCAATGGAGTGACTTTAGGATGGGAGTGATGTTTATTCTCTTGCTTGCTCCCGATAACAGTTGAGCTGCAGCATTTTGCACTAATTGGAACCTCCTAGTAAACTTAGATGAGAGACCCATGTATAGAGCATTGCAATAGCCAAGCCTTAATGTTACCATAACATGGATCCAAGTGGCCAGGTCAGTGTCAAGATAAGAAGCCACCTTACAGGTTTTCTTTTTCTTTTCTTTTTGAGTGCATGCATGATTGTGCTATATCATTGTCCTATCTTTCAGCTTCAGTAGAAACTACACATGCGTAGTACTCTGTTCTCTACCATTGATTTCCTGCTCAAAGTTTTAAATGCAGAAGTGTTTCATAAATATGTGAACAGCAGAGTATATAAAATGGAATCAGAAATGGCATTCTGTTCTTAGTGTTGTTCCTAGACTGATAGTCCAATTGCTGAGTGATCCAATGTAGCAAGCACTTTGTATACATAGATATCGTAATAGCGCAAGGACCATTACAAAAAGTTAAAAGGGGGGGAATTATACGATTGCGCATGCAAGCCAGATGTATGTGTGATGTTTTAAGGAGGGGTAATGGCGAGAGGAGGGGTTGGAGATTTGTGGGAGGGCTCTTCTGAAGCGCAAAAAAGTCTCCGCATGCATTGATACAGCAGGATAATTGTGAGGAAAACATGGACCAAAACAGGTCTCACAAAAAATGCTTAAAAACTGGGATCATCGTGAACCACTCATGCATGGGAAACGATGATGTGTGTAATGAATGAGATAACCCACCAGAGTTTCGTTGGCAGGCTGTCCCATTAAGGATGTGTGGAAGCGGCCACAATTCCATTCCGTTTTCCTGTGCATTAAAAGTGCAATCCTAAAAACATTTGCCTTTGAGTAAGCCCCATTGAACAGAACTGAGTAGGATTCTGAGTAGACCTGCTTAGGATGCTCTCTAAATCACTTTGCTGGATCACACTTTTTTACTATTTACTATTGCATTTGGATATCACTACAATATAGATTGTGAGCAGAGGTGCCATTTTGTCCCTTTAAGCATAAAGGAAGGGGTTTTGAACTAGGGGTCTGTAATGGTGGGCCTCTGATACTACAGCCATATGCTTTTGAAAGGAATTTATTCTCCCGTCCCCGTCCCCCCTACACACACACATACACACACACGCACACTTTTCTCTATCTCCTTCCCTTTTGTTGGAGTTTCTCTCTCTTATGAATTCTATCCTTTTTTTTATTCCCCATTTTCTGGCTTTAGCTGAGAGAAACTGTGAAGAAATGAGTTTGCATTCAAAGCCACAGATTTATTGTCTAAATAGTGAGGGAAGTGGAGAATTGAAACTCACAAAAAAATCATGAGAATATCTTGCAATATATGAAGCAAACTGGCTATCAATTTCAAAATATTTATATGAAAGCCACCAGCACTCAGAATCTCAAATGAAGAAAACACGACATTTGCCTCTTGCGGACATACATTTTACACACAAAAACCAAAATCTTGTATGTTGATTGATATTAATTTTATAACAGAATCTGTAATTTCCTGATTCTTTTTGTTTTTAGTCACTGCTCACAACTACTCTGCAAAGGACACACTTTTCTGTAAGTTTCAAAAGAACTTTTCAGTTGGGAAATCCACTTGACACTTTGAGAACCATGAGCACAATAATATACAGAGCAGAGCCTTACGACAAAGAAAAGGGGAAGGGGTTCCTGTGATGATGGATATGATGAAAAATCCCTCCCAGTGCAGAGGGTTTTAGAAATACTGAGGCAGCTGCTCTTTTATGGGGAACCAAGAAGGATTTGAGAGGGGGGTGGTGGTGCAAAAGCAGCATTCCTTTAAACCAGAGACAGCTGAGAGGAGAAAGGAGGCCTCGAATGGTGAAACAATAGGAAGGTCAGAGCTAATGAGTTAAAAATATACATACTCTCTCTCCAGTTTGATTCTGTTTCCTGGAAGAAGTTTTATTTTATTGCTGCTGAAAAGCTGAAAGCTCTATGAAGCCTTTGCCAGCTGGAATAGCCTCTTTGCACCTGTCTTTTTGTTTACACAAATCCCTTCTCTAATAGAGCTAATCACTGAGCTTTGATAAATTTGCCAGGGCCCCTGATAGGAGCTCCATTCTAGTCCTCTGTACTAAACAAACAGACTATTGTCTCCATCAGGCTAGCCAGCTTGTTAATAGTTAAACTGGGGCTTGTGGGAGAGGGAATAGGGGGCACCCCACATAGGATCGAACATCAGACTGTGAACAATCAGCTTGTTTATGCAATTTTATTATAAGACATTGAAACTCAGATATTTTACACATCTGTCTGCATGTTGCACAGAGCAGGATCTTGTACAAAATTTGGCTTCCTGTGAATTTGATTATGCCTTTTTTTAAAAGAGAGACAAGATTCTAGCCCTTCTGGCTGCCAATGGAAGTACAGAAATGTTTGGGCCATGTTGCATCTCAAGAGCAAAAGACAAGGCTTCCAGTGTTCAAACCAAGGCTTTGCTGCCCTGTGCAGCTGCCCCTGGCTCATATCCCTTTCTTCTGCTGACCATCCCAACCTGTGGCTTCATTCCTTCTTTGCTTTGCAGCATCCTAGTTCTTGGCAAACTATTCTGAATTCTTTGAGAATGCTGATATTCCACTTTTAAAAAGCATTATGCAGAAGAAGATATTTTATACAAATTGCATGATTTGCCTGATTTATTTGTACCGTGGCTGCTGCTTTCTAAAATGACAGGACAGTCAGTGGCATGGTTTCAATGGCAGCAGTCAGGCAGGGCAAGATGGGAGGTGGGATTTCAAGGAAGTGTGGAGTTCTCAGCCAGGTTCAAAGGGCTGCCATGGATATATTCAAGGTTAGATCAATTTCATGCTAACAATATTCACAGAGTAGGATCAGTGAAATGGCCAGAAATATAGGTGTTCTTATGAGGGAATCATACTTCGTTTGAAAAACATGATGGAATGACAAATGCCCTCTGCCCTCCCTAAATGTTGATCCTACACTACAGCATAAGGTAGCTACAATTAATTAGTGTACCTTCCCACATACCAGTCATGATAAAGCACAGCCTGCCTGTAACTGGGGTAATTGCAGGCATATAGCTTTACTGACATTGGAAGACTCCAGCCTGTCCATTAACACAGCAGGCAAAGTCCATCTACTGAGTAAGATCCCCAAGTTCCCTCATAAAACAGCAAGGTAAGGTCATTACAAGTAATTCCTGTACTATGCTTTATGCATGAGGACTGCACTTGTACAAAGCAGCATAAGAACATACCGGGAGAAGGAGGAATAATTTTCTGGAACCAGGTAGCTCTTAACTGTCAACTTGCCCCCAACCCTCAAAAATAGGGTGTGGCACTTGTCATCTAATCTCCCCGCCACCCTCCTTTCTCTTTTGCTACTGTGAGGAGATGTTCTTCAGCAACAATAGCAGCAGTAGAGCAACAGAGGTAATTCGGGCATAATTCTAGAACAGAGGCAGATTGGCCATTTATCCTACAGGAAAATTTCCTGGCGGGCTGTTGTTTTGGAGGGCTAGTAGCAGCTGCTAAAGGGCCAGTCCATGTCTGATGTGGTTGCTGCAGTTTGGTTTGCCCTTGAGTTGCTGCAGCAAATAGAGGCAATGGCAGCAGGCAGCTCATGCTCCTCATCTTTGCAATGAGGAGGAAGTGACTGACTTGGGAGGGTGGTACTCTCGGCACAGGAGTCACCATCTCCTTGTCTTTTCCCACGAAGAGGTGGCGATTGTCAAAGAGGCAGAGTAGCATCTGGATCCTCCTCTTTGCAGGCAGGAAGACATGGTGGCCACACCATCTCTTTACCTCAGCAGTCATTTTCTCAGCATCTGTACACTCAGCAGCCATGGCCCAGCAGAGTTCCAAACCCAGGCTGAAACCGACATGCCACATGGTAAGTGTGGAGTTGTCACACAATGAGGACTGGTCATGTGCCATGGATCAGTCATATGACAAACTCCAGAGCCATTTTGATTTCTTAGTCTACCCAGGCTTACATGAGCTCTTACTGATTGCTTGGCATCCATTCAATTTTTGGCCCCTGGGAGCTCTGAAGTACCTACCCAATAATATTTAACTACCACCATCTCTTCCAAGTTACATGATTGTGTGACTACAGAAGTGTTATAGATACCAAGTGGTACAATTCCTAGTGGTATATGGAGGTATTCCCGTCAGTACTGCCCTTTAATGTGACATCATGGTTAAACATAAGTTTTCCCAATGGGGAAAATAGTGGATCCCTAGTAGTAGTAGTAGTAACAACAACAACATTCAATTTGTATACTGCCCTTCAGGACAACTTAATGCCCACTCAGAGCAGTTTACAAAGTATGTTATTATTATCCTCACAACAAAACACCCTGTGAGGTGGGTAGGGCTGAGAGAGCAGAGAACTGAGACTAGCCCAAGGTCACCCAGCTGGCTTCAAGTGGAGGAGTGGGGAATCAAACCCGGCTCTCCAGATTAGAGTCCTGCACTCTTAACCACTACACCAAACTGGCTCTCCATTCAATTAACCATTCCAGATCTAGTAACCATTCCAGATAAGGAAATCAGCACAAATGGGAGGGTGAAGCTCTCTGTCCTGGATCTGAAGTGGGCCCCTTGAACTGGAGAGGCACAAAACTCCAGAGTACTTCTTTGAAACATGTGACTAGCCCCTCATGTAAATTATGCTAAGTATTGTATTTAAAATAGTTTACATTTTTTTTCCTGAAATCTCTGCCAGTTTACCTGAGCATACTTTTTTTAATTGATCCAAAAACTTTAACTGATTACTCTAACCCATTAGCTGACAACTGGTATAGTCATATAGTTTATATTACAATATATACCTTTAGGAAATGAACACCATAGCAAGGTATCTTAACCATGTTGCCTGTCTAATAGTGCAATACTGAGCATAGTCACTTAGAAGTAAGTCTTTCTGACTCCAATGGAACTTGTTACCTACTAAGTGTGTTTAGTGCTACAGTCTAACTAATTTAAGTCCTGATCGAACTGAAGGAAGTGTTTTGAAATCAAAAAGTCCGGGCTCATACGTTCAGCAGGGGTGGCACTTGAACTGGAAGACAAAGGCAAGTGCAAATCCAATGCTGCCTGTCAGGAAATAACACTTTTGAAACCGCTTAAGTGTGCCATTTGCAATTATGGAGAGGCCAGCAAGGCCTTCCCTGTCAATAGAGAGCCATCCCTTTCTCTTCCCTCTTTGCAAAGCATTTATGCTTGGGAAGGGGAACTGTGCACTCCATCATTTTTGGTTTTTATTGAACCAGAAAAGGCCCAAGGTACTGTTAAAAAGGGCACAATGAGCAATCTTGTGTATTCACAAAATACCGTGACCATAAACTGTACTTATCACAATCTCCAGCAGCAAGTTCAGTACAATATGACTGTCTAGTCATAGCACTGTGCTTACAATGAAAACAGAGCTACAGATCAAGATTGTTCATACCCCAAATCCAGGAATCAGGAAAACAAAACGACTAAGTAAAACATGCAACTGATCAAATGGCAAACTATATAATATCACTTCATCCTCCAAAAAACAGCAGGAGTGGGTAATGATTTTTCCCCTTCTTCTCCTCACAGTATCAGTGCAGAGAGGCAGGTGCTCCTGGCATGATGCCATTTTTTTTTTGTTTACCGAACACTCCTTGAGGATCGTTTGTGTTGAAATCTTCTTGGCTTTCCCCCTCCCATTCTTCTCCCCTATCTTATTAACATTCTTCAAGCCAGATTTTGTACCCGGAGGGCTTTCTGTGACAGACCCAACTTAAGCTCTGCAATGAGAACTGCAGCCTGAGCCAGGGACCTCCCCCTCTCCATAGGAGCCTGAGGAGAACAACAGTAGCACACAGTCAACCTTGCAGTGAAGAATGGGGACTCTTCCAGCAAACATCTTCACTCACTCCTTTTGTCACTTGCCTCAGAGCAGAGCTCAGTGCACCATTGTCCAAAGGCAGTGTAGGCTCTGCGCCCCTGACCTCATCATTTCCATTTGAAAAGCAGCATTAATGCAAAAAGAAACTCTGTCAGGAGTCATGTTTAACTCTTCATCTTCATAACTCATGTCCTTCTCCAGCTCTTCATGGATCCTTTCACTTTCCATTTATTTTCTCCCTACACTGAAACTGTACAATTTTCTCTCCCCCCACCCCCATTTTACTCTTTATGCACCTAAACTGTTCTCTTTTTTATTTTGCTCCTTTCACACTGGGCTTACTCTGGAGTATAAATCAATCTATTGTGCCCTGCCTTGGTCTAGTGCCTTTGTAGCAAGCATGGCCATACTTACTCAGTATTACAGGGCACATTCTAAACAATCCCACACCTTGTGGGTCAGTAGTTTCTGCTTGGCAACCTTAAACTTATTATTCCTCTTACAAAGAGAGTTTTGAGTACTCACAGCAAAGCAGACAAAACCAGCCATTCTAGTTCCATCTCTATGCTCCAGGAGGACTAGAGGTGGAGCTTCAAAGTCCTCTGTGAAAATCTGTGAGGCAAATATCATTTGTTATTTCATACCTCACTAATGAGGTGAAATTTATGAAAATGTAATCAGTTGTTCATAGGCATTAATATGTTAATTACGGCTGTATGCATGTATGTGCCATCAAATCACAACCCACATGGTGACTCCAGTAAGGTGTTTCAAGGAAAGTGAGGAGCAGAAGCAGTTTCCCAGTACCTGCCTCTGCAAAGCAACCCTAGTCTTCCTTCCTTCCAAGTTCTGACTGGGACCAAGCTTGCTTTGTTTTTGAGATCTGATGAGACTTGACTATACCATTCCACCTTCCCCTGTATGGGGAATGCAGGATTTTTTAATACCAAAAAGACCACTTCCAGCCTCTTAGTCAGTGAACACATCAGAAATGTTTGGCTGAATCAAACCATCTAGTCCTGTTTATAGACATGGCAAGCCATATATCTCTGGAAACACAAACATGGGAATCTAATTATACATTACCATTTTATGGAAAGTAAATAAGAAAATAGTAGACTGGAGGACTCCTAATGTTAAAAGGCATTTTTTAAATAGCTTGTACTATTTTTCATTGGTGAACTGTGTGTGCTTATAATAGTCATCCCCTGGCAAGGCATGACACAGCAACGACTGAGTTTGGGAGAGCAGAGACATAGAGTTGCTATTGGCAACAGCATGACATCACTTCCAGGGAAAACTCAGAACTAATTTCATGCTTCTCTAGGAATCATTAGAATCTCTAGGGCAAAACCATATTCAAATTTACTCTATAGCAAAACAATAGAGTTTCTAGTGATTCCTAGAGATTACTAACATTTTCCCAGAAGTAGCATAATCCTGGCCCAACTGTGATATGTTTGTTTGTTTTTCTCCCATTGTAGAAGAGAGTATTGCTGACAGGAGGTCTCCCACCGTAGGAGGAATCCTGGCAACCCTAAGCATAGTTTCTTGGAATTTAATTTACAGAGCATATTTATTATAAATAATGGTAATAAATGAAATGACCTCACAGATCCAGGGAAAACAGTTGATGTTCTGATTGGTTGACTTGGAATACTTCTACCCCAACTTTCTCCTGAAGGCCCTAAAACAGCTTAGAAAATATGGCTACAAAGTATCAAATAAATTCAAAATGTGCAAATTAATTAATCATCCAAAGTTCAGTAGATGGTTTATAACACTAAGAAAACCCAGTAACCATCAGCAGCCGAACCTCAACAAAATGTCATCTGAAATAATAGTGATTTGTACCTTTTTAAAAGACTGTTACAGAAAGTGTTCTAGTCATCTATTTGGGAAGACCATTCCATATGGCTGGAGAAACAACTAAGAAAGCCTTGGCAGGGGCCAAAGAAAATCATATACACATCTAGGTGTGGAACCTGCCACAAGAATTGAATTCCATGGATGTGCACAGAAATTTTATTCATTTTCTTTTGATTCCTGAATCATTCATAGTTTTGTGTCAGTTTTCCTTATTAAAATTGTGTCCAGATTCTTTTTTTTAAAAAAAATGATTGTTTACAATGGTTTCAAATGAAAACACTTCCCACCTGTGACTTCTTTCTCTTCCATCCAGTTGGAACCTCAATTAATTATACCCCTATTCAAGAGTACTTTTCTGCCAAATTTCAAGGAGACATAAGGAAATGTTTTGGATGCTCTTACTTTTTCACTTGCGTAATAGGAACAGGAGAGTCTGAAATGGTGTGTAAATTTCTCCTTCCTCAGGATCCCCAAGTGGTTACAGAAATAAATGTACACAGAAGCAGCAGTGAAATCTTTCCTACAAACACACCCTGCCTTTCTCTGTTGATTTCAACATTTTTCAACCAACCCCGATGACTTCTAGAATTAGTAAGAAAAAGCACCATCAAAGTATGGCATAACAGGGGACAGAGTTTAGTTTCTGTAACCCATGCACCTGGTTTCGTTTAAAAGTAGACATATAATTGAACATTAGTAGGAGTTGTCTTTCTTTTTCCTAATAGCAGCTGGACAGTAGGAGATTTGTCTTGGCCAAAATGCACCATTACTTTTATATAAAGTTAAATAAGTTGAGAGATCTCGGTTCCTGAATCAATGGTTTTGTCTTGTTTAGAGAGAGGATATGATTCTTCCTCATCATTGATCTGTCACATCTTGTCTCATCTAGGTTGTATGTGTGCTCACTGTCATGTGAGGCAAAGTTTTAAGTTTTGCTTGTATGTTACTATAGGGGTAGTTGTAATGTATATTCCCCCCCAGTTTGCAAAGTGGGGTAAATCTATGTCTCTGTCCTTCCCCCAGTCTGCATAACCCTGCAGGTATATTCTCCTTCAAGAAAAAGAACATTTAGGCCTCTTCCTGTATTCCCTCCCCCTCCCAAGTTTTTGCAACCTGCCTGCTTGCCAGTGAATATAGGTTCAGCCTCAGCTAAAAATAATAGCACATGCAACAGACCCATGCTTACATTGAATCAGAAATCATTCCCAAAGTTTCTAAGAGTGAAAACACTGCACAGAAATGCCCACCAGGACAATATTTGATGAGAACATTTTTTTTATAATAGATTTTTATTGGATGGGTCAATATATAATCAATTTCAAATACAAATACATTCCGTTTCAATTCCCCTGTGTATATTTCCCCCGTCCCCTCCCCCCTTTTCAATAATGACTTCCAACAGCACTCCAACCCCCCATTATTAATAATACCTTATTTCTATGCTAAAGTTGTTCTTTTCTTAATATTAGTAAAGACCTTAATTATATCTTATTTTACTTAATTTCTTTAGAACCCCTCGAAAGACCATAATTGTTCCTTACCATCCCATTTCTTTTCCATATATTTTTTCAACTTTTTCCAATCTTCCAAGAATACTTCTGGATCTTGCTCCTTCAAATTTCTTGTTAGTTTATCCATTTCAGCCATGTACAACAATTTCCTTGTCCATTCTTCAATTTCAGGTATTTCTTCTCTCTTCCAATACTGAGCATATATTATTCTAGCTGCTGATATCATATAATATATCAATATCTTATCATTTCTATTAACACCTTCCAAATGCAATAATAATAACAACATTTCTGGATTTTTTGCAACATTATAACGAAGTATCAAAGACATCTCAGTACATATTTTGGTCCAAAAGTCTCTAGCCTTACAACAAGTCCACCACATATGAAATAGAAAACCTTCATGCTCCTTACATTTCCAACACTTATTAGATAGCTGTTTGTTGGCTATGGCTAATTTTTTCGGTGTTAAATACCATCTATATAACATTTTATAGCCATTCTCTCTAATACTGGTACATGTTGATATTTTTAAAGTATTTTTCCATAATTGTTTCCATGCTTCCATCGTTATTTCATTATTACAATTTATAGCCCACTTTACCATTTGCACCTTGACTGTCTCATCTTCTGTAAACCACTTCAATAACAATTTGTACATTTTGGAAATTATTTTGCTATTATCTCCCAACAGTAATTCTTCTAGCTCTGAATTCTTGGTTCTAAAGCCTGTTTTTCTTTGTTCTGAATCAAATAAGTCTTTGATTTGTCTATATTGCAACCAACCATATTTGAATGGCAACTCCTCATTTGGTTTAAGGTTCAACTCATTATCTGTACCACTTCACAGTTTATTATTTCACTTAGGACCTGTTGTTTCTTCTTGGTCATGTTCTTAGTTATTATTTTGACTTCTTTTTATTTATATAGAAGCCTGCCAAATCTCCAAATTCCTTAATTTTTTCCAGTAGTCTTGGCAGAGTTTGTAGTGGATCTTCTACTATAAACATCACATCGTCTGCAAACGCTCTTAACTTATAGGAAGATCCCTTTATTTTTATTCCTCTTATGTCATCATCTTCTCTGATCTGCCTTAGTAATATTTCTAAGACCATCACAAATAACAACGGTGATAGTGGACATCCTTGTCTTGTACCTTTTCTTATTTCAAACTTCTCTGTCAGGTCGTCATTGACACAGATTGTCGCTCTTTGTTCCTTATATATTGTTTTTACTGCTTCTATAAATTCTTTACCTAGGTCCATCTTTTCCATTGATGCGAACATAAAGTCCCAGTTCAAGTTGTCAAAGGCCTTCTCTGCATCTGCAAAGAAAAAGCCAACTTCTTTGTCTGGTCGCTTATCAAAATATTCCACGGCATTTATAACCACTCTCAAGTTGTCCTTTAGTTGTCTGTTTGGTAGGAATCCAGCCTGGTCTTCTCCTATAAAGTCCATTAGCCATATTTTAAGCCTTTCTGCTAATATTCTTGCCATTATTTTATAGTCATTGTTTATAAGCAAAATTGGTCTGTAATTTTTCACATCTGTCAAATCTTGTAATTCTTTCGAGATCAAAGCAATACTCGCTTCATTCCATGTATCTGGAAGTCCTTTTCCTTGAAGTGTGTCATTCATTACAGTTTTTAATATCGGTACAAGGTCTTCCTTCATTACTTTGTAAAATTTAGCAGTGATCCCATCCGGTCCTGGTGCTTTTCCAATCTTTGCTGCTTCTATTGCTCGTACGATTTCTTCCTCTGTTACTGGAGCATTCAGTCTCTGCTTCATTTCTTCTGTTATCTTTGGTAGATCTGTTTTTTTCCAAATATCGGTCTGTTTCTTCCAAATTTACTGCCTTCCTCTGGAATAATTTCGCATAATATTTGTAGAAGGCATGCTTAATTGTTTGATGATCTTTCAGTTCCTTTCCTTCCTCCATTATCCTACTAATGATTTTCTTCTCTTTTTTCTTCTTCAGTTGCCAGGCTAGGTACTTTCCTGGTTTATTTGCTCCTTCGAATGACTTCTGTTTTAATACCTTTAAATTCCATTCTAATTCCTTGTTGCTAATGACTCTTATTTGCTCCTGCAGTATTTTAATTTCTTGTCTTATTGATTTTTTCCTAGGTAATATTTGATGAGAACATTAACAAACTGTTCCGACAGTGCAACATCCCTGTCCAGCACTATGCCTACTGACTCACTCTTTCTTCCTTCACTGCTCACCCTGCTGCCAAGGAAACTGAAATGAGATAGTGATGTGCCAGAATTATGGCTATATCCGCTTATTTTCAATCATTACTGAATGTCAAATATTATGGCAGTTGGGTTACTTTATCAGTTTCTAAAGAAGGGCATTATTTGGGTTGGATCTTGATTTTCTATTATCCAAATGCATATCCCTAAAACATTCTGATTGGCTCACATCAACACGCAGTATCTGAGCATTCTTTATAAGGGCTGATGCATGTACTACAGAGTATACACATTGTGGATTTGCCTCATTCACAAGAATGCAGTGCCCAATTCAGATTGGGACCATGGCACTCATAGAAAAGGGGCTTCAGCTTTTTCCCCTGTGCTGCTTTCCTGACCTGAACTGTCCTAGATTGCGCTATATAGCCTGTTGGAGAAACCCAGGGAACCCAGGGGAAACTTTACATGACTGAGACGCCAGAGGTGGTGGAAGGCTGTGAGAGAATCTGTCCCTTCCAGAGCAATCTCCACCAGCTCTGTCTTTTAAAACTACACTTCCCAGGTAACATTGTGTCTCCCAATATGTGAAGAACATGTGTCAGAAGTCTTGTGTAGAGACACTCACAGAAAAGCAATTCTCCAGAACAGCACAGCATACTGGTAGCCCTCAGAAGGTGTTTTAAGCTTTTGGTTACTTGATAGGTTATGATCAGACTAGTTCCCGGAGAAGCTCTTGGCCACAAAGATAGCAGATGCAGGAAAAGTTTCTGGTGGGCCACTGTTCTAGAGGGCCACCAGTAGCCAGGAACAAGCAGAGCCAAGCACCAGCTGCTGTGCCGGTGCCTCAAGGATCACTTGGTTCAAACCTATCAGTGGCAAAGGTAATTGGTATCAGCTCCCCAGTGGCTTCCTCCCACGCCACTTCCACTTTGCTAGCTTGTAGTGCTGCAGAAGCAGATCTTCTTGGTTTGCTCCTCAGCCATTTTAAGTTCCCAGTCTGCCCCTGAAAGATAGGTTCATTCTTCCAGTTCATTGTTTTGTGTTTTGTAAAGTAGCCCAATCAGAATTCATTACTGACTACTGACCAATGTCTGAGATCCATGCCCCCCTTAATTTTTGCTATGGAGGTGCTGCTGGAAACAGCCTTCCCAGCCTTAACTTTAAGATGCATTCATCACATACATCAAGGCATACTCTTCCACATTATGGCTTGGATCCATTGTTGTGCAAGCAGAAACATAAATGGACTTAGCACAGTTCTGCTTGTATAACACCCAGCACATTCTTCCCTGTATATTATAGTGCCCTGAAATGCAAGTGGGATACAATAAGTCTGACATAATGTAATCAGAAACTGCAGTCTTTTTCTTTCATTTCTGCTGGCACAAGAGCTCTAGCACAAGTGAAATTTTTGCTCTGGATTCAACCCCTTGTTCCCACCAAAGGATGTTTTGATAGACAAAGGGATTCCCTTGATCCATGTGGTAAGTCTTTCTAAACTTCACAGCAAGGACAAGGATTAGTCAAAGACAGTCATTTGGATTGCCATCTGCAAAGCAAATGTCATATTTGTTTCATCCCTAAACAACCACTTAGAAGTTGCCATGCAGTCTCTTTTTTTAAGGAATATTTATGTTCTCTTGCTGACTGATTGATGCTCGCTCATCTTTTTCAGAGTCCCTGATAATGAGGCTGTTTTTGGCTGGGGTTCTACATAGACAAACATGATGGATGTTACTCTCATTGGTCTCTTCCATAACAGTGCTGAGACAACTTCTTCAACTTTTTAAAATTCAAGTCTGTTCCTCTTGAAGTGTATGTTTTTTAAAAAATTGAATTTAGCCAAAAGCTGTTTCAGAAAATCCAAACCAGACAGAAGATTACATTATTTATATTAAACACATGGAGCATCTCTTTCCCATGTTCTACTTTCAACCTCCCCTTTTCCCTGCACTGCTATACATTTGTCCTTTTGGCTATCCTAGCAGCATTCCAGAGCAGCAGAAAATTGAAAGACAACTAATAAAACATCAACCGAAAGAAGTAACAAATTGAGTTACGTAGGGATGATGTGGTTGATTTTAATCTTCATTATAGTCCTGGGCCAAAGTTAATTGAAAATAATAGTTTATAATACCATCTTGTGTTCATGAAATCCTGATTCATCATTTAAAAATGTTCTGGATTGCCAGGGTGTCACACTTACAACAAATGATCATAGAAATAATAGGCATTTTAAAAGTACCGTCTATGCATCTTTCTCCCTCCTTTCTCCATTTGTTTGAAGTAAGAAAAAGAACACGGACATTCTCACATATGATGCTAACCCAGTTGCAACCTCTTTTGTATTTTTAAGTTGGAAGCAACACCCACTAAAATCAATGGAATTTCCATTACAAAAAGCCTTAATGGAATCAGCCTCCAAATGCCCTTCAGCCTCTTTTGTGCTGCCTGCAAGTACGTATATTAAAATATCTGGCAGTTCACTGATATTAAATGGATCTACTAGAAAGAAATGTGAGTTTTATGGGAAGAAGCAATATCTCAGTAGTAAAATGTTTCAAGCTCCAGCATCTCCGATTTATCCATCTATGCTTGTTTTATCACAATATACTGCCCCCCACAAAAAAAAAACCCTGCAAAAGGACCACATTCTCCTACTATGTAAAGAAACATTCTTCTATTTTTTAGGTCTGAGAAAACACAATTTATTTGTGGTGGTTTGGTACTGCACCTATAACTTTGTTAACAGAGTTTTAAAATTCTGAAAAGTACCATTTGGGTACTAAATCCATATGATACGCTGGGAAATATTCACATTTATGTAAATAAATTCTCTATGTCAGATCAGTAGTATAAATTCTATCAAACTGCTTGAATACACACTATTTTGATTTTTAAAATCCCTGATTCTGATATGGTGTGGTGCCCCAAGCTGGCAAGGGCATATTGTAAGGTTATACTTGTGACTATCATATCAAGAGTTGAGGAAGTCAACTGTGATTCAACTAAAATAGTTCCAGGTAGGTAGCTATGTTGGATTTTAGTCCAGTAGCACCTTAAAGACCAACAAGATTTCCAGGGTATAAGCTCCCTGAAGGAAGGTCTTTAAGCTGCTACTGGACTCAGATCTTGCTCTGAAACTAAAATAGTCCAAAAACAGAATAGCTGTCAAAACCCCAGGCTAACCATCTCAAGGGATAGGCCCAGTCAATGGCTAGGGGACCCACCAAACCTAGAGTTTGAGTAGGATCAGCTGCCACCTCCTCCCTCTTTCCCCTGTTTCTCAACTACTTGAAAGACCCCTTCTTCCTTCAGGAGTGAGACTCGGGTCAATAAAAGTCTAAAGGGCTTTCCTCTATTTCAGGAGCTCATGTTACCATCAAGGGCAGGTAGAGCAATGGCTGCCAAGTTAGAGGTGGCCCCAAGGCAAAGTGGAGACTGCAGAAAGAGCAAACTCCAGACTAGGGTATCTATATTTGAAACATCTTCCAATAGTAGATAAAAATTGTTAGTTAATCCTTGCTACATTTTATCTTAACAAAGTCTATGGGAAATTAGTGGTTATAACATTTTCATATGTATGAGTATCTTTTGGCCATCCACCAGTACATCTATTCCTGAATCATATCTTCAACTTGTGTGAAGTTGGATATTCTTATCATTCTCAGACACTTTTTGCATCTGGGGCTCAACGCATGGTATATATTGATATAGGTTGGACAGCTCTTTTAATCTACACCAGGCCATATAACTGCGTTACTCCTCTCTTTCATGCCCCTCTCCAAGATTGTTCTATTCTAGGACTCTAGACTCCCTTTATTATTGTTGTTGTTGTTATTGTTATTATTATTATTAACAACAACCACCACCACCACCACCACCACCACCACCACCATATATTTATTTTTATTTATTTATTGGATTTTTAACCCGCCCTCCCCGCAAGCAGGCTCAGGACGGGTCACAATCACAAATAAGATACAATAAGTAAAACCAATAAAATAACATCTCATGGATAACAACAACAACAACATTCAATTTATATACCACCCTTCAGGACAATTAATGCCCACTCAGAGTGGTTTACAAAGTATGTCATTATTATCCCCACAACAAAACACCCTGTGAGGTGGGTGGGGCTGAGAGAGCTACAGAGAACTGTGACTAGCCCAAGGTCACCCAGCTGACTTCAAGAGGAGGAGTGGGGAATCCAACCCTGCTCTCCAGATTAGAGTCCCGCGCTCTTAACCACTACACCAAACTGGCTCTCAGCGAGTTTGCATGCCTAGTTTTGGGCTGAGCTAGCCCTGTTTCTGAGTTCAAAGGTATCTTCTGTGATTTTCTTGATCAAATCCAGCAACTGTTCTCCTATAGTTCTAGCTATATCTGTCAAACCAAATTTCAAACAGATAGGAGAACATCCCTGCTAGAGTTGCCAGGTCCTCTTACTCTGCTGGCGGGAAGGGGGGAGGGAGCTGGCATTTATCTTTTGGATCTCTCAGTGTGCCCGGCGGCATGTGTGCTCCCACACTTCACAGGGGCCAATTTGGGCCAATTTGGCTCCCTGTGAAGTGCTGGAGCATGCTCACCACCAGGCGCAATGACATCACTTAAGGAAGTGATGTATCATGCCTGGCAGGAGCACACCAGCCGTGTGCTGGCCCGAAAGGTTTTTTGCCTCCCAGACCCATTCCCTGTGCCTCCCCCCCCCCAACACACACACTGGGCAGGGTGCTGGCAGCCCTAATCCCTGCTTTGTTGGCCATTAAAATCCCCATGGCAGAATGGGCATGCAGGGCATTTGACTTAACTTTTCCCACCTTTTTCTGGACCCCCAATGGGAGTGGGTATCTACTTCTAAACTAAAATTGGAGTAATAATGAAAGAGGAGCTAAGCACTCGTTCCCCCTGCCTACTGTTTTAACCTGTTCCACTCCAGAACTTTTGGTATTTTTCTCCCTGCCTAACTCCAATACCAGAAACCTTGTGAGCTGGGGGGAGGGGGTGGCCTGAAAAAATCAGAGTAAGGGCAGATTTTAGCTCCCTTTACCTATGTGCTCTGTTTTTAGTTTGTAAATTGTCCCCCAACTCTACTTTCTTTATATATGTGATTGCCTATATTTTCCCTACTAATGCTAGTAGCAGCTGAGGGATGAATTATCCTAGGGGAAAGGTACAGCTGCTTCATCCTTGTTTATGAAATTTTGGAGAGATCTCTGATCATAAATGAATAGTTCTTTCACACATAGGGAAATGATCTAATCCTGTCTCATCCTTGACCTCCTTTACCTACTCTGGTTTGGTGTCCCTGCATTATCTGGTTTACTATATATGGAGCATGGCATAGGTAAAATTCTGGCTACACATCCTAGTTAGAGAACAGAGTGTGAGAGACTTGTTGCAAGTGGCCTAAGGTTGCCAGGGGCCCCAGTGGCCAAAGTAGAGGCACAGGAGGCTGGGGGGGCGGGGCAGCAGGGAACTTACCTCCTGCATTCCTGGTTGTGCCAGAAAATGATGTCATTTTCCAGTACGACAGAGAAGGTGCAGGATGTGCTGAAGCTCAGTTGAGTAAAAATTGCCTCCAAACAGGCAATTTTTACTGAACTGGGCTTCAGTGCAATCCACGGCTCCCCAACCGGAAATTTACTCTCTTCTTCCCCCTGTGCCTTTCCCCCCACCGGGTAGATGAATGGGGCCAGGGGGCAGGGGGGGTGGGGGTTCCCCCACCCTGGGCAGGAAGATAGCAAAGCTGTGCAAGTCTTATTTGATTGTGTCAGGCTAGTGAAAATATAGTACTGTAACTTTTTGAAGGTTTTTTTCTTTTTCTCTTTCTTTTCTTTTTTCTTTTCTTTCTTTTTTTTTGCAAAAAAGTTTAAATAATATTCTCTATTTTCCAGCTTTGTTTCATTGTAAGGTGATCATGCAAGAGAAATTGTAGATGCAAATACACACAAAGACTAAATACCTTATGAGCAAACAATAGAGATTTTAAAACAATGCTCGCTGAGCATTTCTAAGGAGAGAAAGGCAGCTCTCCAAAACACTTTGTAACTTGCATAGCCCTAATCCTTCTGTGGAAAAGGCTGCCAGGCCTGTCATAACCTGTTTCAGGTGTATAAGCAATGCCCTGCCTTATGCCTTTCACAGCTCAAAGCTTGAGGCCTAAGGGCAAGTAAAGAGAATGGAGTGGGGGAGGAGGGAGGGAGGGAGAGAGAAGATAGCATGTTCAAAATAAATGGAGCAGAAAAAGAAATCTGGAATCCACACTGCCTTGGGCCCCAGTGCCGAACAGGTTCAACCTGATACTAGAAGAACAAATGAACTAAGAGAATTCAGACAGATCCCCCCAGTGTCTGGGTTGTGGTGGTGTGATGGCATTCTTGAACACGGCAGCAGCACTAGCCAAACTTCAAAGCAATCATTAAGCTGAGAGGGAATTTGAGGAAAGTGAGAGCTTGCTGAAGTAACAAATTTTCTTCTCTGTACTATTCATTCAGAACAATGAAAATAGGCTCAGGCTTTTCCTGACATTCACCACTGATCTGCTGCTTCTTGCCTTGCCCATATTGCTTTTATGTGTTGTAAAAGGACATGTCTGCCTCTGAGCTCATGCAGTTCTGTGGTACATGAAATACATTAATTTGGGGTTTAAAAAGCAGCTGCCTGGGGGGAATGGATGCTGATCTGGACAGAGACTAAAGTTGTGGGGTAGGGAAATTAACTCTCACCTCATGCCAGTTCCCCAATTAGAAATGCCCACCTCCCAGTCCTTTAAGTTCTTGACAAGGCAGAAAGATAGGCAAATACATTACCTGCCTTTTTTTTCCTTTTATTTCCCAACACACATACCAATGTGGCTGTTTTTAAGAAGCAGATTACATGTCTGGCATTCCAGTCACAGAACTTCAGCATCTGAAGTAGATTAGCTCTAGGTATCAGTTAATTAAATGGATATTTCTAGATCCAGAGGAGTTAGCTGTGTTAGTCTGTAGTTGCAAAATAGTAAAGAGTCCAGTAGCACCTTTAAGACTAACCAACTTTATTGTAGCATAAGCTTTCAAGAGCCACAGCTCTCTTCCTCAGATGCATGGAGGGTATGAAGAAATTGGCCAGAGGTATATACGTGGTGAGGGGTAGGGAGAGGGTGCAGGGAGTGAGGATTATGTAAATGTAAAACAAAAAGTCACGAAAGAGGTGGAAGGCACAATCCAGGCTGGATGTGACCCCTCCATAGCAGAATCTGAATGGAATGCCTGAAGGCAGTTACTTCTGGTAATGGGTCAGGAATGTCATCTAGTCAGAAGAGTTTTCTGAACAGGATCATCTTGGTTGATTTTTTAAAAAAAAAAAAAGACATTTATAGTCATAGCAGTCCCAGTTTCAGCAAATCAAAACATCAAGTTTTGGAGAGAGATTTCTGATTATTAATAGCATGAATCCCGTGTTATATCATAGTACCCTGAACATGGGAAAGGGTGGGATATAAACTGTGTGAACTGTCTTATTATATGGCACTGTTGGTGCTACTAGGTGTTTTGCCTGTACTAGAGTTTTTCTCGTACACACTGACAGGCTGGCAAAGTTGCGTAGATGGGAGAAAAGATAGAGGCAGAAGCCATATCTTTACACACACACACACAAACTAACACTAACAGACAGAATGCCTGCCCGATAGGGAATGACGAAGTATGTATCATGTAGGGAATGACTTAGTATGTATCATCCAATGACAGGCAAGCAGTGCTGGGGACAGTAGAGGCTGCCTCCTCTATGATAGACAATATAATCATGGATCTGTTCCATGTGCTATAATAATACAGCTTATCTGCTTTACAGACTTGAGGTTTAGAGACAGAGGGCTTTTGCACACTCTCGACTTATTCCTAATTTTCTTAGCATTCAACTTCCAAGCATTGGAACTGGTTTAGGTATAGTTCTTCTGCACATCTTCCTTCCCTCAGCATTTTTACAGTTTGTGGAGTTGACTTATTTTGTTCTGCACATGCCTTAAATAATCAGGATTTTCAAGTGAGGGTGCTGTCATCATTGGTGGCATCATCTGTGATGCCCTTGTCTTTTTTTCACATGCTTATATCATCATATCGATATAAGGGCTGGATTTTTTAAAAAAGATTTTAAATGAACACATGGGTAAGTCTTTGCATGGGGAAGCCTAAAAGGGGAAGAGGCTTGCTATCCACATTAAAGCCCCCCCCCCTCAGTCCATACCAGAGAGCCTTCCCCAAGTTGACTCAGAGCCGGGAGGAGGAGGCCGGCACCAGCAGGGCAAACCAACATCTGTTGGGACAGAGCTGGAACAGCAGCAGCTATGTACTTTTCAAACCGCACTGCTTTTTCTGGTGCCAGAAATGGCCACGACCACCACCCTTCCCTGGGCCATCAAGATTTTTGCAATTTTTTAAAAACATCATCATTCCCATATCACTGTATTGACCAACTGTATTGACCAACTGATGTGGCAGATTCTCTGAATTGCCAGTTTTCATTTTTGAAAAAGTAAATCTTTAGCCTCAACCCCTTTTGAAAATATAAGTAAAAAGTATCTCTGCAAGAGAAGCAGCTAAAGACATTTTTTGATGAAAGCTGGGAATTCAGAGGAACTGCTGCATCTATTATTACAATATTAGGTCAGTATAGAAATATGAAAAGCTAGGAGGTGGGAAAGGAAGGTGAATGGAGGAGTGGTTTGATGATGATGAATGTCTGGTCATTGAAAAGTGGGTTGGAGGTGGGCGGGAATGGGCGGGGCAAACAAAACTGAAAGAAACATTGTACACGAAGAAAACATTGACTCAAAATCAGGAAAAGAACAGGGTAAAGTGGTTCCAAAATCAGAAAAAGAACAGGGTAAAGTGGTTCCAAAAGAACCAGAAAAAAGTGTGAAAACCAAAAGACCTGAAGAGAAAACTAAAGGCAAAAATTTGTGTGGAAATCAGGGGAAATCGAAGTTTGTGTGGAAATCGAAGCAGTGTGGGACCAGAACTGCTGCAGGGGAAACTGTGCAGAAAACCCCAGAGGTTTAGGCTTCACATCACACAACACACACCCTCTAAACAAAGAAAACATATATATGGAAAACAATTGATAAGGAAGGACTGGATGTCTCTTAGCCTACGCGAGAACCACTGATTCAGGATTTCAGATTTCTCAGCATGTACGGGTAGCTGGGTACGGTAGTTTTTTTGGTCTGCAATAAAACAGTAGGATTAGAGTCCAGTGGCATTTTTGTGGAACCAACAAGATTTTCAGAACATAAGCCTTCAAGAATCAGAGCTCCCTTGAAAATGAATGAAAATCAGTGACATAGCAGGCAAGTCTGAGACTGATTAATTTTGATACATCTCTTCATAGGGAGGCAGTTTGGCCATGAATGCTGACTTTTTAGCAGACAAACACAGGCAAACATGCTTAATGAAATGAATTCTGCTGCATTTCTGCATTTCTCTGGCTCAGGCAGAGATCTAAGAGGTAGCCTTCTCTGTTGTCAATAATTTAGTTGTCTCTCTAAATTATGATCCAAAATGATCTAGCTTTACCTGATGCAGATGTGTAGATGCATAATTAGTTGTTATTGGTTGGAAGTAAGCAAGGCTAAAGCATGAAGTCATGTTTACTATGTAGTGTACAGATAGTCTTTACCTTATGGGTCCATTGGATATGTGAGGATCTTTAATTACCTACAATTTTTTACTTGTTCTGATTCTGTGGCATATTGCAATAAGATTTTATATACTTTTCCTAACAGGTGTTTTGAATCTTCAGTGATTAGTTGTTCAAACACTGATTTCTTTCTTAACCAGCCCCTTCTTTGGATAGTTGATCTTTAAGTTTAGACATCATTTGATAATACATCAGCCATGAAATGTTTTTTTCCTTGAGCTTGAATTTCTTGCCATGTTTTTATTATTCTTTGCTTATCCATCATATTTTCATAATTTATATAATCAGTTTTGTTTCTTATAATAATATCACAATAGGCATCAACTGGGGATGTCAAAGGCAAAGTTGGCGGATTTAATCTGTTCTGCGTTGAAACCATATTCTTAATAGTCAGGCTGGCTGGCTAATTTTTTAGCTGTGGGGATAGTAGTACATGGAATTAAATGAGCTTGCTTAGAAAATAAGTCCACAACCACTAAAATGATTGTATATCCTTTTGAGGAGGGAAGGTCAGTCATAAAGTCCATTGAGACTACAGCCCATGGTCTAGGAGGGGTTTCTAAAGGTTGCAATAGTCCAGGGGGTTTCCCCTTCCTAGTTTTCCCCATTATACATACTGGACAGGAAGATACATATTGAGAGATATCCTTTCTCAGATTTGACCACCAAAATTGTCTGCACTAAATGAAGGGTTTTCAAATACCCGAAATGACTGGCTAATTTTGCATCGTGACGTTGTAAGATTTCTTTTCTTAAACTGGTTGGGATATAGACTTTGCCCCTCCTGTACCAGTGGCCATCTCCCTCCTGTTTCAATTCAGCTTTGAGCACATTTCCACCCTCCCTTTCAGTTTCTGCTTTTACTCTCCCTCCCCATTCTGAGAGATCAGGTTTCGTGCTGCTTTGTGTTTTTGCAGTTTGGCTGCGTGTCATCACTGCTCCTCCCAATTGAGCTGGTGAGAAAACTGTATCAATTATCTCCTCCTTCTGGCTGTCGTGTTGGGGCATGCGTGAAAGTGCATCCGCTAAGAAATTTGATCAGCCAGGGAGGTACTTCAACATGAAGTTGAATTTGGAGAAGAATTCCGCCCACCTTAATCGTTTAGTGTTCAGTCTACAGGGGGTGCATAGTGTTTCTAAGTTTTTGTGATCAGTCCAAACTTCAAAAGGTACTTGAGCCCCTTCTAACCAATGCCGCCGGGTGGTAAGTGCCAATTTCACTGCAAAAGATTCTTTTCCCCATAAGCTCCAATTGCATTCAGTTTCAGAGAATTTTTTAGAAATGTATGTGAAGGGGTGCAGTTCCCCCTCATCATTGAGTTGTAGGAGCACCCACACACACACACTGCGGTGTCACTCGCGTCAACTTGGACCCCAAATTTTCAGTTCTCATCAGGGTGCTGTAGAACCGGTTCAGAAATAAACAGTTTTTTTAGGTTTTCAAAAGCCTCCTGGCATTCCTGAGTCCCATTCCACCTGGCACTGGGCTTTTCCCCTTGCAGTCCCTTCCCCTTTGTTTTTAACAAGTCCATCAAGGGGAGGGTAATTTGAGCAAAGTTTTTTATGAAGGGTCAGTAAAAGTTAGTGAACCCTAGAAATGACTGCAATTGCCATCTTGTTTGGGGGGCCTCCCACCCCTCTACAGCTTGGATTTTTGCCGGGTCCATTTTCAGTCCTTGGTGAGAGACTCGGTACCCCAAAAAATCCAACTCTTCTTTATGGAATTCACGTTTAGACAATTTTACCGGCAGTTTGTGTTTCTTTAAAGCGGTCAGCACCTTTCTGACCAACTCCACATGGGATTCTTTATCAACAGAATAAATCAACATATCATCTAGGTAAACAACCACACCTTTGTACAGGTATTCATGCAGCACTTCATTAATTCATAAACACACCTGGTGCCCCCTGTAGGCTAAAAGGCATTACGAGGTATTTGAATTGCCCCAAAGGGGTGTTGAAAGCGGTTTTCCATTCATCCCTCTCCCTTATCCTCACCCGGAAATAAGCATCTTTTAAATCTAGTTTTGAAAAGATTATGCCTTGCACCACCACACTGAGCAAGTCTCTAATTAAGGTGAGGGGGTATGCATTTGACATAGATATAGCATTTATTCCCTGATAGTCAGTACACAATCTCAGCCCCCTGTCTTTCTTTTTACGGAACAATACAGGTGCAGCATGGGGGGAACTGGCTGGGCGGATGAATCCTCGCTCTAAGTTTTTGTCAATAAAACGTCTCAGTTCCTTTCTTTCAGCCAGGCTCATAGAGTACAATTTTCCCTTAGGTAACTTTTCCCCTGGAATTAGTTCAATAGCACAGTCTGTGCCTCTATGAGGGGAAACCTCATCAGCTTCTTTTTCATCAAACACTTGTTTTAAATCTTGATATTCAGGGGGAATGGCTCTCTCTTCCTCCACGGTCAATAACACAGTCTCTAATGGGGAGGGTGCCTCCCTGCCCCATACTTTAGTCCATGCATGTTTTGCACAATGATCTCCTTTAAGGACCACCATTCCAGTAGACCATTTGATGTACAGGTCATGGTCCCATAGCCAATGTCTTTCCAGTAGCAAGAGCTATTTAGCCACATCGCTGACTATATATGTTTGATTTTCCCAATGATCTCCCATGCCTGTAGAAGTAGGTTCAGTTTTGTAGGGTGCTGGATGCATGTTAGACCCCATCCATTTGTTCAAATACTATAGGATCTTTGAGTTCTATTAGTTCTAAGCCTAGCCCGTTAACCAAGGCTGGTGATATTAAGTCCCAGGAACATCTGGAATCTATTAAGGCTTACACCCGCACATGAGTTCCCTTTTTTGGATTCAATAATATCACAGGCATAAATAATATGGCCCCTCTCTCACCTCTGGTGGTTTGGGCTCCTTGGGGACCTGCCGTTGGGACCTTTTCATAGCAGGTCTGTCTCGTTTCCCAACGGTGGGGTGAAATCCTCTTCTGTTTCTTTTTGTGTGGGTTCCTCATTATCTACGGTACTCTCATCGGCATCTAAACTGGTCTCTGACTTCCCATGTTTCAGGGCCACTTTCCAACTAGGGGGTTCCCCCCCCCCGGGGTTTGGGTACGCTTTGGCCTCTTCCCCTCTGCACCAGTTTTATAGGACATTGTGCTGCAAAACGTCCAGTGCCCCCACATTTTAAACATAGTCCTTGTTGCCATCTCAGTTCTCTCCCGTCTCCGAGGATAGGGGCTCTTTGACCTAATGAGGCGCGGCCCCTGTCTGCAGTGGTGGGTCTCCTTGCCCCAGCATGTTGCTGCATTCTGACAAGTTTTACTACTTGGGTTCTATTTTTGACTTCACATGCCAATTGGATCCATCCTAACAGGGTTTGTGGGTCGTCTTGCATGAGTGCTCGATCTAGCAGGTCAGCATTAAATCCATTTCGGAACAATTCAATTTTAACTCCTTCGTGATAGTCCTGATATTTGGTGGCTAGATGCCTGAATTCAGCAGCATATTCTCTTACGGGTCTGGATCCTTGTCTTATGGTTCTGACCTTTGTACAAGCCCTTTCTCCCTCTAGTGGGTCTTCAAATTGGACTCTTATCACATATACAAAAGCATTTGAGTCATATAGCTCAGGTGCTCCCACGTCATGCAAAGTTACATACCATTCGGCTGCCGCCCCTTCCAGTCGAGATCCTAAGTGGTTCACTCGACTGTGTTCCAAGGGAAATAAATGTCCCCAATCTTGGAAAAACTCCATAGCTTGTACTATAAAAAATCCTAAATTCCTGGGGTTCCCATTGAATGTGGTTTCCAATTTAAACCATCCTTGCGGTAATCCCACCGCGGGAGCTCCTGCTCCCTGGTACTCCACCGGCTGGTAGATTGGTGCCACTCCCAGGGGGGTAGTTGAACATGTCCCTGCTCCATGAAGGGTATTTGATGGGCTCCATCTGCTCCATAACCCCTTGGAGCTGCCTGCGGTATTCCTCTATACTGTGGGTGAAAGGCTTGTGCTTGAACCCTGGTGGCTCCCTGAGGAGGATATATTGGAGGACCCCCTGTTTGCAGGTGGCCCACTTGTACTCCAACCCCCATTGGGATAATGACGGGGGCTCCCTGTGGTTGGCCGATTTAGGGCACCCTTATCCCTGCAGCAGCAACCCGTTCCCTTGTGCTTGCTATAGTAGATGGGACCCTCAATGGCTGGATTCCTCCTTGTTGGGCCCACACTCCCCTCTGAGGTGGTAAAGTGAGAATTATCAACACCGGTAGGGGAGTTTGAGTTTGTAAGCTTGTCGGCACTCTGATCCCCAGTGTGGCAATTGGCGCCCCTGTACCACCCACAATCGGAGGAACGGTCAACGGTTGTGCTCTCCCATACTGACCCATCCCTTCTCCCCAAGAGGGTAAATTTGGTGCAGTCACTAAGGGAGAAGGTGGAATGATACTCCATCCCTCTGCTCCTGTTGTTACTCATGAAATTGAGGGAACTACTTGGTCATCCACAAACTGCGCAGGAGTCATTAAAACCGCTCTCCCCAGCAGCGCCATCCCTATAAAGTTTGTTGGGCATTGTCCAATTTGTGGGGCTCTCCCCAGTTGTGGCAGAATAGGGGGTTATCTTAGTTCCCTGCATGCTCCCATCACTGGTCTCACCGATGCCTCCAGTGAACTTATGTTCCCTTGCTCTTTGAGGAGGTTTCGTTCCCATCCTTGTTGTATCCTCAAGGCATGGGCTAACTCATCCTGAGTTGGATGCATCCCGTCTCTCACGGTTTGCAGTGTCTGGACCCTGATAGGGATTTCTGGCCCAGCCGCAGCCTTTAAGTTGCTTAATTCCATGGAGTCCATCTCTTCCTTGATGGTATAATCCACCAATGCACGCTTATCACCAGGGGTTAATCCACGGTCCCCCTGCATTTGTAAATCCATCAACACCAATTGTGTGGCTTTACCCTGCAGTGTGGGTAGCCATGGCATCTGGCCCCAAACCTGGTTGTTTGGCCCAGCCACGGTTCCCAACTCACAGAGGTCAAAAGGATCTGTTCCTGTCTCAACTGTAACTCCATGATATTCTACGGCATTGCCAGGGGGTAATCCAGGGTTCCCTGATATTTGTAAATCCTCCACTATGTCTCACAACAAGCAGTACTCACTGGTCTCAGCTATCCACAGTTTCAGACTCCACCCCGCGTGGCCCATTAGATCGGCTGCTCCCCTCGCCATCGGTTCGCCAATGTACCCCTCCATCTTGATAGAACATCGAAAGGACATTGTCCCACGGTGTTGCATCCTCTCCTCTGCAGTTAAGGGTCTATGGGAACCCCACTCACGTGCAGGTGGTAATTTCCAGTGGTAGTAGGTAGACCCAGCTTTGGGGATCGCTCCCAGTTCAGGATACATCAGGAGGGTCCCGGCAGCACTAAGTGCCCTCATTGCAGATATATTATAGTCCATAAGGTAGTTTAAACTTGAGTGGGTCACAGGTGCCAGCTCTCTGGAAGTCCTTTCTGGAGTTTCACCTGTTCCCAGGGGATTGATGGGATCCTCTGGCACTGTTGGCCCCAGGTCAGGCTCTGATGATGTAAAGTTGGTAGCCATTCTCCAAGGGTTGCAGGTGCAGAGCTAAACTGGGATTCCTATCAAAATGTCAGACTATGGGTGACAGGATATGGTAGACAGGTCTCTCTCCCATTGCAACAAGAAATCTAAGCTCTTGATTAAATTATTTTATTCAGAAATCCAATCATTTCCATATATATGTCCATAGAATTACTCAGAGGCAAGAAAGCATCTAAGCAGTACACGTTTCCTTGATAAAAATAGAAACTTGAGGAAAGTACAACTCTAAATACCCACTCATTTCCCCCTCCCAGCTAGACCACAGGTTTGCGTGGGAAAAGGTCTGGGAATGCATGAGAGCAGGGGTCATTTCCTAGAAAAAGAACTGCAGGAACTCATTAGCATATCTCATTAGCATATGCCACACCCCCTGACATCACCGGAAGTGTGTCAGAAGGCACCATCCACCCCCCAGGCCCCTTTCCCCAAAAATCTCCAGGTATTTACTTAAAGCAGAATGAACTCAAAGCAGCTTACCCTCCTCTGGAGAGCCAGCCCTGCTTGCTTGCATGCACACATGCACTCACTCTCTCTCACAAATAAAAATAAAGCAGCAGAATGAATTCAAAGCAGCTTACCCTCCTTTGGAGTCCAGCCCCACCCGGCTTGCACGCACTCACTCACTCACTCACTCACTCACTCACTCACTCACTCACTCACTCACTCATTTTCTCTCTCTTTCCTTTCTCTCTCATGAGTCACAAATGAAAATAAAGCAGCAGAGCAGAATGAATTCAAAGCAGCTTACTTCCTTTGGAGCCCAGCCCCACTTGGCTTGCACTCATTTTCTCTCTCTCTCTCTCTCAAGTCACAAATGAAAATAAAGCAAGCAGCAAAGCAGAATGAATTCAAAGTAGCTTATGTTCCTTTGGAGCCCAGCTCCACTCGGTTTGCACTCATTCACTCATTTTCTCTCTCTCTCATGAGTCACAAATGAAAATAAAGCAGCAGGACCTGCTGCTAAAGACGAGGACAGCCAGGAGGAAAAGGAATCACGTGAGTGGGGCCAAAACCCACGTGACCTCTTTTCAGATCTACCAGAATGCCGTTCTAGCGCATTCCGCCTCCAAATGAGCCCTGCATGAGAGTAAACTGTAACATTTCAGACAATACAAGGTCACTCCTGTGAGCTTCAAAGAAAAGAGATAAGACAGCTGTGTTCTCAGGCTGCGAGAGAAACAAAAGTGATGGTTACAGCATTTGCAAAATGAAATCAAGGTACATTATTAGCAATGGTTCTACACAGAACAATGGCGTGGATGTAGGGGTACAGGCATGACATTGACAATACAGTTTGATATTTGGTACCACTAACTCTCCTCTGTTTTTTTCATCTTGTAATATTTTAACTCTTATTCTTGATTTCCTTCCATTCCATATAAAATAATTTATCCTTTTCTGCCATTTTTAAAGATCTTCTCATCTATATGGATTGGTAACATTTGGAACAGGAATTTCCGTTTTGGTAATATATTCATTTTAACAGCAGATATTCTCCCTAGTCACAAAATGTTCAATTTTTCCCATGTTTGCAGATCTTCAGTAATGCTTGTCCAAATTTTTGATAGCTATTTTTATATAAGTTATCATTTTCTCCTGTTACATTTATTACCAAATATTTAACTGGTTTTCTGGTGACAGCACACACTGTTATTTTTTCTATCTCTTTTTGTTCTGTTCTGGCTGCCGCTTATAAAATTATCTTAGTCTTCTTTTTGTTCAATTTATATCCAGAATCTGAATCCAAATCTGAATACTTGTTCCATTATGTATTTCAGAGAAATGTTTGGTTTTGTCACTGATATAACAATATCATCCACGTAACTTTTCATTTTGTATTCTTTATTGCCTTCTTTTATTTTGACAATTCTAGTGTCTTGCCTAATTTTCACAGCCAATATTTCCAAACAATTTCCAAACAATTTCTTTTCAGCTTGGCAGAAGAGTGCATCATTCATCTGCCAACCCGAAAAAAATTGGCTTATTGGCAGTAAGCTAATGTTTTCAGTTTGGTGGAAGAGTGATGCACTTAGCCTCCTTCAAATGTCTTGATTCCTTGTGTGTCCCACTAAAAATTCAGTACACTGTGAGAGAACAACTGAGTGTCTGACAATGCAATCCTAAGCAGAGTTACACTCTTGGCTTGGAATGGTATAACTGTGCTTATGATTGTACTGCAAACATATCCAGAGAACACTGTTAATACCACAACAAAAATTAAGAATCTCTGTTCTGTTTATTCAGCTTCTAACTCAACCTGTGTAGGAGATGAAAAAGGATTATATAAAGCCTTAGAGAGCACCTGTTGTGGCTCAGCGCCAGATGGTGTTACAATCAAAGAACCATTAAGTTACTGCATAAGGCCTACTTATGGTTTGTATAGGATAAGCTGAAGTTATATTGGGGAGGGGAAGAAGAGAGAAATTGGTTCATTGGCCAAGAAACAGTTGCTTGCTGAGTAATTATTCTGAGAAAATATTTTAACAGGCTGTGGATTTTATTTTCTTACCAACATGGTTCCATATTCCCATTCTAGAGCTCCAACATGAGTGATACATCCTACCACCAACTTCATTAGCTACTCTAATATTAAAGGCTTCTGCCATAACTAGTGAGATATCCTCCACAAGACAATTGGATTAAAGATCTCTACTTCTGCTGCATTTATCTCTAAAACTAATTCAATCCTTCCTCAGCCCAACATCACCCAAATTGTCCACTGGCCTCAACTTGGTCCTAGTTGCCAGTGGCATGGGATGAGGCAACAGGCATCACTTATGCTCATTACCTCATGGAACCATTCCTCTGCCTACCAAGTCAAAGCCGAAGGTGCTGTAGGGTTGCTAACTCTCAGTTTGATCTACAGGAAGTGGTGACAGGTTGTGTCGCTCATTGGCATGACAAAAAACCTTGATTCAGTTCTCCCTCAATCCCCACCACCACTTCTGCGGCTTTTCCATGACATTAGGGAGATGGGGTCTCCCTGATAACTTTGGGCTTTGACATGCCCCCATCTCTCAATCACTGTTTGCTTCCACATGGAGATGATTACCCACAAGGCTCTCATTGTCAACTCAGAAAAGTTCCATCTTTCAGATAATTCTTATTTCACTCCAAGAACTCTACATGATTTTTCTTTCAAAAGATTAAGGAGGCTGTGGGGTCTTTATTTGACACAAGCCATCAAGATGTGATCAAACATTTTATTCATTTTGGAGAAATATAGATAATAGCAAAAGAAAATTGGCAATGTATCTTACCTGGAAAGCCACGACAACTTGCTGAATCAATTTCCATTCAGTTCCATTCAGTGAGTTACATTAACATCTTTTCTCATCACTCAAGTAATAACATTATCTAGTAGTTTTTCACTGCAACCATTATGCTCAAAGAGTCTACATCAATAGTACTCACTCCATGGCTCATAGAGAGCCGCATTCACAATTACCATCAACCCAAAGAGTCACATTTGCTTCTATCCCTGGCATGTGGCCTGTACCTCAGGGAGACTTACAGCTTGTCTGTTCCTCTGGTGGTGGCTGTTTCAAGGTGGGAACAACCTGCCAACCACAAGACCCACTAGGCAAGGGCCTTCCTTACTTTCCTGGGGCAGGCAGTGCTCAGAAGATATAATCCTATATTTCTCTTTTTAAAAATACAAACCATCTGGCACATATATGGAAAGTAAAGATAATAAAACTGTCAGATATTACACATTCCCAAAGAGATCTTGAACACACATATGAACATACATGAAGCCGCCTTATAATGAATCAGAAGAGTCACAGGTGGCATGTCAAGGAGCCACATGTAGCTCCCAAGCCACTGAGCGAGTATCACTGGACTACATGTTTCAAGCATCAATTCTGGTCCAAGTACATTGATAATATACAAGCAGATTTATTTCCTTGCTAAACATGGAGAGGTTACTTATTATAGAGCTGCGGGCATTGTTCTGGAGACCTTGGTTCAAATTCCTGCAAAGCCATGAATGTTTAACTGCATAGCCTAGGAAATGTTGTTATTGCTCAGCCTTAAGATTGCTGTTCCTCTGTGTAGATTCTCCATATGAAGCTGCAGAATCTGCGAAATAACACTCCCAGCGCCCCACCCCCCGCCCCACACAGTTTTCTTTTGAGAAACTGCCTTGGGGAAGGGCAGGAGTTTTTCCTCCCATCCCAGCACCATTCCAAGTTTCTTGCCACATGTTAAACTTGCATTTCCCTTTTTAGAAATACAAACCCCCTGGCACATACATGGAATGTAAAGGTAAGAAAACTGTCAAATGTTGCACATTCCCAAATACATCTTGAACACACACATGAACACACATGAAGCTGCCTTATTCTGGATTGGACCACTGGTCCTTCAAATTAAGTTTCTGTGTATTCAAACTGACAGCAGCTCTCCAAGGTGTCAGACAGAGGAATTTCACATCACCTATTGCCTGGTCTTTTCGACACTGGGGATTGAACCCGGACCCTTTTGCACACAAGATGGATGCTCTTGCACTGAGTCACAGGCGCTTCTCCTCTAATACTACAATCCTAATCCCATCTTCTAGTTCTGCAATCCTGTACAGAGTTATTCTGGTCTAAGTCCATTTATTTCAATAGATGTAGATAATTGTGCCCTGGTTTGTTGCTCTTGTCAGCTTTGTAGCAATGCATTCCCTGACATCTCATGGAGCCCACTGAAACCTGTTAGATTAAGATAACTGAACATGAATCAAATGAAACCAACCCAGGTCACTGAAAGGTAAGAATGAACTCTATTTAGCAAATGAATATTTGGCAACATTTCCCCCAAGTCCAGCTGTTTCCATGATTTTCAATTCTGCCTTAAAGATTCTGGTTTTGAGATATTGCATAAGAACCTCAATAAGAGATACCAGTTCACCTGTTTTGCATATTTCAACTTTTTCCTTCATAAATAACCTTCACTAGCTAAACATCACAATCTAGCCCAATGGGACAAGATGGGGGTGAGTTTCAAAGGCCTCTTTAAAAGGCCAAAGTCAGTGTCAATACTAAAACAGTATACTTTCCCAAAGGTTTAGCCTGCTGTTCTCCTTTGACTCAAGTGTGTTTGTAACTCAACATATGAATGGAGAACTTAAAGAGTGCTGGATCATACCAAAAGATCAACTAGTCCAGCACACACTGCCCCATTAGACATGACATGATGGTGTATATGGCCTTGCTTATGGGAGAACATAAACAAGCATGCTGGCCCCACTCCTTCCTTTGCACATTCACCACACCTAGGCACAGCACTTATATGTGTATAGGCTATGTGAACATAGGCTTTGTTCCCATGACTGGAAAGGAACAGGAATTAATGTTTCTGATCACAGGAGTGGAACCTACATTCTGTGCCCATAGGTAGCAAATGTGCATAGGTGAGGGCAGGACCAACGCACTCACTCCCATTCCTGCTCCAAGCCCATTGACCACATATACTACTATCATATATAGATAGTTCCTGACACCAGTGAAAGGCACAGTTCAAATACTAGGGCAGCACTACACACCATGAAAGAGCAAGTATACAGCTCTCCTCTCCACTATGCACCTCAAGAAACATGTGATGCAGGTGCTCCACATGGATATATAAGCTGCGTGATTCTTCCTCTTCATATCAGTGTGCAATCATACATACAGGATTCTGCATGTAATAACATGTTGCCATATAAACTGTTATCAAAGTGCCAAATATATGAACTAGGTAAGAGTATTAATAAATGCAGATGCTTCCCATTCATTTCTATGTAAAGAAAAAAATGAGTACATACATAGTAAAATATATGCTTCCACTTTTCTGTTCTTACCGAGGAAAACAAAAATCTCCTGCACTAGATTATGTTTTCATAGGTATCCAAATGTGGAAATCACAATACTTATCCGGTGACTAAAAAATCTAAACTTGGCCCTATAATACCCATTGCTGCTTTACAGTGCGATCCTCTGCAGTCTAAGTCTGTATATTGCAGTGTATTCAGACTGGAATAACGCTATGTAGGATTGCTTTCTGCTTGTCCTATGAAATCTTAAATATTTGGTCATTTTCAGCTACGTACAATGCTTCCATTAGTTTACAGCAAAGTAGGAACTCTGATTCAAAATTGTAGTTCAGTTTCTATAAAGATACCATGATGATTTGAATTTCCAATAAAATTGTTTTTAAAACATCAGTTTTAATAGCATGGAGGAAAAAGTGCTGTCCATTTAATAGAGGCATAATTGGAAGTTTTTTTAACCAGGTGACATCATTTACTTCCATTCCATTAAAAGTTCTACTACCCATTTTCACACATCCTGTTAAGGTGACAGGACAGTTTTTTCTCCAGATTGTCAGCAAACCTAAGGGAGTGGGGCATGCTTTTTTGTTTGTTTGTGTTATTTATAATCTACCTACCTCACTGAGACTCGAGGTGGATTACACAGGGTAAATCAATACGATCAACAGAATGGGATATCTACAAAACAATGCTATAGGACTTGGATTGCAGAAATATGACAACAAGCAGAATTCTTTGTAGTACCTTTGTATGAAGCTCAAAACCAAATTATAGAGACATGAGCCACTGACAGCTAAGGTTTAATCCCATTGGTTTTTATTAAAGAGATTTACAGCACCTTCCTAAGCAGTTACACCCTTCTAAGTCCATTGATGGACTTAGTATTAAGTATTAAACACATGATTTATTCTTCCATGTTGGGATGTGCCCTAGGACTCAGTATGTTCAGAATCCATGCATCAGTTCAATATATAATTTTTTTCATTCATATTTGTATAACAATAGCAAATAAATTATTCACAGTCATACATTATGCTAGACCCTACATATTAGAATGTTAGATTCCCTGTTGTAAACAATGTGCATTAATGGGGAAGAACAGGAAGGACACATAGGGAGACATGAGACAATATAGATCAGTGTGCTTGTGTCCTGATATTTGTCTGGAGGGCGGGGGGTCAATGTAAAGAGGACTGCAGAGAATAGTTTGTAGGTGGTCAATTAAGTGTGAAACTTTCTCTAGTCATGAAAGACCGATTGGCTTAAATCCTTCAGTAAATCTCCAATGATGAAAAGCATTTTCATTAATGTAATGGTACTTCCTTGCCTCTCCCCATGCTACAGCTTAAAATGATCCCCAAATGCTGTTTCTAGGGGATGGAGTTCCCCAGGAACAACATGGATGGGCTGGAAGTCTGCAGAGGGAGGGGAAGTCAGTGAAAATCTTCCATTAGTGAAATATCCATACCATTAGAATGCACCTGAGATGCATTTTCAAAAAATAGAGAGGCAATGAGGAATACTACCACTGACAGATGAAGGAGAAGAAAACATTGATGTAGGTGGTATGATGAGATGAACAGGAGGAAACACTGGACTCTGAGCTCTATGTGATTGAAACAGCATATCAGGTATATGATATGTATACATCAGGTATATGTATACTTCAAACCTGCTCTATTGCCCTCTAGTAACTGTGGTACAAATTCTTGTGGACAGCATTCTGAGTCTGATTCCAAGGCAAAGTGATAAATGTGTGGTTTGCATTTAACTCCCACATAAAAGAGAAACACTTTGCCTGGGAGATGGCTTACCTCTGTCAGACTTGCAGCAACAGATATTGCACATTGTTAACTTGTGTTGTGCTGTCATTAATACAAAATTATGATACAAGTTGCTTGTTGTAATCATGACCTTTTACTACCTCTGCCCAAAGAGTCTCCAATATTGCATGCTTTTAGCTATATGGCAGTAGCACCATTCATGTCTTGAGTGAAGTTTTCCTCTTCACTGGAGGAACACAGTGTTTGTTGTGACGCACTGCCCCAATGATCAAAGTTCATTTTTACCTGAGTTGCTTAGTAAGCTCCAGTCTTGTTAATGACTCCCTCCCACCCTATTTATCACATGTATAAAGGCTCAGCCCTTGACCTTTGCTGAGCAGATCTGAAATGAAAGCGTTCTCCTAAGCCTTTTGCAAGGAAGGACGGGTGTTGAGTTTCTGAACACTTCAATCTCTGTTGCTTTGAAGAAGTGCATCTGTAATCTTTATAAGGCTTTGGTGATATGGGTGGTTTGGATACACAAAGCACTGCTAACCATCTGGCACTGTTGCAATACTCATCCCTGCCAAGTCCCCACCCTTCCTATCTTACCATACCAATGCAAGGTTAGTATGTCTGCTTGATTCACAATAAAGATTTACAGAACTCTGCCTGTATCCAGCCAGCCAAGTAAACTCAAGGTCTTGAGATCTTCCCAACATAACACTGTCTACTCATGTTAAGTTATCATCATCATCATGTTTCTGGCCAATGGTTCTTGAGACAGCATACAACATAACAATTTAAAAAATTAACAATAGTAACTTAACAATTGAACAACTTTTCAATTTTGTGAGGCTCCTCCTTCACTGGCACCCTCTCCTGATGGCCTGCCATCCTACCAGCTCTCCAGGCAGGTGTCCTCCAGCCTCAGATGGGCAGGGAAGGGGGTTGCACCACCTTGTTCCTTCTCCTGCCCTGGGAGTAGCAGCACGCTCCAGCTGTCTCTCCCTGAAAAATCCTCCTCGGCCTTCACAGGAACCTGAATTTAAAGGCCTACCCCTGCCCCACCTCCCTGGCTCTGCCCCCAATTGCCACCCAGTCTCCCTGACTGGCCCTATGTGATAGGAGGGCTGGGTAGACTCTGCAGTCTCCTGGCCCCACCCACTCCATCTCCGCCTAGGGTGGGGCATTTGGTCTGCTCTCTGCCTGGCTCACCCCTGCTGCTTCTGAACCCTCCCCAGTGGCTCCCTTGGCATCTTGGGGCCTGTGCCAGCCTGGCTTGTGCTGATGGCAATCTCCTGTGAGCCTGGATGAAGTGGAGCCATCTGGGCAACTGCAGGAGACAGGTGAGTCTGCTGAGTGGCTGCAGGCTGTTCCCCAGAGTTGTGCCTGGGCGTCAGCTGCAACTGGCCTAAGGGTGAGAGAGGCCTGGAGGCCTGTAGGGGCTCCTGCAACTGAGGTACTGCCAGAGGCTGTGCTGCAGGGCCTAAAGGGGGTGTCTGCTGCTGCAGGGCTGGTGGTGGACAAAAGGCTGGCGTCGCCGGACAAATTTACAATAAACCCAGAAAAATTAATTGATAAAACAAGATGTTTCACAATTTTAAAAACAGGAATGTTAAAAGACAGGCAACAAGCAGCATTCAGAAGTATAGTCCAAACCTAGTGTATGAATTTGACCAGTCAGCTTCACTACTTAAATAGAAAGATTGTTCACCTGCTGGTGAAAACAAGGAGGCAGGTGATCGATCAGATCTCTTTTCATAGTGTTGTGCATAGTGTGGATCCCATCACCAAGAAGGATCCGTTCTGTACCATCGCTAATCTGTAGATAGGATGCAAAGTAGATCTGAAGAGGAGAGGAGGGGCATAAAGAAGGACACACCGCCTAAATATGCTTTACCCAGGAAATATGCTTGAGAATAGGTAGGTACAGTCAGAACTTTACTAATCATAATCTCACTCAATAAACAAGAATTTGTGGGAAAGTGTCTCTCTAGGATACACTGTGATAAGGCTGCCTCACCCGTTGCCAACAGCCTGGGAGAGGGTTTTCCCATCTTTAGCTCTCCTGGAGCACGTCCTCCTGCCGTCAAGTGCCGATGGGAGTTTGCCTGCAGGGAAAAGGAAAGAAAAAAACGGACCACCGAATGGTTATGTTGAAGGAACTGTGAAACTCATCAGCATTGTTTCTTCAGCGACAATTTATTGACAGTAATTGGGACATTGTCTGATTGTGAACACTGTTATTAGGCATTGGTTATATTGTGGTCAGTGAGCTTTGAACAATTATCAAGAGCTATGATATTGATTGGGATTTTCTTGCACTTTGCACTTTCACTGATATATTAAATTTATACTTTATATACAGTGGTCTCTTAGGACTGTGTCTCTGAACGGGGTCCTCCGTGTATATTTGCAGCCTTCCAATCTGACAATTATTCTGGCACTTCATTATCTGATTTCATTTTCTCAGTAATCAGGATATGGGAGGAAAAGGTAAGAGAAAATGCTCCACCACACACACACACACACCACCTGGGAATTCCAGGAAAGGAGGAAAACATTCCTGTACACAGTGATTCATCCTTCCCTGTGCATGCTATTGAACATGGGGGGGGGGGGTGTTCTCTTACCTGTATGAAATTTGGCAGGGGATATTTCTTGGATGAAGGCCAAGAGAACATCGCTCTAATGAGGGGAATATGTTTCCCATTGAGACAAATTTTATTTTTATTTTTAAAAAACATTTATTAACTGCTTTTCTACCTCACAGGAACTCAAGGCTGCTTACAATATAAATAGAAACGATCATAAAGTGAATAAAAGCAATGTTTTAAAACACAGCATAAGACTATCAATAAGCATAAAACCCAAGTTAATTAAAAGCAATTCTAAATAAAAACTTATTCAGCTGCCTCCTGAAGATCAGCAGTGAAGTGGCCAGGCACACTGCCTTGGGGATGCTGTTCCATAATCATGGATCTGCCACCAAAAATGCTCTCTCTCATGTACCCACCAGGTGAGCTTCTTCAGCTGATGAGACAGTCAGGAGAGCCTTTCCCTGTGATCTTAATTTCTGAGCAGGAATATATGAGAGAAGACAGTCCTTCAGGTACCTCGGTCCCAAGCCATGTTGGGCTTTAAAGCCCTAAACCAACACCTTGAATTGTGTTTAGGAGCGGACTGGTAGGTAGTGTAATTGCTATAATATTGGGGGTCACAAGCTTCTGGTATCTGGCCCCAACTAACAATCTAGCCACAGAGTTCTGTGCTAGCTGCAGCTTCTGAATGCTCTTCAAGGCTAGCCCCAAGTAGACCAAATTGCAGTAGTCCGGTCTAGATGTAACAAAGGCATGGATCACTGTGGCTAAATCTGACTGAACCAGGAATAGGTACAATCAAAGCTGGGCAAAAACATTCCAAACCACCAGAGCCACCTAATTTTCTAAGGTGACTGCTGTGGCAAGCAGCACTCTAAAGCAGCAAAACTGAGTTTTCAAGGAAAGTATAACCTTTTTAAGGGAAGTATAGGCATGACTATTGGCTTAATTTCCTAATAAATTATTTTAATTACAATAATAAAACCCAATCGAAGCTTATCAAATAATTTATTTATTTACTTATTTACTTCTTATTTACAAAATTTATACCTGTCTTTCTGCTCTCGTCAAGGTCACTAAAGGAGCTAAGGTAAAATAAGCACTATACAAACATCTTAAAAACCATTAAAATCAAACAAAAACACATTATTAAAACAGTTAAAACCTATAATAACTCCCAGTACCAAAACAGTTTAGCACTTTATTGAACATAGGCAATGCCTGCTCTGGGTCCTGCTAGGCCACAGCCAGCAACCAACTTAACAAGTGCAAAATGAAACTGAAACAAAATCTTTTTCCTTAAGCGATCATGTTAAAATAACTATACAATATAATAAAAGAACAACGCCAAATTTACACCTCTTCATGACATAAAAAAATCAAAGCTAAAACATACATTAAAACAACAATAAAAATATGATGAATTATGAATGATCCAGAACTGCTTTTTTTTTTGCACATCTCTACTGGAAAGTAGCTGTCATACCATGCTGTTTAAAATGTAATTTGTTCCAAAAATTATGAATACTAGAAGACAAGAGCACCTAGAGCATACAAACAAAGCAAAAAATGCTCAATTATTGGGCACTGGAAGACAACCAGCAGATAGGGTTACCAGTCCCCCAGTGGGAGTGGGGGATCCCCTGCCCCCAGCCTCCACCCTCCACCACCACTCACCTGGCTGGGAGGGGGGGGAGCGTGGAGAATGGAAGCATCCATGGGGAGCATGATGTCATTCCTAGCACAAGGAAGAGCTCCACAGCGCATTTTGTGCTCATGCAAGGTAAGTTCCTCCCTGTGCTGTAAGGCACGCTGAAGCCCAGTTCAGTAAAAATCGCCAATTTGGTAGCGATTTTTACTGATCTGGGCTTCAGGCACACTGTGACTCCTCTGTCATGCTTGAAAATGATGTCATTTTCCAGCATGACAGGGGTATGAGGGAGTGCACAGATGCACTTCTCCCACCCACCCCATGCCTTCCCCCCACTGGCCAGGTGAGCAGGTCCAGGGGGCTGTATGTGGGGGTGGGGTTCCCCTGTAGGGTTGCCAGGTCCAGGCTGGGAATTTCCTGGAGTTTGGGGGAGTGGAGCCTGGAGATGATGGGGTTTGGGGAGGGGAGGGGCCTCAGAATGGTATAATGCCATGGAGTTTACCCCTCCAAAGCAGCCATTTTCTCCAGGTGAACTGATCTCTGTCACCTGGAGATCAGTTGTAATTCCAGGAGATCTTCAGCCACCACCTGGAGGCTGGCAACCCTGTTCCCCTGTCCCAGGCAGGTGGGAGGATAACAAGCCTACATGGAATTGGATTTACTCAAGATTGCAAAGAAAGTGAATGCCTAGGCAGGAAAATACATTTAGGTCTCAAGCCAGCAGCTCTAAGTCCTAAACCTTAATTCCATTATAGGAATCTTTTGCCACATTGACTTCTAATTCTTTATCCCAAAAGACATTATTTTTGACTCTTTGGGCCAAACTAGACATTCGAGTTTCTAGAAAGTTAGGTTCCCCCAGCAGCCATAAAACAGATGCAAGGAATGGCTGTTTAAAAGTAAAGGACAGCCCAAACAGGCTGGGAACACCAACAAAGGGGGGAGGAAGAACTTCCGCCTCCCCCTCCAAGTCATTTTCCTGTACCAATACAGTATTGAGGGGAAATTATTTCCCCATTTTTGCTGCTTCACATGCACAGAATACTTCATGTAGAGCAGTAAAAACAGGGAATAACACCCAACATGTGCACATGCTCTTTCCATATGGGAAAATGGGGGAGGGCAAGGAGTCCTTCCTCCCCCTGTGGAGTCTCTCCAATCCCATTTGGGCTTTCCTTTTTTTATAGAAGTCATTTCCCACAGATGCTATGGGGCTGCAGGGAACCCAGACCCAACTCTTCAAAAAACCAAACGACTTGTTTGGCCCTCTTTGTATACCAGCCCCAGAAGTGTATCGTGCACGGGCTCAGCCAGTAATGCAAGAATGATAACTGAGGTGCAAATGTCCCTTCTGAAGATTAATACAGTTCATGTACAAAGAATCTGTTCAGTGAAAGGATGCTGGAGCCAGGATTAATTGCATACCTGAAGTGGAGTGGTTTATGTAAGGAAACCGATCTGGCAGGCTGCCCTCCCTAACGTTGTGTTTTCCAAATGAAGTCCCACATTTGTCACACTGCAGTGCAGAAGCACTGGAGCCTTTCATAACAAATGAAGGGAGGTTTCGATAGTTAGATTATTCTTCACTTGCTTTGCACTCTATCCAAGTACAGGCTGGATTTTTTTTTCAGTTTATTGAGCGATTTCTGTTTGTATGTTACTGAGTTGAATCAGCTTGCTTCAACAAAAGTCCTAGGGCAAAACAATAAGTTACATATATATTTGCCCCAATGTTTTCTTTTTTTAACCAAAAGCAGACTTACAAATATAAGAAGAGGGATGGCAAGGGATGGAGAGGATGTTCACTATTTTCTCTTCTGCCCATTTTGCTATTCAGAATTGCCCTTCTCTAGTCGATTTTCACCTTCCAAGGAAAAAGATATTGGTGCCTATATAAAAAAATGACCATAAGGAAAAAGGCCAACCAGCAGCTCTCCTCTCTACCAACACACACACAGTTCTTCTGCTGAGACAATATTGCTTCCCCAAATTGTTTTTACCCCAGAGCAAGAAAGATACAGATACCCAGTATGTTGACTTTAATAAAAAAAAGTGCCAGTACCTTATATATTATTGTACCAATTTTCACCATTCCCCTCCTCCCTCTAGAGATCCCTACTAGGCTGTTCCGCTAACCCATGGGAACAACATTTTAGAGGGCTCATTAGGCTTCTGCCCCCTCTTAAGAAAATGGTACTTAATGACAGAGTTGTATAAAGTTCTTTAGCTGGTAATCCATACAACAACTCTGTCCAATAGATCAGTATTATGATCTCCAGGATGTAAACAGAAGCCTGAGACTGAGGGTCAAGCTGAAGTTTTCAAAGACAGAGCTGAGTACTGAGGGATAGGGGAGGGGAGGAATTCCTTTGCAGGCCTCTGCTTTGCCACTGCCTGTGCTGGCTGCTCAGCCACCTCCCTTTCCCCCCTGCTCCAGCCGTTCACTTGCCTCTCTCTCTCCCCCCTAGGCTCTGGGTAATGGTGTGAGCCATTGCACTCCACTGTCACTTTCCTCCTGCCTGAGCTCTGTGTTCCACTGTCACCTTCTTCCTGCCTGAGCTCTGCACTCCACTGTCACCTTACTCCTGCCCTTCCCCTGTGCTCTGGGTGGCTGCACACTCTTGGAGGGAACGAATGAATCTTGATATATCCTTCTGCCATTGTTTACATGGTGCCTTACTTGTCAAAACTGGAATTGTCTGAAATAGGAATAACATTCTAGGTAAAACATTCATTTTAATTGTAGCTATTCTTTCCAATCTTAACATATCCTTTTTAATTTCATTCCAAGTCTTAATATAATCATTTTGGAATAACATACAGTGCATATTCGACAAAGTGATACCCAAGTATTTTACCTTTTTCTCAATTTTAAACCCTGATTTGTTCCCCAATTTCATTTGATCCTGTGTAGGGGTGTGCATCCGAAAAATATTTGGATTTCCCGCTTCAGGAAGCGGGAAAAGGCTTTGGAAAAATCCCCAAAATCCAAAGCAGCATGCCACTTCGGATTCAGGTTTCTAAGGCGCTTTGGTATGCTCCGGAAAGATTCAGAGCATACTGAAGTGATGGGGAGGGGGGAGGCCCACCACCACCCTTAAGCTCCCACCCCCACCTTTAAACCCCATCCCCCACCCCCACCCCACTTACTTAGTCAGGTGGAAGGCTGGAGCGGCTCAATGCCACGCTGGCCAATTGGCTGGTGGGGAAGGCCTTCCCTGCCATGCAGCCATGACCAGCATGGCTGGCCGGCAGAGAGGGCCTTTCCTGCCGCCGAAGCCACACAGCTGCGGCCAGTGCAGCTTGCTGGCAGAGAGGGCCGCTGCCGTCACCGCCACCACCGGAGGCCAGCAGGCAGGAGGGAGGCTGCCTCCTCCAGCACAGTGCCAGCGGTAAGTGAGGGTGGGGAGAAGTGTGGGTGGGGTAAGGGTGGGAAATGGGTAAGTTTAAAGGGCTCTGCCGCTTGCGAAAGGGCCCTTTAAACTTAATCCCCGGAGGCCCCAAGCTTCCCGAAGAATTACGAATGCTTCGGAAAGCTTTGCTTCAAGATTTCCGAATTGCTGGCCCGGATTCGGAAATCCCAAAGCTTTCCAAATCGGGCCCAAATCAGGTATTTTACCCGAATCAGATACCCAAATCGCAACCCCCTAATCCTGTGTTTTCATATTTTTAGTTAACACTTTTGTCTTCTTCTTATTAACCTTGAAACCAACCACTGCACCAAATTCTTTCGATTTTAACATTCAGATTTCAATTCCCTTTATGGAGTCCTCCAAAACCAGCAGCAAATCTGCAAAGGCTTTTAACTTGTAGGTCTCCTGTTTAGCCTTTAAACCTCCAATTGTCTCATCTTGTCTTATATCCCTGTTCAGGACTTCAAGCACCAGTATAAATAACAAGGGCAACCTTGTCTTGTACCTCTTTCTATTCCACATGGTTTAGTTAGCTCCCCATTAACCACTACTCATGCTGACTGGGATGTATAAATCAACTTAGTCAATTTTATAAAATTTTCTCCAAAGTCCATATCTTCTGAAATCTTAAACAGAAATTTCCAGTTTAAATTGTCAAAGGCCTTCTCAGCATCTAGAAAAATCAAAGCAGCTTTTTTTCATTATTTTTTTCCAAATACTCCAAAATATCCAATACTATTCTCATATCTGCCTCATATATCTTCATCTGTCTCTTCTGTAGAAATCCACTTTGATCTTCATGGATAATGTTCTGGAGAATGCTTTTAACTCTTCCAGCCAATATCATTGCAAAGAGCTTATAGTCATTATTTAATAGTGATATTGACCTATAGTTTCTTGTCAATGTCTAATCTTGTCCATCTTTTGATATGTTATATTGGCTTCCTTCCATGTCTCAGGCATTCTACCTCCCTCTAAGATAGTGTTCATCGCCTTTTGTAGAGACTGCAGAATTTCATCCTCAAAACACTTGTAGTAACTACTTGGGAGTCCATCTGGTCCAGGAGCTTTTCCCAACTTACTCTTTTTTTATAGCCTCTCCCACATCTCTTACTGTTATAGGTCTATTTATCATTTTGTTTTTGTTGTTCTATAATCTTAGGTAACTTCTGGTTACTAATATATTCCTCTATTTCTTCCACTGATATATCACAACTCTTATACAGATTTGCATAATATAGATAAAATACTTTCTGTAAGTCTGAAGTATCGGTTAATACAGTATCTGCCTCTTGTATTTTCAATATCATTCTCTTTTCTTTCTCTTTTCTCAATTTATATGCCAACCATTTCCCTGGCCTATTTGCATATTCAAATGTTCTTTGTTTAGCACAGCAGGCTTCAAGTGGAGGAGTGGGGAATCAAACCTGATTCTCCAGATTAGAGTCCAGCACTCTTAACCACTACACCAAACTGGTGTAGTTGTTGTAATTGTTGTTGTTAATTGTTGATCATTGTTGTTGTAAAATCTTAATATGTTGCAAAATATTTGTATTTCCAGGAGCTCCCTTTAATTCTTCTTCTTTACTCTTTGGCTGATTCCGCACACGTTGGATAATGCACTTTCAATGCACTTTAGCAATCATTTGGAAGTGGATTTTTTGTTTCACACACGAAAAATTCAGTTTCAAATGATCTCTAAAGAGGATTGGAAGTGCATTATCCAATGTGTGCAGAATCAGCTTTTATCTCTTCCAGAATGTTGCTTTTTCTCTTGATCCTTTCTCTTCAGTTGAGCATTGTGTTGAATTAAATAATCTCTAATAAAATATGTGGGAAAATTGAAAAAATAGAATTAAGACTGGTAGCCTCCATTTCCACCTCCTCCTTACTCTGCACCAGTTGTTGCCCTGTTGGTGTCTCTATTGAACTTTCTGTCTGTCAGTATGTCATCCAAGTTTCTGTATTTTTCCATTATTTGAGGAGAGAAATGAGGAGAGGAAAGCTTAATGTCCATTAATAGGCTCCAGCACAACCCTGAGTAGAGATGGATCTGCCCAGTTCTAACTGCCTAAGACAGGGACTTAACTGCCGAGTTCTCTGCCTCCACAATAAAATCCCCCCAGGCAATCTTAGGGATGCATGTGGGGAAAAACGCAGGATCTGTCCTTTGATACATTCCCACTGCCAGTAATAAGCTGTGCTGTCTCTCAGCTCCCGCTGGGATGTCAGCCTTTCATGCCCTCCTCACTGGAACTCATGAGACTGATTAATCAAGTCATGAAAGATCAAGAGATGTGTATACATGTGTGAACCAGCCCCTAGTTACCCAAAATTTGGCCCATGACCTTAAAAATAAACAACATACCTCACCTTGCTTTGCCTTGGCATAGTCAGTACCAATGTACTGTCTGCGTGATATCTTGGCACATGTGTTGTCTTGTTAAAACTAAGCAGGCCTCAGTCTGGTTGATAGATACACATGATGATCAGTCAGTCACTTAGAAGCCCCATGTAAGCTGTTTGCAGTTTCCTAAAGGAAAAGGAGCTATAAGTCAAGATAACAACAACAATAGTAATATTAAAGAGTCTTCTGGTACTTTAAAGACTAATACAAATATTATTGTCACATAAGAATTTGTGAGCTCTGCCACAATATAGAATCTCTCTACACAAGACATTTTACACAAGGACGCTGAAGTGACTTACTTTCTGTGTGGTCTTATATTCAAGTGTACTCTGTCTCCCTGGCAGTGCATGTGTATCTGCAATGGGAGAACAAGTGTAAGATCTTTCACTTGAGCATCCCTTTATAAGAGTCTCTCTACACGTCACTAAGTACTAGGGATGCGCAAGTGAACCTCATTTCACATGTTTCCCCTCCAACTTTCCATGCACTTGATCACACAGTCACACTTCACTTTGCTCCACATCACATGTTTGATCAGTTCCTCCTCAACTGCTAAAAGTGTTCCAGTTTACCCCACATCCATTCATTGAAATGCAGATCTTGACACTTTCTCACACCTTAAGAAATGCAAATGTGCAGTTCAAAGGAGCCTACAGTGCTTGTTCTCACAGGGAATACAGACCTGAATTGGCACTTTGTCCTCTGGAATCACTTGCAGATGCAGTTACACAAAGGGAGCTCCCATGAAAACAGCGTTCAAGTGCATTGAGAAAGAACAGCCTGTATGTGAATTGAGGACTACATTTGAGCATCTCTAGGTACTTAGTAATGTGTAGAGAGACTCTAAGATGTCTTGTGTAGACAGACTCATCTTGGAGTTTAGGGTGCCACTGACTGTAGTTTTACTGCAACAGACTAACGTGGCTATTATCTGGAATAATAGTAATTAATGGTAATAATTAATTAATAAGATGATGAAGTAGGAATGCCAGAAGACTTACTTATTCAATTTTCCCCAGTAGGTGTTTCAGGAATTTGTGCATCAGTAATAACTGCTTCCTGGCTTTCATGAGCAGTGGCTGATCCGAAACCACACATAAGGTTTGGAAACCACAAGAGAAATTTCCTAACTGTGCCAGTTCCAAGAACATTGTGCCAGACAGTCCAGAGCGACTTGAAGCAGACTCTGTGACCTGACTTCTGAAAGTATTCTGCTCAGAGGGATGTTGTAGTTGGAGAAATACATAATTATGCTCCTCAGGCAGAGAAAGAAAAAAGACTGAGTTTATTAAGAGTAGAAGATGAAAGCTTCTGTATTTAATTGAAGTTGTGTGAGCAATGCAAAAGCTATCTCTCATTATGCCTGATTCCACACACATCTCCAACAGTCACATATCACAAAGAAAACTTTCAGGTGATGATAATATTTTACCATCTGAAAAATTGTATGGTGAAACAGTGGCAAAAGGTAATCTGAGGCATCTGTCTAGAACAGCAGTGCGGGGGGGCGGAATTCCTCCAACTCGGTCTGGGTTGTTGCTATTTGTTTTCTCCTTGAAATCATGAAATGTGAAAAATTATGTTTCCATTACTTCCATACAATAGAAAAACTAGCAGTTATGAGTTCATCCCCACATCAACCTAAACACTGAATGTGTAGAAGCAAAGCACAATCTAACGAAGGAGTAAAACCCAACATTTTCTACCTCTCCACTTCCTGCACTACAAATTGGCTTCCCTCTGACCTATGACAAACAATAATCACTATAGATATATTCTGTCATGCAAAATATTGCATAGTACTTTAAGAGTAATGGGAAAGGGTACTTGTACCTTTATGAATCATGTTACTGTAATATCATAATAATGACCTTTTTGTGATGGATGCATTGTCGAAGGCTTTCACAGCCGGAGAACGATGGTGGTTGTGGATTTTCCGGGCTGTATAGCCGTGGTCTTGGCGTTGTAGTTCCTGACATTTTGCCAGCAGCTGTGACTGGCATCTTCAGAGGTGTAGCACCAAAAGACAGACAGTGTCACTGTCACAAAAGACAGTGACACTGAAAGATCTCTGTCTTTTGGTGCTACACCTCTGAAGATGCCAGTCACAGCTGCTGGCAAAATGTCAGGAACTACAACGCCAAGACCACGGCTATACAGCCCGGAAAATCCACAACAACCATTTTTGTGATGGGATAGAATTTATTACATAACAGCTGCTGTTATAATGCCAGAATGTGGCTTATAAATTTTTGTGTTCTTCTTGGTATTAGGAGGTTACATTTGATGAAAGGATGGGCTGATATAATTGGTTCTATTTCAGTTTACTGGATTGCTTTCTTGATAATCCACTGTTTACCTGGATTTTAGTCCTCAGTCTGATTAGCACAATATGATAGCATTGCAATCCAGGGCTTTTTGAGAAAATATGTTTTATATGAGTTCCTGAGTTAGAAGACTCTGATATTGTTGTTGTTCGTGTTAAACTATTCCTAGTTTTCAAGGCTCCAAATGGACAAGCATGCTGTCAGCCTTTCTTGTTGTATGAAATAGAATTGCTGCAGGAAGGCTGATTGGGTATTCCGAGGCTTCTCATAGCTAGATCTTTACAAGTTTCTGATGGGAGAAGCCAACAGGGCACATTTAATCATGCCTTGGTTCTTCGAGGGGGAGACCCTTGCTTTTGACTTAAGGGTTTCAAGTGCCTCCTTTGTCACACAGTCTGTCCTGGATGCTATTCCTAGCTTGGCTGTTGACCGGCTCAGCAACTCTGGGCATGTTACATCATCCTCTTTTAATTTTGCTTTCCCTTCTACCTTTTCTCTGTCTGGTTATATTAAAAAGAAAGTGCTATATGACAAGAACTATCCAAATAAAGCATCCAGTACATGGGCAACTTGATCTAGAAGAGGTCCTTGAAGAGTAATAACAACTTCAGATTAACAAAACGTGTTAGGATAATGTCACAAAAGATTTCTTCATGTATTTTGTGGGAAATAGTATTTCATCTTATAAAGCAAGCATTTTCTTGCAATATAAAGGACCTGTGTGCTAAACAGCTGAGTAAATAGTTGATGAATGGTGTCCTATCTCATGTGTTTTCTACTTTGTTCAGGTCTGCCACAATTCTCCAACACTATGATCACAGCTATCACACTTTCACTGTCACTTTCCTTCCTTCTCCATTTCTGATTTTAATTTCCTGTTGCCACCACCACTGGCTCCACAATTGGCATTGCCTCCTCTCTTGGTCCAAAGCTGCCATAAACTTTAATCTTGCTGAGAATGTACCTTATGTTTAAATAGACACACTAGCAAATCACCAGATGTGATTGTAATGTTTTGTAACCTCTAAAGGTTAGTAATTGGATAGGAGATCTCCAAAGAAGACCAGGCTCACTATGTAGAGACAGGCAATGGCAAACCATCTCTGTTAAGCTCTTGCCTTAAAAACCCCAGCAGGGGTCACCATAAGTCAGCTGTGACTTGATGGTATTCTCCAATATCAATGGAAGGAGACTACAAGAAGCCTTAACCCAAGTATGAGATATGTTAAGAACTATTTCCAAAGTGGTGCAGAGTGGTTTCTATTCTGGTTGACCATTTCTCTGACATTTTTACTCAGGTAGTGGAGGTATATTGAAAAGTGAGGCTGCCTTTCAAACTTCAACTGATCCAAAACGTGGTGGCAAGGATGTTGACAGGGACACACTGCTATGATTATATTATTCCTGTGGTTAAATACTTACGTTAACTTCCTGTTTGTTTCTAGCCATAATTCGCACTGCTGGATTGCTCTTTTAAAGCCTTACTTGATGAGAACCCATATTCTCTGGATGACCATCTTCTGCCATATTCATTCTTTCATTCATTCATTTATTCATTTGTGTCATTTATAGTCCACCTTTCTCACTAAGACTGAAGGCACATTCCACAGTGTGAGATTAGTACAGTCAAGATCAAGGACTAGAGGCGGTCACAGACTGGGGAAAAAACCACAGACCATTGATCTATGGTCCATCACATTTCATGGACCATGGACCACGAACTTTTCATGGACCCACCTCTGTTTGTGGACCGGTTCATCAGTCCATGGTCTGTCATTTCTGGGGGATCTAGGATGGCTGCTTTTATAATCAGAGACGGCAACATTGCAGGGAGTCTTCAGCAGGCTATCCTCCAGCCAGCCTCCAAGTTTGATGGAGATTGGATTTCAGATGTGAGTTATAGACACCCAAAGCAGCTGCCCCCAGGAAAGTTCCATTAGATATAATAGGAGTCGGAAATGCCAATTGACTTGCATTGGCTCCATTGAGATACATTGCAGTACCAAAAAGTTGCAATGAAAACGTGGACTGGAGTTAGAGAATCTTCCTCTGAGAACAGAAAGTGCTCTGCAGAGGCGCTGTTCTCTATTATTTCTGCACAAGCTTAGATGCACTGCTCTGCTCTGGGCATAGGGTTGCTAACCTCCAGATGGTGAGAAGCTGAGAGGGCTCCTTCAGGAACTCAGACTGAAAACCAAAGTACTACCTTTCCCGGAGTGTACAGTCAAAACTATCACAAAGTATAGCTAAATAAACTTTATATAAAGTGCAAGTGCAAAAAGTGCTCAGTTTCATCAATGAATCACAGTAAATACATTTTCATCCATGATAAGCAATGAACATCAAAAACAATTACAATTGTATCCAAAATGTTGGGATACAATTGGCAAGGGCAGAGGGTGGTCCAGAGCCCTGACCCACCCAGGCACTTTCCCAGCCGAGACAAGTGCTCTAAATAATAATGATACTGTTAATAAGTATATTATATAAAAGTATTCTTTGAGTCCTCGCAGGCTTAGCCTCTGTGGAACAGAAGCAGCTAGAAGCTCAAGCGAAAGCATCAGATACCTTCCTCTGTAACTGAAAAATCCACCCTGAAGTTTTTCCTGGTCTTACTGCCTGTTGAAAACTGAAACCACTTGCCTTCTACTCTCATAGAGAAGAACAGGAGCTCTCTGTTTGACAGCCAGAGAAGGGCCGTTTTCACACTACCTTAATGTTCCACTTTGTTCCCGCCTTTACCAATGCCGCTTCTTCAAAATCATTCCACACTCCCATGGAAAACATGTTCGTATCCCGCCATCAATTGTCCTCACCAACCTCGAAAAGAGCGGATTTTATCCCGACGTCATGTCACGTGATTGTTCACGTGATCTTTCAAACGTGCAATAATTTTTTTTGTGCTTTTATGGATAACAGCGTTATACCGATTTATCTAGATTTAAAATCCGCACTCCTCCCATCTTCGAAATGATTGGTTCCCGGCTTAGCCACCAAGTTTTGGTTTATTTAATTGGTGTTTTAAATAGGCGGGCAATTTCAAAACGGAGTGTGGTGTGGTTTGGCGCTTGGAGTGTATGCGGCTGTGTAGGTTCGTTCTGTGTACAGAGTACCAGCAATGGCACCAAATACAGCTCTTTCTCTTGAGTTGGCAAGATCTGTTTTGATCCTCATTCAGACAACCATGCATCTGCATGCAGCATATCTAAGATGCGTACTGCAGAGGCGAAAGCACTATGTCATGTTCAGAGAGGAAATGTCTCACCGGCAGAAGCGGCAGCAAGCGCTCGCCAGTCAAAGATGCAGATTTTAGAGAGAACAGTGGCTAGCTTTGGCCGAGGAGCATGTGCCCAGGAAGTGTTGGGTCACCGCGAAAAGTCAGCACTGGTGGGATCGCATTGTCCTCTGCACCTGGGACGATGAGGAATGGGTTGAGTGTTGCAGAATGACCAGAGCGACTTTTGAGTACCTCGTACGGATTCTCAAACCGCTTCTTGAACGGCAGAGGACAAAATTCCGTGATCCCATCACTGTTGAAAAATGGGTTGCAGTGGCAATCTGGTGCCTGACCACCAGCAGCTGCTACAGACAAGCCAAAGATCAATTTGGCATCGGCGTTTCCACTGCGGGGACTGCTTTTCTGGAGGTGTGCTATGCACTGGAGGCAGAGCTTCTCTCCAAGACCGTGTGCTTGGGAACAGCGGTTGGAACGGTGAGGTTTTTTTTAAAAAAAAATGTATTGCACAGCGATATAACGTTATCTAACAGTGTACCAGTGTTCAGATGCTGAGTTAATGAGTCCCTTTCCTCGCTTGACAACAACTTCTTTTATTTTCTTGTGGTAGGTGATGGATGGATTTTCTGCCCTCGGATTCCCCCACTGCATTGGAGCTATAGATGGTACCCATATTCCCATTTGCGCTCCAGGTGGAAGTCTGGAACAATATGGAAACCGCAAAAAATTTTCATCTATACTTCTTCAGGGTACAGTAGATCACAGAGGGAGATTCATTGACACCGAAATCGGTTGGAACAGCAAAAACCACGACGCATTCGTGTTCAGGAATTCCACCATATGTGCTGCGATGGATGCCGGGACATTTGTTCCAGGAAATCCTTGCCTGCATCTGGACAGTGTGACGGTGCCACCGATTGTCATTTCTGATGGCGCTTATCCAATTAGGAGGTGGCTTGTGAAGCCCTATGGCACTCATGCTGAAACTGAGGCACATAGGAACTTTGATCGTGCGCTGTCTCGTGCTCGCAATGTGGTGGAACACAGTTTTGGACGCTTGAAATCAAGATTTCGTTGTCTAGCTACACGGCTGAACTGTAGAGAGGAGAATGTGGTGACGGTGGTTTCTGCCTGTGTCATACTTCACAATACCTGTGAGGAACGTGGTCACCAATTGCTTGGTGATCGCGGAGATCCAAGGCCAGTTATGGTGCCTCCAGAGGAGGATGCTGTACTGGAACAGGACAGGTCTCACCTTGAGGAGGGGAAAATTGTCCAAGATGCTTTGTCAAAATTCATGTATAATAATAATTCAAGTAACTAAATCTCTGTTTAAAGCAGTATGAGCTTATGTCCACGTTGCAAAAACTTACTGTTGACAATTCAAAGACCGTGTTTTTAACTGGTTTTGCTGTTCTGTTGTTGTTGAATAAATTTTTGATTGTTATGAAATGAGCCCCCCCCCCCCGTTCCCATGATGGTTTTTCCAATGGCAAGCATAGTTTGGCTACTCACACATTTAGGGCTGTCAAGGCTAGTAAACGGATCTTTAGGGCCCACCATGAAACCGTGCTATGATGAATTGTCACTGTTGGACTGATGGGACTGATAGACTGAAGGTGTGAGCAGAGATGGGTTTTTTGCATGTGTGTTCAAATTAAAGAACTCTTCACATGACTCAAACAAGTCCTTTGAAAAGTGGAGGCAGCGGTAGTGTGCAGCCCCTCTTAACAGCCCCTTGGAATACATCCCTTAAATCAACAAAAAATAACGTGCACCGCACACCACTTTTCCCCGTGGGAGACTGAAAACCACTGTCACATTATGGTTTCGGAACATCAAACACAATGATAGAGTCCAAACATCACCACACCTCAATGACCACACACGGCAACTCACAAAACATAGGGAAATAGGCTTCGACAATCCAGGATTGGATGGGCCAAGAAAGAGGGATCAGAGCAGCCTTGTGAACGTTGAATGGCGCATGCTCACAAACGTTTTATCTGTTGATCGGTATACCAATATTTGGGCAGACAAAATGGCGGGCCATAGACGAGGTGCATTTTGGAAGGACGATGAGGTAGAGACTCTCCTCTCCCTTCTTCTGCAGTCTGGAAGAGCAGAAAGACTGATGAGCAGCACCCATCTGCCTACAAGGGCCACCTTTGCTGCTGTTGCTCGAAAATTGACCGAGCACAGTTTTTGGCGAACAGGGGAGCAATGCCATTCCAAGTTCAAGAGGGTGAAGTCATCCTTTTTTGACGCCCTAGAAGCCTGGCAAGGCATTCCCAGGCAAAGCGGCAAGCCCCCTTATTTTGCATCGATGATGCGGCTGTGGGAGCATTCGGGACGGCCGAGTTGGCAGGACCGCCGACATGCTTATAACTTAGAATGACATTGATAACAAGGTTTTAATTTTACTCCTCTAAAAACAATGTTTAGTGAAGACCTGGGGGGGAAAGTTGGCAATGCTAATTTTTGTCTTCAATTCAACCACACAGAGAGTAGATTCAGTGGACTGGAAAATTTTACACAGGTTAAAATTTATGATCACCAAATTGGATGCGTTGGGTTCAGACAGACCTTGCAAGCCAATCTCTTATGAGTATTCCCACGTTAACGCATTGTGCATGAGCAATGCTTGAGTTTTTGATGCAATGACACTATACTATGAGAGAATAGATCATAAAAAATTATTTGTGCTTTTGCTATTTTGCAAAGACTTTCCTCTCAGTCTGACATGAACGATTTTTCCTGGCAGCTCTTCTGCGAGGAAGGAAGAGGAGCGGTGAGGCAAGGGAGGATGAACAGCTTCCCATGGTTGAGCAACAGCAGCAGGCGCAGGTCAGAGAGCATGTCACAGGGCAGGAGGTGCATGATCCCGCGGCATCCGTCTCTGAAACTGGTAAGGGTTAATTGCACTCTGTTACTGAGTGAAGCATTAGTGTTTAGCTTGAATCACCAATACATTTGAAATTATTAGCTGAAAATGAGAGAATCACAAATAAGGGTTAAGTCAAACTAGCAGACCTTGTTGTCATCATTTCTAGATGCATGTGCACAGCTGGTATCACCAGCTGCTCTGTGATGATTTCTTCATCTGGAAAACAACAGTCATGTCATCAAGAATAAACACAGCTCTCACTATGACCCACACTCTAACACCTGTGTTATTAATGACTTTCCAGTGCAGGAAGAAAACATCTCAGGGGTAGGTGTTTCCCAAGAATCAGCCCCTTCCACCTCAAGCGGAGAACAGACAACTTTAAAGAATCCCACCACCCTTGAGGACATTGGAGCAACCATTGCATCCTTGGAGACAAGGGTGATTCAAAGTAGTGAGTATCGAGACCTCAGTAACCAATGCATGATGCCTGTCTGGTCTTTTCTGAAGGATGCAATCATACAATTTCGGGATTAGTGATGCGTTTACCTCTGGTATCTGCTATACCAACATTGGGAACTCATTTACTGTGATGACCAAGCATCAATGCATGTTATTGTTTACAGAATTATTTAAAAGCATGGTTGACAGCTGTGGATTTTTGGTGGCAGCATTTAATCAGCAAGTAACAATCATGTTCAAAGACAAGTAACTCACAGGATAATTCTTTTATTAACAGTGGCAAAGTTTGAAAAACGGATGGGTCGAGTCGAGAAACGGTTGGCCGTACATGGACGTTATATCCGCAAATTACAGGCAGCAGATCGGGAGAGACACAGTCAGAGTGCAAATACAGCAACCAGTGCGCTTGAACAGCGATTTTTTTTCCACATGCCAATCTAATTCTTCTTAGGTTTGAGGTTTGAGTTGAGGCTGCATGTTTGCATCTCTGCTGTTCATTAACAAAAAATTATTCAATTTTGAGGTGACTGTTACATGGTGTGTATTTGTTTGTTTGGTTAATAAAACTTTTTTTGCCTTCAAATCATTTTCTGATTGGAATAACAAAGGTTTTTTAAAAAGGGGACAATGATGGTGGAACAACTGGTTACAGATGTTATGTGGGGAAAATGTTGAAAATGATTAAAGTGTGAGCCGCTCCCTTACTCTCCCCACACAAGAACGTCTGGGATGGGCTGCCCTCTCAGGTTGACTGTTTCATGGAGACCGAGTGGCTGTCAGATCACTACTGGTGTGTCCTTTCTCCTGCCCCAGAAGAGCGGTACCTATGTTGCTTAGTGCGTTAACCGCATCTTTCAAAATGTCAAAGTTCTCGGCGAATGCATCCTGGAATAGAAGCCTTTCCTGTCTGTTCTCAGTCATGAAATCCTGATGCCATTCTCTGGCCTCCCGATGTTCCCTACGCCTCTCCTCCATTTCGCTTTTGTGCCGCTCTTTGCTGTGGAACATCAATTTATCCGCCACAGAGTAGAGTGCCACATTTTTTCTTTTCTTTGTTCTCATGCTTGACAAACGAGTGCCAGGTGAGAGCTCGGCAACAGGTCTGGATGTTGTTCCTGAAAGCCAATGTTTTAAAAAAAAAAATTGTTTTAGGGTGTCGATACAGCAGGCATGACACACTCCACACACTTGAGCTCATGCTTCTGGACAGTTGCTGTTGATGGTTGCAAAAACTCAGAAGCAGGAGCGGAAAACGCACAGAACTGCAGTTTTCGCCTCTGCCCCATTCAGGTTCAGAAACATTGGCCACACACCTTTTGCACTGCCTGGGAATGGCAATGAGGCCCTGACAAAGACCCCCCCAAATTGATGCCAGAGTGCCCAAAATTAGAGAGATTACCCTGTGGTTAAGAACGATATGGTGAACGCACGGGCGATTCATTCTCCTGGTCCGATCGTGGGTTCTCCTTTTCTGCTATGTCATTGATGTTCAATGTACCTGAAAACTATTAGAAGGTGCCAATGAAGTCATTTCACACAGTGAAAAAAACATCTCCATTTTGTCTCCAAAGGAAGCCAATGTAAACCTATTCATTCACACAATGCACCAACAATATAACACGCACGGGACATCTCTGTCTCATGTTTCCACAATTTTGCCTTGGAAATATCAATTTATGAATTGTCAAAGAATCAATTAATGGTGGATATCCCCCTTGTAACCAAATACTCACATAATATTGATTTGAACTTTCCCAGAGAAAAATTTATTTCATTGGTCGACAAAAAGGTACAAAGAGTCTAGGTGTCTCTACTTGATGAACATAAAAAGGCACATTTGTTTTAATGACAGAGATTACAATCAGGGCCGTATGTGGTCAACAGGTATTCATGCATACAGCACTAAGCACCTGACTGACAAGGCACAGCCATAGTGACTTCTGCACATGATAGGGGAAGCTCATATCAAAACATGTCTCGGGAACACCATGCAGAATAGAGAATCCCCAATCATGATGTTCATGCACGTCGGCAACACAAATGATCACAATCTAAAAAGAGGGTTGTTAAGTTCTCATCTCTGTAATCCTGTAAACCGGGTGGGTCCATGTCAAATTTTGACACAGACCGTTTTTCAGCCTGTGCCCACCTCTATCAAGGACATTTCAATAAACAATGCCATAGGGTAAATCAATGCAAGTTTACAAAGACATAACATTAGCAGAAATCCAATACAGAGTTGAAGAAATGCTGAAACAGAGCATAAGCTCTGCTAGGACTGACATTAGACAACGAAGACCTACCTAGTAGGGTCATACTTAAAGCAACAGATTGAATGCAAGGCAACATAGTGGTAAAGTCTATGATCCCTAACTCGTTAGTGATGCCACTCACATGGAAAACAAAAGCAAAAGATCAAAGCAAGAGAGAGAGAAACTGACAGAGAGGGCAGGATTGGGGCAAAAGTTAATTTTGGATCTCTCCTGTAGACATGACACTATGAGAATGCTGCATGTAAAGAAATTGCGTGCCATGTTATGTCCTGAGCTGTTTTCCCCTTTCTTTGATATAACGGCTACTGAAGGCCTTCACACAGCAAATTAATCCAAAGGGCTTCAGAGCCATATGTATCTATTTATCTATTACAATCTTCCTCAGAGACTTTTCTCCACCTCTCTTTGTTTACAAAAATGGTGGTGACCAGGGGCTGGGTTTTCTCTGTGTGATGTCACAGCTGTAACTAGTCTCCTCCACCTATTCATATGTCTGGTCTAAGTTTTGTTTTAATCTCTTTTGGTTCTATTTGGTGTCTATTGATAGAGAGCCAGTTTGATGTAGTGGTTAAGAGCATGGGTCTCTAATCTGGAGAGCCAGGTTTGATTTCCCACTCCTCCATTTGAAGCCAGCTGGGTGACCTTGGGTCAATCACAGCTTCTAGGAGCTCTCTCAGCCCCACCCACCTCACAGGGTGTTTTGTTGTGGGGATAATAATAACATGCTTCGTAAACTGCTCTGAGTGGTTGTCCTGAAGGGCGCTATATAAATGAAATGTTGTTGTCGTTGTTGTTAATAATAATTTGCTGTCTTCCTCTGCTGTGGTTCTGTTGCTGTCTAAAACTTGTTTTAATCTGCTAGTTTAGATATTTTTATTATTATTTTAATATCCACAGGTTTTAATCTTAATTTTTACTTTCATTCTGATGAATTTTGTATATTTTATTTATTGTTGTAAACCCCTTTGAACAGTTTGGAAAAGCAGGGTATAAACATTTGTCATAAATACAGACAAATATTTCCCTACTGAAACCCTCTCAGTAATGTCACTGCTGGCTGAGCCTGTTTCAGGAATCCCCAGGCACTTCCTGGGTTTCACAGATCAGCTACATGGTAAATTTTATTGCAGGATTTTGTATCTTTCATGGAAACCATTATAAATAATTTGCATATCAAGTTAAATAATGTGTTCTTAAACTTAACCTAAGAGACAATGATACATACCTAATAATTCAATCTAAAATATGAACGTACACAGTGCACTTCTGTGTGTTCTTGAAGTCTAAGGTACACAAAAGATATTCAAATAACAGACAAATATTTGAGACTTATAAAAAGTTGTTTCAAAAAATGAAAGCCTGTTTGTAGGCATTGCTCATAATGCTTTTAATTTATTTGAATATTAATTGGATTTGGGTTGATGATTTGCATACTTATCAATGGAAGTACAAGACTCAAAAGCTCTCAGGCAGTTCCCTGGCACACACTTCAAACCCATAAATTTTTTCTTATTGTAAGACAACTTTTTTCTACTGATTAAAGGCAAATGAAAAGCAAAGAGCACTGAAGGCTGATGGTAGTGAAGGACGGAGTTTAAAACAGCCGTTTAAACAGCAATACAAAATCACCCTCAACCACCCTCATGGTTTTACTTCTGAAATAATCCCAGGACCCGTCAGCACTGGAAGCTTTTGCAAACTTCTGCAAGCTTCTTTTGATCCAGATTGACTTGTTCCGTTGACAATAGCAAACCAAGTCATTGGAAAATTGAAAGAATCATTTAAAAGAAAGATTAAAGCACAAAATATGCTGTCTCAGCTCACTCCATACCCTGACAAGAAATGGAGTTTAAAAGGATCGACTCTTGTTTACAAGCATTTGTTACTGCGTGTGACTCCCATTCCATGTCTGTTGTCCTGTGAACCCTTCAAAAGATTACCACAATGGAGCTGCAAATATTCAGTGGCAGGAAACACAGGAGCACACACTCAGAACAGAGCAACTTGTTGAATGACCATTTTAATCGGAAGACTGGTGCAGGGGGATAGGCTTCTTAGGCTAATTTTCCATTGACATGGATAAGAAAGTATAAGCAAGTAAAGACTCACCTCAGTTTTTCATGGGAGGGCATTATGGTGCCCCCTGGATCTGCTGGATGTTGTACTCTTGCTCACTTGCACCAGCCCACTGGAGCCATGTTAGTTTATGGTTTCCCACAACTTCCAGGTGGTGTCTGGAGATACCACAGCATGACAAGTGAACTCCAGACGGCAGAGATCTCTTCTGCTGGAGAAAACAACTGCTTTGGAGGGTAGACTCTATGACATTCTCCCCACTGAGGTTCCTCCCCTCACCGAACCCCACTAACCACAAGTTCCACCCCCAAATCTCCAGGAATTTCTCAACCTGGATTTGGCAAGCCTAGGTTTCCTTCTCCACTGGATCTCGCCTGGATACTCTAGCCTTGCCACTTCTGAAGATGGTATAGAATAGCCTAGTCTGAGGCTAATTGCCTATTTCTCCTACAATTTTACTACTATTTTAGAAGTAGTAATAGCAGTAGCAGTAGTAATATTAGTAGTAATTGTTATTATTGTTGTTTTGGAATGGGGATTTTCCACACAGCTTGTTGATAGATATGGATCATAGGCCAAGTTCAGACACTTAAGAGTTCACCGGATCTTTTCATATAGTGGAAGACAGACATCTACCCCTCCCCCAGTTGCCTAAAGTAACATGTGATTCAGGGCTGAAGTATGTTACAATGGATGCAAGTCTGTCATAGGGATATGCAGCCATATTGCAGTAGTAACTCCAACTGGCTGCAAAGGAAGGCAATGGTAAACCACTTCTGCTAATCTCTTACCTTGAAAACCCTATGATGAGACAATCCAAAATGAAAAAAGATACAGAGCTGGAAGACAGGACCCCCAGGTCGGATAGCACTCAGTTGGCTACTGGGGAAGAGCCGAGGATAAGTACGACGAGTGCTGTTCTTATTGATGGGACTGGATTAAAGCTGAAAGGACATCCAGTTGCGAATGTGAATAGATGCAAAAGAAATGTCTGAAGCTGTACAACACACATAATAGGAACATGGAACGTGAGAAGTATGAAACCAGGTAAGCTAGATATCGTAAAACAAGAAATGGAACATTTAAACATGGCAGTCCTGGGTGTGAGTGAACGAAGTGGACAGTCTCAGGACATTTTCAGTCAGAAAACCATGGAGTGTTTTACTATGGAAATGACAAACTCAAAAGAAACAGGGTTGCTTTAATAGTAAGGTGAGATATACCACAAGCAGTCAAAAGCTACAACGCAAAGTCTGACCGAGTAATATTAATCAGACTTTTAGAGAAGGCTTGTTGATTTAATTTAATTTAATTTATTACATTTGTATTCTGCCCTCATAACCAGGGCGGCACCAGGGCTTCTGGTGCCCATGGCCGCCCCTACATGTGCACGCACATAGTGCATGTGCATGGCCCCAGCCTGCGTGATGACATCTGCTGTGCCTGGCCTGCTGCGCCTGGCCTGTAGCTGCTGCGCCTGGCCAGGGGCACGTTGGCGGTGGCGGCAGCGGTGGCAGCGCGGGGCTGGCTGGCTGCAGCAGCTGCAGGCCAGGCACACCAGCTCCGTGGCATGCGCCTCCACCCCCGGCGCCCCCTCCGGCACCCCCTCCAGCACCCCCGCACCCACGGCGCCCGCCTCACCGCCTCATTGGTGGCGCCGGCCCTAAACATAACCATCATTCAAGTTTATGCTCCAACTACAGATGCAGAGGAGAAAGAAATCAAAAACTTTTATGAAAGCGTCCAAGAAGAAATTGATCCTACACTTAAATATGCTGATAAACATAGGTGACTGGAACGCAAAAGTAGGAGACAAAGCAAAATCAAACATCATTGGAAAATTTGAACTAGGATCACGAAATGAAGCAGGAGAGTGACTCATAGAATTTTGTGAAGTCAACAACCTGTTCATTGCTAACACATGCTTCAGGCAACCGAAAAGACGATTGTATACATCGGGTGACCAAATAGATTGCATAATTGGAAGCAGAAGATGGAGAAGCTCTATCCTCTCTGCTAAAACAAGACCAAGAGCTAATACAGAGTTGCTAATATCAAAAATTAGAATAAAGCTGAAGAAAAAATCTAAAAGAATCATAGTGCCAAAATACAATCTAAACAATATTCCTAAAAAATTTAAAGACCATGTAAAGAACAGATTTGCAATACTAATTGTGGCCCAGAAGAAATCTGCCTTGAGTGTCAGTGAGAAAGGTGGACTACAAATGACATAAATAAAATAAACTGTAGGCTGAAACCAGAGATATTATTGAGGAAGAATGAGCAGAGATTATTTCTGTAGCCAAAAGAAAGGAGAAGCCTAAATGGATGACTGAGGAAACTTTAAAATTGCTAAAGACAGACGAGAAGCAAAAGCAAAAGGTGACAGAAATAGGGTCAAAATTCTAAATGCAGCTTTTCAGGGACTTGCACAAAGAAACAAAGAAATCTATTATAATAACAAGTGCAAAGAAACAGACGACAACCAAAAAAAGGAAGAACAAGAGATCTGTTCCAAAAGATCTGTGAAATCAAAGGGAAATTCAAGCCACAGCTTAGGATGCTGAAAGATCAACATGGAAATACAGTATCTGATCAGGGCAAAATAAAGGAAAGGATGGAAACAATACTCTGAGCTATACAAAAGAGATGGAAGGATGACAGATACCTTCAACAAAGAATCATTTTTTAAAGAACCAGAAATCTTAGAAAGTAAAAGCTGCACTCAAAGCAATTGAGAGAAACAAAGCACCTGGGGTAGCTGGAATATCAATATAGTTATTTCAAGCTACAGAAATGGAGTCCATCAAAATCTTAACAAGAATCTATCAATATGGAAAACAAAACAATGGCCCACAGACTGAAAATGCTCAGTCTACATTCCAATTCCACAAAAAAGAGATGCCAAAAGAGTGCAGAAACTATCGGACTATTTCCCATGCAACCAAAGTGATACTCAAAATTATACAGCAAAGACTCTTACCATATAGGGAACAAGAAATGCCAGATATTCAAGCTGGATTCAGAAAAGAAAGAGGCACCAGAGATCATATTGTAAATTTACATTGGCTAATGGAACATACCAGGGAATTTCAGAAGAAAATCAGCCTGTGTTTTATAGATTACAGCAAAGCTTTTGACTGTGTGGATCATGAAAATCGATGGAGAGTCTTAAAAGAAATGGAGGCGCCACAACATCTGATTGTTTTAATGCACAACCTGTACTCTGGACAAGAGGCTACTGTCAGAACAGAATATGGGGAAACAGGCTCTCCACAGAGGCACATATATGTGACAGCTTGAATGATCTGACACTTGCCCCTCAAAAATGGGAGAAAAAGACTGTGTGAACTGGATCATTATGTGTACTGGTCTCCATATCGAGCCCTAACTTCATTCATTATGTTATGTGTATGATAGAAGGGAGGATGCATACATACCAACCACCACAGAAACTGGAGTGAGGAATATTTAAGCCAGGCTATATTCTATGCCTACATTGTTTCATTTTGGTTTGGTTTGTAATTCTTAGAATAATCCTTCAAAATGGAATATAACAAGAAGGAGAATCTCATCACCCACTTGGGGAATGAAGAAAGGATAAACTCAGGAGGAGGTTCAAGAAGTTACATTAACACACTAGTTTTGAAATTTGCCACCATGTTTTAAACATCTGAATCTGTCCTCAGGGAAAATTGATCAATGCTTACACAGTCATAAAGAAGCTACTCACTGCAGGCTTGATTAACATGAAAACCAGTTTGTCAGTAAGTATTCTTTCACCTATTGGCTTTCCCTTTCCTTATCCTTCTACATTGACATGGAATTCCATAACAAAGTTTTCACTACTTGAAAAAAAAACCCTGTTATCTTAATTGCAACCAATTTGGCCTCTCTAATTTCTTATGGTACAGTGAATGTCTGAAATTTTGTGAATATTGAGGGCGATGAGAGAGAGAGAGAGAGAGAGAGAGAGAGAATATTGACAATCCCAGGTGAATTCTAACAATACCCAAAAATCAGCAATGCACCCCAGTGTATAATGATGGTGATGGGGAATATTGATGGTCAGCAATCACTATGTATGTCTAGAACTGCAAAAATGTATATCTACTTTCATGCACACAAAATTAATCTGGGATTGTCAGCATTCACATGTGAAAGCCAATATTCATCACCTTCTGAACATTTACTGTAACTTTTTTGGCAGCATGTTTCTTCACATAATTAAACTATATAAGAAGACACTCCATTATACTATTTATACAATACAGCTGTGGGATGCATTTTCCTTTTACTTCATGGCATATTGTGTTAATACCCAATACCATGAGCATCATACAAGTCTTTCCCATTTGGTCATCACCACCATCTCCCTTTTGCAGTAGATGATTGTACTGAAAGAGGCCACATCTGCTAGGCGTTTAAATGCTATAGCAGCACCAAGGGCTGCTCTGCTCTATTTTGATTTTATTTACTTCATTTATATCCAACTTTTCTCTCCAGTAGTGACCCAAAGTGGCTTGCAACATTCTCCTTTTCTCCATTACAACAACCTTGTGAGGTAAGTTAGGCTAATACATAAATGTCAATGATGCTGTTCAGTAATTATTATAGTGCAATAATGACATTTCATATCATTTGAATACACTGCAGTATAATTATAGTGGCCCAATATAATCACTTTGCTAAGGAAATGCAGTTTTATGTTTGTGCTGAGAAGCTTAACATAAATGCTAAGCATTAGACTTGATGTAGAACTGCATTGCTGTTTGGAAGTGTTACCGTGCTGTTGTGCTGTTAGCTATGCTGAGTCAATATAATTAAACCCCACTTGGCTCCAACAAAATAAGTATGCAATGAAGGTATGCAGGTTCAGATATCACAAAGAGGATCTTGTCTCGGGCCTTCAACACTATTACACAAATAATAATTATTGACATAAAACTCAACCTTTGGATAGTCCTCTGAAGGGGGTTAGAATTGGAATAAGCAATTTATTCCAGGCAGAGAACCTCTTTCAGCAGGTTAGCAAGTTCTTCCCTGGTAAAACAATTCTCTTTTGCCCAGACTGCATTATTGGCACTCTCTTCCACTTTATCTCAATAAAAAAAATGTTTTTTTGCCCTGTGGAACAAACTTCAAAGAAACTTTTGATACCCATCTATTACCATACGAAAAGAAAAGGAGACCTGTTATTTGGAGATCCTGAATGGGTTCTGTTTTATTTCATGTGATAATCTCAGCATGGGGCTTAAAAGGGTAAGGAAAGAGGGTTTTTAAAGGTTAATCGCAAACTGCCTGTTGCATTCATTGTCGGAATGGCAGATTGATGGTCACCATTAATCACTGACCATAGGGACAGAGGTAATATTGAAGCACTTGGGTGGGGGCATGGGTGAGGGTAAAGAAAGATGGACAAGGGTGCCCAGACGCGAGCCAGGGCCCAATCAGTGGAGAGTCTGAGCTGTGGTCAGTGGTGAGACACGTGGCTCTCACACCTGCTCTCTGCTGGAAATGCTGGGGCCTTGGAGCAACACACTGCTGTGCAGTTTGCGGGAGAGGGCTGTGTGTGTTTGTTATGATATGAATTTGTATAGGCACAACTGCACATAGGGAGCGAGGAGACTGGAATTTGTTGTTCTGTTGTGTTTATCAACCTTTTGGCCATTTCAGCTTCTTGTATTATATCCCTTCGGAACTGTATTTCTGTAGAGGTGATCAGAGAAACTAAAGCCCACCCAGCTCTAACACCACATTGTTACAGTACCGGGTCAGATCAAGAGGAGGTTGTCATTTCCAGGTGCATCTGAGCCCTGGCCTGGACAGATTGTAATCAGCTATGGACCAAAATACATTATCTTGGTGTTTTTGGCTCTGCTAGCCCTTCCCCAGCCTACTTTCACAACCCATGTTTCTAAATTGTACATCCAGTGCCTTGTAAAGTCTTTGTCATTTACCTTCTGCCTTATGATACGTCATGCCTTAGCCAGTTTTTGTTTGTTTGCATTGTTTTGTAATTCTGTAATCTTATTCCTATTGCATTGTTTATTATGATGTCTGATGGATTAATTATTTATAGAGCCAGTTTGGTGTAGTGGTTAAGAGTGACAGGACTCTAATCTGGAGAACTGGATTTGATTCCCCATTCTTCTGCTTGAAGCCAGCTGGGTAACCTTAGAGCCAAGCTACAAGTGACTTTTTTCAGGTGGAGAACACTTGATCGTTTTCACAAGTTTTCCTGGGAACTGAAGTCCAAGTGTTTTTCCCCTCTCTGTTAGAATCACTGCCTGAAGAGCCAGAGAAAGCCGGCAGCAGCAGCAGCTTTTGCAAATCGATCCTCCAGTCACAAGCCTGGGTCCAGGGAGCTGCTCTGGAGAAAGCCAACATGTTGGTTAAGCCGAGCAGGACGCCCAGGGAGAAAGTGCAGCTGCCCATCCCCAAAGATCGTTGAGAGCAGGCTTGTGACTGGAGGAACGATTTGCAAAAGCTGCTGCTGCTGCTGGCTTTCTCTGGCTCTTCAGGCAGCGATTCTAACAGAGAGAGGAAGGACACTCGGACTTCAGTTCCCAGGAAAACTTGCAAAAACAATCAAGTGTTCTCCACGTGAAAAAAGTCACTTTTAGCTTGGCTCTATGTCACACAGCTCTCTCAGCCCCACCCACTTCACAGGGGGATTGTCGTGAGAATAATAACACACTTTGTAAACTGCTCTGAATGTGGCATTAAGTTGTTCTGAAGGGTAGTATATAAATCAATTATTATTATTATATTTTGTAATCCATCTTGAAGTTGTAGTGAGAAATGAGGTAAATAAATAAAGCAAACAAATAAGTGACTTGTACATTTATTTATCTATTATTTACTTCATTTATACCCTGCCTTTCTCCCCAGTGGGGACCCAGAGCATCTTACATTGCTGTCCTCTGTTTTTCCTCACAACAACCCTGTGAAGAAGGTTAGGCTGAAAGTGACTGGCCCAGATAGGGTTGGCATTGGCAACTGAGTGCTGGCAACCAGTGATTGTAGGAGGTGGGAACATGCAAAACAGGCATTGCAGCAATGCTGTGCAAACCTGGAAGTGACATTGGCATGTTGGCATGATGCTCTAGGACTCCTCCGAACTCTCTCTATAGTTTTAACTCCCTCCTCATTTTCTCCCACTGCTCTACTGGCCTTTGGGCATCCTGAAGTGATTGCAGTGCTAATTAAAAGCCATAGATATTTCAGGAAGCTGTCAGGTTCTACACAGACCATGGTACAATGGTCCTTCTCCATCACCCCTTTGTGTGATTCATTATGAATCCAAATAATTGCAAACTGACTTTAAATACCCTGTGACTTGTAGAAACCAGCTGAGAGCAAGAGTCTGAGTTTCCAGGCCTGTTCAGACGCTGGCTCTTCTTTGAAGAGATTGCCAGAGCATTTGCTCTAATTAGTGACATTTGTAATGTTTTGAGGTTTTTTTTTTAATTACAGCAATTTGTCCTATAGGAAACATCTTTTATCTTAATTTCAACACATAATTTTAAATATTACAACCTTAAGATATAATGTTTTTTTAAAGTATTGTTATATCATCCTGTACCAAATCAGACTCAGTTACAATAGACATACTGTATCTTATGGGCATGTTCACTTGTTGCATTTTGTTTTCAAGATATTCTCAAAGGTTTTTTTGGAAATTCCTGGGTAGAGACCAGCAGGGCTGGCGCACCCATTGAGGCCAGGTAGGCAGTGGCCTCAGGCGCGGGGTGCTGGAGGGAGCGCCGGAGGAGGTGCGGGGGGGCGGGAGCGCGTGCCACAAAGCAACAGCCACCTATCCCTCCCGCCCCGCCCCGTGCCGCCACCGCCGCCAGCACAAGGCCCCGGCCGGGCGCAGCCACCGTGGGCAGGCATCTGCGGTGGCGCAGGTAATCGAGTGGGAGAGCTCAGAGGCTTCCCGCCACAGCGATCGAGCCGGCGGCGGCGCTCTCCCATGATGATGTCATGTGTGACGTCATCACACAGGCTGGTGCGCATGCATGCAAGCACGCAGGGGGGCGCCCGGCCAGCCGCCCATGAGCGCCGCAAACCCTTGCACCACCCCTGGAGACCAGGCCCATCACTAACAGTGAGTATACATGGAGGTTGAATTCAGAGCATTCATGCTAACCATGCACACATGCCCAGATGGAGAGGGGAAGGCAGCCCTTTCCATTTCCTTGCCTGGCCCCAATGCCAGCTGGACTTCTCTTGGATGCTTTCTGTGGCCGGCCATTCTGAAGCTTAACAGAAGGACAGTGAGGGCCAAACCAGATGTGACATGGGAAGTTTGCTGAATGTCTCTCAACATTTCTCTTTTTTCTCTTGGAAAGTTATGTGAGTGCCCAATATGGACTGGAACCAAAGTACAATGAAAGGAGGAATTAAGCATTCCTCCTCACATTCTCCAACCTGAAATGACGCTACAAAAGTTGATATTTGTTATACTGGGGCAAACGTGTTGGTGTAGCTTAGAAACCTTTGCCATTCTAGATGCATATTGTGATTGTTACATTATTGTAATTTTTTTTGCTTAGATTGTATACAGAAAAGATAAAAATCAGCATTCATATGCAAATAAGTGAATTTCAAAAGCTTGCTGAGAATAAGAGCCAGAGTTATTGTGTAACCATAAGTATCTGAAGATAATAACTTTTGTGGGTCTAAGTTCAACTTAGATTAGAAAACTCTGAGTCCTAATGTGTAGATTCTCTGTGTGTATACCTTTGGCACCCCCAAAGGGAGCAGGGCCACACCTTTTAAATTCACTGAGGGGGTAACAATACAACGCACTTGACAAGTGTCAAGTTATAGGTACACAACCAGACTCACAGTCAGACATACATGGGGGGGAGGGGACCTCACCTTTAAAAGTTCTTTTTTCCTCAGCGCTGCAAAGAGCTTCTGGTTTTTGCCAGCAGAAAGGCAGCAAGGGGGCTTTTTGTCCCTTTTCTCTGGCCCCACATGCCCTAGGAAGAACATGTGGAGCCAGAGAATAGGGACAAAAAGCCTCCCTATCACCACCCATCCCTCTGTCAAAAGCAAGGTGGAAGGGAAACCAAAAGTTCCTTCTCCCCCCTCTCACAACTGAGCAAATAAGCACTTTTTAACATAAGTTCCCCCAATGTACATTCTTCCATTGACTGTTTTCTCTTCACCTTCAAATAAAATAGCTGGAAGATCACATCATAGCCATGAGGCAAATTACACAGACTGCCATATTCCCAATGGATGCTGGGTACAAATCAAGAGCACAATATTTGTTGTTTCTGCCAATGCACAACTCTTTCCTCCTGTACCATAAGCAATTCTTTTGTTATTGCAGCTCAGACTTGGTAAATGACAGGTGAGGGGATGAGGAACCACTCCATCTCAGCACCCTTCCCCCCCCCACCATCTTACATTTCCCCACCCACTGCTATTCTCTCTTTCACTGTAGAGTTTATTTACAAGAAGTAAGACAGGACAATGGGGGCATTCAAGGAATGAGAAGAAGGCCTCAAAGAAAGAAAGAAAGAAAGAAAGAAAGAAAGAAAGAAAGAAAGAAAGAAAGAAAGAAAGAAAGAAAGAAAGAAAGAAAGAAAGAAAGAAAGAAAGAAAGAAAGAAAGAAAGAAAGAAAGAAAGAAAGTTCAGTCATAGCAGACCTTAGAAGCAATGAATTCTGAGGCTTCTTACTTCATGTTTTGATTTAATTAGTCATAATAAAGACTATGTGATTTCTGCCTTCTCTTTTACAATGGAACAAAATGGATGTTAATTTCACATAGACACCCCATCACACTTGTTCTTCTTCATTCACTCTCTTAGGGCCAAGCTACAAGTGACGAATGACACTTGAACAGCAAGTGTATTTCTCCCTGTTCACTTGCACTCCACTCAATCCACTTGCCGTTCAAGTGTCATTCATCACTTGTAGCTTGGCTCTCAGTGAAAGAGAGAATGGGAACAGCATAGACTTTGCAGTCTGCATGTTGTGCATCCAGGATACTGCTAAAAATGTGTGCATTTTGAAGAATCTTCCCTTGCTGGCATCTTCCCTCTCACAGTTCAGAACAGATTTGTCAAATCAAGGCAAGGTACATCTAAAGGTGCTATCTAACTCTAGGTATACTTGGAAAGGTTCAGGTTTCTCCTCACAATCCCTAGTTCAGGAATACACTATTGCTATTGATCCACAGAGTGACAGGATCAAGCCATTGGCAGGAGTCTGGCACAAAGGATGATTGAATTCAAAATCCATATACAATAGGAGGTCATGGATTAGATTGTGCATAATCAAGCCAAGGGCTATTCTATGTTTAAAATGTAAAAAGAAATGTAATATAATACATGTCCACCACAGTACAATAACATTTGGCATAAAAAAAATGCCAAGTTCTTCATAGATAGTAGAGGAGTCCTAGTCCAGGAAGGCTATTCATTATTTTCATTTGATATTCGTTAAATGAAGTACTACTTCCAGGATCCATGCAGTAGGATACATTCAGTTGCTGCCCCAGCCAGAATAGCCCCACCCATTCCAATCTGACCTCATAGCTCAAGTGTAAGTGATGGAGGGGAGGGGTTATCAAACTACATGAAAGCACCATAGTGTACAACAGTGAAATGTATTAATTTTAGTATTAAATTGGTCATTAAACCAATTGATCTAATTTTTGACATAAAAAAGCTTAATTCTGTGTAGTACAACAAAGCTATGCCAGGTGAATTAAACATGGTGTGATAATCCACAAAGTTGGGGGATATGCTTCTTGGAAACATGGGACATAGCATGTCCCAAGCATTGTGGATTATCACACAATGTTTAAACCACATTTTTCATATTACATTTGTCATATTACATAGGAAAAAGTGTTTTATGTTACAGATCTTAGTACTGTAAAGTCAATTGGGTAAATTAATTGAAGTAGTTGCCTGATATGGACCTGAGCTCCCATTGCTTTGACAGGTACCCTCATGGCACTCTTCAGTCCCATAGCCCCTTCTTGCTATGCTGGGAGAGAGAAAGAAGCCACCTAGGAAATGTAAATAGAATTGAAAATTATATAGAAAAGATTGCTGGCTCCCTGATCAGGGAAGACTGAGATAGTGTTGAAACACATAAGGTGAAGAAATAAGAAATGAGAAGGTTAGCAGGAAGGGAGTGAATAAGAAATTTAGAAGTTTATCCACGGACTTTCACAAATATGCATGGAAGCTGAACCATGGTTGTGCGGGGGGGGGGGTACATTTTACTAGTTCCAGCTGCAAACCCATTCCCCTGAAATATATCTTAGGTGTATATTTGTTACATTTTAATCTTTTTTTTCATCTGAAATTAATTACCAAAGTATCTTACTGAAATTTTAAAAAATACAAATTACAGATTTGTAGTTCAGATTATATGATCCATAGAGGGAGGCCAGCAACCACCTGGAAATCCTCTTGATATGTACTGTCACCATGTTATCTGAAAGTGACAGCACATGGATTTTCGGCTTTGGTACGTGCAAATCAGAACCATGAAAAATCAAGGTTTGGTTATCACATATAGTGGCTATATGTGCAGGCAAAATCCATGTGTTGTCCCTTTCAGACAATATGTCGACGTATATCAGGAGGATCTGGATAATAGACACTCCCAATATGTGTGGTTGGTAAGTTTCTGGTCTGGACAATCATAATGTTTGAACATTATGTCTGACATTCAAAAAATATTCTTTAGGTTGTTTTTGTTTTAAGATGCTATTCGTTATAAGTGTGTGTTATGTGCCATCAAGTCACTTTTGATTTATGGCAAATCTTTGAATTAACAACCTCCAAAGCATCCTATCACTGACAGCCTTGCTCAGGTCTTACAAACTGAAGGTCATGGCTTCCTTTATTGAGTTAATCCAGCTCATGTTGGGACTTCCTTTTTTCTGCTGCCTTCAACTTTTCCTAGCATTATTGTCTCTTCTAGTGAGATTTGTCTTCTCATGATGTGACCAAAATATGATAGCCTTGGTTTAGTCATTTTAGCTTCTAGGGAGAAGTCAAGCTTGATTTGATCTAGAACCCACATTTGACTTTTTGGTGATCCATGGTATCCAAATAATTCTCCTCCAACACCACCGTTCAATCTAGTTTCTTCCTGACAGCTTTCTGTATATAGCGCTCTTGATAAAGAAGCTACGAAACAGGAGTTCAGCTTGCGCCCTGTTGAGCGCATGGTGGCTTTCCGTCCTCCCTGCAGGGTTGGCGTCCTCTTTGTGGAATCTCCCGACTGGGGTCTGGTCATTGGAATGTGTTCATCATTTGACCACCATGATTAAGTAAAAAGGAGTGACTCGCTTCATTAAGAGACCATTTTGGGACGTCTTCCCCATAGGGGAGTGTGAACTTTCTGTTTGTGCAATCCTTGTGTTCATTTTATATTGAAAAGGAACAGGCTAGTGGCCTTTGTGATTAATATTGTTCATAAAAGTGGTTAGTAACTTACACCATAAGTGTGTGCTGTACTTTGTAGACTTTATGTTAAGTTGCTAGTCCTTACTGTTGTGGGTCTTTTGATTCATTATGTGCTGCTTAGCAGCAGCCAATTGTTTAAATAAATAAACCAGTCAGGTAGCAAATGATTACTAATACTGTTTTTTAAAAGCCTTAAAATTTGGTGTTCATATAAATCTTTGCTATTGACATGGTTTTGTACATGCATGTTTCTGCACAGGTTCATGGGAGTTGCAGTTTCCTCGCATCTTTTAATTACCTGACCTAACCCTCCATGGCCCTGTGGCACAGAGTGGTAAGCTGCAGCCCAAGCACTGCTCACAACCTGAGTTCGATCCAGGCAGAATCCGGGTTCAAGTAGCCAGCTCAAATATGACTCAACCTTTCATCCTTCCAAAGTCAGTAAAATTAGTATCCAGTTTCCTGGGGATAAAGTGTAGATGACTGGGGAAGGCAATGGCAAACCATCCCATAAAAAGTCTGCCAAGAAAACGTTGTGCTGCGACGTCCCCCCATGGGTCAGTAATGACTCGGTGCTTGCACAGTGGACTACCTTTAGCTTTTTCACCCTAACTCTCCATGATCCTGGAAGAGAATCAGTTGCACCTACTGCACAAATGTGAAAGCATCTGCAAGGCAGAAGAAAATGAAACTCTACCATGAAAGCTAGTGTGCCATTGCAAAGCTGTTCAGCAGCTGCTCAAGTTGGACAACGATGAGATGAAGAGATGTGGGGTTCAGCTCCTGAATGATCATGACTGTCAAAATAGGCATATGTTCACCTGCCAAATGTGTTCGTTGTGAAGTTTGTGGCATCTCCAACTTCAAGTGTTTGTCAAATGTTTTTTCTGGTGCAATGATGGACTCTAAACAATTAAATATTTGTAATGAGCATTCATTGTTCTGGTTTTTAATGGTTATGGGCATAACCTGCTCTGTGGTTAGTTTATAAGATTTCTTTTTTAATCTCTGCTCCATCCACATCAAAACATATCATTATATGTATATGAATTCTAGGCATGAACAATGCCATTTTTCATATGGCTGTATTAACTTCTTCCTTTTGGTCTGTACACAATTAAGTTGAATCATTATTTGAAAGCATCCCATCTTGCACCTAAAGACAGTCATACCAATCCAATTAAAAAATGTTGGAAGACATGCTCTGATTTCATCTGATTTTGGGTTTATGCAGCTTACTCATGTAAATATTTAACCAGAAAGAAGTCCCATAGGTTTAATGAGAGTTGTTCCAAACTAAGTATGTGCAGGATTCCTGACAACAGTCTGACATGATGAAAATTGTTCAAGATGTGCTGTTACATATGTACTTTACATTTGGTTTTAATTGGTTTTTATAATGCAGTCTTGCAATGCTTTATTTTAACTGTTAGCTTCTGTGGTGGCCTGATTGGGCAGAAAGGCGACATATAAAGCTTGTTGTCAATACTAACGGTATCCAATCCTTTCACATCTGTGTCTATTGCTGCTGATTTCCTGTTGATCTATTTTCATCATTTTCTAAAGAATCCACAGAGATACCATGTCAATACACAATGCTGATACTGATTTAACATTAATATACGTTTGTTCCAGGGCATTGATTGGATACTGTCTCGAGGCTGTATCCAGAAATAACCCAAGCAATGGTCAAATCCTTTTAAAAAGTCAATGAATTTTGACTTTTGAATTCAGTAGTCCTTTGTCATCATTCCATTTAATTTTGCACCTAAGAAGCTGCCAAGTGGGAATGAGCAGGTTTTCCCTGTTCTGTTTTTCAGTATTCTGTAAATTCATCACTCTGCTGTATTTACTTCTTCTCGTTTAATCAAGTAAATTTCTCAAATTAATTCAAAATTGGAGCCTTGGCAATTTGCAGCAGTTTTCGTTTCCTTCATTGCTTGTTCATCTTTTCCCCCCTCTGTCTTACCAGGTTGTATATGTGTATTGATAAAATTGTATTTATTTTAAACATTCCTCTGCCGCCTTCCCATGCAGTTTAGGGTACTGAAGGTGGCTTACAGCTAAAACAAGTCATTGTAAAAAACACGTCTTGATGTAATTGTACATATGGTTGCCTCAAGATTTTTTGTGTTCAGAATCTTACTGATACACACTTGACCATCTAATCAATTCTGACACAATTGTATGAATCATCTCATCAAGATTGCTTCACTGCAGTTTTATCAACATGTGTATGCATGTCGCTAAAATGGGGAAAATACACAAATAAGCTAAAAATTGTTAACAATGGCACATGCACAGCACTCTGTACAAAATTCAGAAATTAAAAAATGGAAAAATTGAGGTTTCCTAATGCATTGGGCACCCTTTGGAAATGAGGTCAGGTAATTCAGACCTCCAAAATCCATGACAAAAGAGAATATTGGAAATGTCCAGAGTAAACTTATGCATTCTAAATATTTAACCTCCAAGCAAAAAGATGCAGCTAGTAAAGACTTGGCAGCCCAGTTCAAGCTCTTTCTAGGATGGTGAGAGTCTTCCTATGGTAGAGGAGTGTGAGTAATATAATCAGCTGTCTATGGGGAGTCTCAAATTGCTCAAGTTACGTAAGTGGTAGAGAGGGGGGAGAAAGCCACTCCTCTGCCACATAAAGCCTTCTACTGGCTTGTAAATGCTGAGCAGGGCTTCAGTAATGGCCTCTTGGCATGCTGATATGAATCTATCTCTCAATTCTTATCTTGTGTGCCTTTGCATAGGAATGTGATGAAACTGTTGCTATACCTACTTTGGCTCCAGTGCTACACATTTTTCTCCTTAGGCCATGAAAGCTTATGGTCAGCTCCCCAATGGTGCCTATGCCCTGAGATGGATCTGAGCAGAGCAGTGTTAGCACTATGCTACGTTAGTGACTGATTCCCTCTTTGACTGTTTGTGCAATGTACTCCCTTGTTTGCAAAGTTCCTTTCTGTGTGGTTCCCATCACAAAGTCCCCCCATGCGTGTTCTAATTGTGTGCCAAAAAGCCAGAAGGATATAGCTCCATGCCATAAATCCTATAATCTGAGTTCTGGGTGGGGGTTTATATAATGCATTGGAAGCCTGTGATTGTCTGAAGACTTAGCCAGTATCCTAAACTGCACCAGGGCTTACAGCTGGGGTGGGAGGCCAAGGGAGGGGCCTTGTGTTTTTATTTTCCATGTGTTCAGTGGGGATTCAGGGTTCTTTCTGGCATAACTTACACTGGTGGAGTAGGGGGGCACGATCAAGGACAAAGAGGATTAGGATGCTGATTAAACCCTGTTCCCAGCACATGTCAGTGTATCTTTGAGATTTGCCATTGTAAGCCATTCAGAGAGGGGAGCTTAGTTAGTCTTTATTTTCCGCAGAACTCTTATTAGTAAAGTTACCTGTTCTGCTTTCACATTTCTGCTGTCAGATACATTACAGGCAAAAAATCAGCTTTTCACAACATGGAGATGGTGATTGAGACAGCTGTACCTGTTGAGTTATTGCCAGTCATTCAGCTTTAACAGAGAAAGAGCCTCTCAGAAAGAAAGCAAACAACCACATGTTGTTCTTCTTCTTACATATGTGAACAGAAGGCACACAATAACAGCCACGCACAGAACACCCCAGAGCTATAGCCAAGGTGGTAGAGAGGAATGAGTGATGGGGCTAAAGCTCTGATTTATATCTGTGTAGACCCTTGTAGTCAGAAGCCATGTCTGTGCGTGTGTTATGTGCCATCAAGTAGCCTCAGACCCATGGCAACCCTATGAATGAAAGACCTCCAAAACATCGTATCTTTAACAAACTTGCTCAGATCCTGCAAACTGGAGGACATGGCTTCTTTTATTGAGTCAAACCATCTCGTTTTAGGTCTTCTTTTCCTGCTGCCTTCCATTTTTCCTAGCATTATTGACTTTTCCAGAGAATCTTGTCTTCTCATGATGTGACCAAAGTATGATAGCCTTAGTCTTGTCATTTTAGCGTCTAAGGAGAATTCAGGCTTGATTTGATCTTGTACTCACTTATTTGTCTTTTAGGCTGTCCATGGTATCTACAAAACTCTCCTCAAATGCATCAATTTTCTTCCTGTCAGCTTTCTTATCGTCCAGCTTTCACATCCATACATGGCAATGGGGAATACCATAGTCTGGATTATCTTGATCTTGGTTCCCAGAGAGACATCTTTATCTTTAAGGATCATATCTAGCTCCCTCACAGCTGCTCTTCCAAGTTTCAATCTTCTGATTTCTTCATTGCAGTCTCCCTGTTGGTTGATGATTGAGTGAAGGAATAGAAAATCTTGAACAACTTCAATTTCCTCATTGTCATCTTTTAAATTGTGTAATTCCTTGGTAGTTATTACTTTTGTCTTCTTTATGTTCACTTCTAATCCTGCTTTGGTGCTTTCTCCTTTAACCTTCATCAGTAGTCATTTCAAGTCTTCACTATTTTCTGCTAGTAATGTGGTGTCATCTGTATATCTCAAATTGTTAATATTCCTCCCACCAATTTTCACTCCACCTTCTTCTAGCTCTAATCTAGATTTCCTTATGATATGCTCTGCATAGAGGTTGAACAGGTCGGGAGATAATATGCATCCCTGTCTGATACCTTTGTCAAGTGGAAACCATTCTATTTCCCCATATTCTGTCCTGACAGTAGCCTCTTGTCCAGAGTACAGGTTGCGCATCAAAACAATCAAATGTTGTGGCACCTCCGTTTCTTTTAAGACTCTCCATAGATTTTCATGATCCACATTGTCAAAAGCTTTGCTGTAATCTATAAAACACAGTCTGGTTTTCTTCTGAAATTCCCTGGTATGTTCCATTAGCCATCATAAATTTGCAATGTGATCTCTGGTGCCTCTTCCTTTTCTAAATCCAGCTTGTTCAAGCTGGATTTCTCATTCCATATATGGTAAGAGTCTTTGCTGTATAATTTTGAGCATCACTTTGCATGCATAGGAAATTAACGTGATTGTCCGATAGTTGCTGTGCTCCTTGGCATCCTCAGTTTTGGGTATTGCAATGTAGACTGAGCGTTTCCAGTCAGTAGCCATACAGTGAGTCTGTAAAGATGAAGGGTGAACACAGCTGCTCAGAGGTTTATGACACATACAAATTTTGACACAGTTGATGGACAAGCTTTGCTTTCCTTTCCTATGCCCCCCCCACCTTTTTTTTAACTGAAATCAGGAGGTTGCTATTGGGAACAGAAAAGAGAGGAAGGGGCTCCTCAAGCTTTTCCCTTTGTGCCATTTGTCCACTCAGAATCACACTCCCTAAAAGTTTTCCTTCCACAAGGAAAAGATGCCATCATGACATGCACACCTTTATTTCCCCTGTTGCCTGCTATGGGAGAAAAGAATGCACATTAAAAACTCCACCAGGGCCGATTCCAGATGGCCAGAAACTGCGGTTTTTCTGCGGAAATAATCACTTACCGGCCACGCGTTCACTTTCGTCTCCATCCGCTTTGTCTCACAGCGTGCCGTGCCATCCCGCTTCCGGATGTTCGCACGGCCAACTGAGGTACCCAGGATTGGTTGTTTCCTCCCCGTCACGGTTGACGTCGGGGGCCTTCATTGGTGCGCATTTCAGTTTTTTTTTTTTTAGTTTTTTTTACGTGTTTTGCGCAAATGCGCAAATGCGCAGGTATGAGAATATGCAGTGTCGATGTTTGTGCGCTTTTGTGCATTTGTGCATTTGTGCGCATTTGCACAGTTTGATGTGCGCAAACGTGCGACTGTGCAAATGGCGCCCGGTTTTAAAAAAAAAAAATAAGGGAATATTGTTGCCGGCCGGCCGGCAAAGAAAGGAGGGAAAGGGGAGGGCCTCTCCGCGGTGACGAAGCGTCCAGAAGTGTGCAAACCCGCCATACCGCGTTCACACCGTCCGCTTATATAGCGCAACCGAGCGCCATGGACCGCGGGTAAGCCGAGACGGGAAATTGTGGGTTTTTACGAGTGCTGTCGCTGAAAAAGCGAAAGCACTCGCTTTATTTGTGCCCGTCTGGAATCGGCCCAGGTCAGACTAGTGGATACACAAGTCCTACAACACCATAAGAAAGTGTATAGCAGTCTTCATAAAGTCCTTATTCTCTGAGTGTTCCATGACTTTATTGAAAAGATCTTCATCACAGCGCTTCTGGAGCTGCTTAGTTCTTAATGATGAATTATGCTTCAAAGTTTTCCCCTGAAGGACAGGGTGGCTCAAGAAGAGGATGGCAAGTGAAACACTGCCCAGCTGATAATCCCCTTTCTGTTGGTTACAGGCATAAAGGAGGTAGGTATTTTCTCTGCAGATCTTTCTGTTGTCAGTTATGAAGCTAATAAAAGTAACAACAATGTTTACAAGTTGTTGCTGTTTGCTCTCAGCTAAGGCTGTGGTTGCAAAACAACTTCCTGGATAGAGTATTAGTAATTTTACAGGCATCACATTAAGGTTCTTGGCCTGCATCCCCTTCTATTGAACTCTCCTTTTTCCTCCCACTCCCTTCCACGAGTTATGTGGTGCAGAGCAGGAGCAAGGATGTCAGTGATGAGTAAATGGCAATCTTACCCAGAGAATACACATTTTCTAATTGTAGTATGATTATGGGAACACCAAACATATAAACAAGAGTACAGATGTCAGTAAATGTATTTTAACTTGCAAGTGTGAATTTTCACAGAAATCAGAACACTTTGATAAAAAGTAAAGCAGGAAAGAAGAAGAAGAAGAAGAGGCATGGCCGGAGAAGGAAGGCCAGGAGGCCTGCAAGTCATAGGTAGCCCAGACCCTTGGGCCCTTCATGGCAACTAGGACTTCACACAACCAACTTAATCTGACAAATCTTTATCCACACAGGTAGTCTTTACTTACAAATGTTTAAAACTCTTTCTCAGAGAATTGGAAGACGTAATCAGGTTGTCCTGTTAGTTGCTGTTGCATTTGACATTAACAACTTAATGTAGTGTAAACAATCCCCCGAGAAACCAGTACTTCACTGGGCTTCTATTTACATATTGCATTACCATAGTTGTGATTGTAAAAGTATCAAGTTGTACTTTTGCAGCTAAATCCAGTTTTTCTTCCAGGTGTGGGGCAGATGCATTTACTCTTGATTTCTGTCAGTTTAACTAATACAGGTTTGCTTTGGCCTTGCTGCTGCCAAGAGCCACACAAGTGGGCTTTTCTGCACACTCGCCTGATTCCTGACTTTCTTAGCCGTCAATCCCCATGCATTGGAATCGGTTTGGGTACAGTTCTTCGGCACATCTGCACTCCCTCAGCATATTTACTGTTGTGGATTATTTTGTTCTGCATGTGCCTTAAATAATCAGGATTTTAAATGAGGGTGCTGAAATCATTGGTGGCATCCAACCTCTGTTGGGATGCAGCCCAGAGTGGCAGCAGCTATGTGCTTTTCAAACCATGCCACTTTTTCTGGTGTCAGAAGTGACTGCCCCTCTTCCCCTGGGTCACCAGTGGTTTTGCAGGTTTTTTTTAAATTGTCAAGTTCATATTGATCAACCTTCCATTGTAGTAATAGGTGCTGCAGGTTCTCTGAATTCCCAGCTTTCATTTTTTAAAAAGTAAGTCTCTATCCCCTTCCCGTGTGGATATATATGGCATATCTCTGCAAGGGAAGGGGCTAGAGACGTAAGGGTTTTTTTCATGAAAGCTGGGAATTCAGAGAACCTGCTGCACCAATATGTCAATATAGCGATATGACATTGACAATAAAAAAGAGAGCCAAGACCAAGAGTGGGAAGAAAAAAGGTCGGAGGAGGAATGGTTCAACAATGATGATGAAAATCCAGTCATTAAAAAGTGGGTTGGAGGTGGATGGGAATGGACAGGACAAACCAAAACAAAAGAAGCATTACACACAAGGAAAAAATTGACTCAAAATCAGTTTCCAGAAAAAGATTGGGGTAAAAGTGGTATCAAAAGAAACAGAAAAAAAGGAAAAACAAAAAAGAAGCAAAATCTAAAGACAAAAAAGTGTATGAGGAAAACAGGTAATAAAATGAAGCAGAATAGGGCCATGATCAATGGGAAAAAACATGTGAAATCCCCCAAGTGTTAGAGAGTGGGGACATGCATAGTTCAAATAATGCCTGAGTGGGACACCTTCGCTATTACTTTGCAGTATATGGTTTGAAAAATGCAGTCCTGATTACCAAAGCATTGTTGAGTTGGTGGAGAAAAAGGATTAAAAGGGAAAGCAGGTGGTAGTTCTATGAACATCATAGCTGATTTTGATTAGTATGTAAAATGTCTTTGAATCCAAACTTCTTTCTACCCAAAGAAGTTCTTCTGGAATTGTATCAAGGTGAAAAAGGCAGGACATAGTGGTGACCAGTGTGAGAATATTGTTTCAATAAAGACATTTTCAGGTGAATAGCAATGTTGGTCTGTAGTAGAACAGTAAGATTTGGATTTCCAGAGTAGGAGCTTTTGAGACGAAAGGAGCTTGACTCTCAAAAGTGCATACCCTGGAAATCTAGTTGGTATCCAATAAAGTTTCACCTCAAGAACATTCTTTGCTGGTGTGTGACTCTCAATTCTTCACAGAACAAACATATGACTTTTAAGAATGAAACAATATTGGAAATACATGCCACATTTCCCCCCTTTTCTCTCAGGATTTTTTAATTATGGTCAAGTAAGACAACTCTTTCTTAAAGGTGTCCTGATAATAACCCTCCAAAGCTTATTCATTTGAAAAAAGGGTATGTTCTCATCAACGTTGACAATGGCATCTCTTTATGCTTCTTTTCTATTAACTGGCCAGATTCTGTACACTTGTTAACTTTTTATAGTATTAATAGAACACAAGTAAAGTGCAGCATATACATGGAACAATAAAAAAGATATCGTAACAGAGGGCTCTTGTCAAGTACTAGTTTATCACCATCTTCTATTGTCTCAGTTATTTAGGACTTCTCTGCCTTTTATCCCAGTCCAATGAAGTGAGCCCATTCAACTGAAGGCCAAATGTTTGTAACAGAAAACAAAGCTTAAGTCACTCCTTAAGAGTCTAACACACACACCCTGTCCCCTTTATGAACTTCATATTAATAACTCAGTCATTATTGGCCCTTAAAAGAATATCCTCCAGCAGTTATTTTTCTTGTGTAAATGCTCACAGAAATCATTTATATAATTTCTACTGGAAAAAAGTGTGACTTAACTGTAGTAAGAGTAGCGTTCCTCTCACCAACCCCACCCCTTGGTGAAAACTAAGCATTGTTAAACATATTTAAGTCACAAAAATGCTGTCCTAATCAAAAACATCATCACTTGGGAAAGCTGGTGACTTTTGCAAAGAATGAAATAAATAGAGGGAGGTATGGAACTGCCACAAAATAATTGCCGTATGTATTTGACCTTTATTTTGGATAATGGCTTTCAGAGTACACTTGGATTGTGAGTGGCTAACAAGATGCTGAGAGTTGTCAACCAATTTCTCTGCATAATTTTTTCAAAAAAATGGCCCATGCTGCCCTACAATTAGAACAGTTTGGGTAGAGAAATTCTCTAAACTCATCAGGAGGTTTCTGTCATTAGAAGAGACTGAATAAACATTTGCCATAAGTGCTTTAGGCTGCTGTATACAGTAGAATGGAAGAGGGTAGACTTTATGAAGCTGGATATCCATTCCAGTTCTTAGTCTGAGGTAGCAGGTTAGTAAACTCTCAGACCACATGCTGGGGAGGAGATGGTGATGCTATCCATAGCAATTTAAGTAGTGTATGAGGAGCAACGTAAGCAGCAAGACAGAATATTGCTTTTCTGTCCCATTGTGGCCTTTCCCTAACCCACACCCATGAGGACTGAAATATGTAGTCATGATGACAAAAGCTATTTATAAATAGATTTTATTTATAAACTCGATTTACATAAAATAGGATACTCTTAAAAACTGCATATATACATCTTGATAAATCCTAGCAAGTGCATACAAAAATACCTTCAATACATTAAAAATAAAACTTCAGGGTGTTTTTTCCCAAATAAATGAACCTTCACACCAGACCCAAACAAACAATCATTTGGACACCATATTTGAGATAAACAGTTTTATACTCCTTTAGTAGAAAACGTCAGGAAACTTGTTATCTAAGTTGTGTAAGTTCTCAAACATCCTAGATGGCAGAGTTAAGAAGCCAAAGGTGGGATGGACTTATACAAATGTTTCCCTTCCTCTTGCAATTTCTAAAGACATTTATACAAAAATAAGTCTTCATATTAACAGTGTTCCCATAGGCAGTTCAAGTTACGTATATAAAGTCTGCTTCTGATATTACAAAAGTCCCCTTCCCATTTAGAAAAAGGAAGCATCAAGTTTAAATTGTCTCTCCCCTTCCCATCAAACGGTATTAAGAGTGGAAGTCCAGTTCATGTCATCAGAAACAAGTCTTTTTCATTGGTAATTCAAGAGTCAGAGGGTACCATAAACTGCTGTACAACAGCAGGTAAAAATAGTGGTCCCTAATAACTATTTACATAATTGCACTTTTTAAAAAGAGATAGAGAGATAGAATGATCATGAACCATCAGTCTTTTGCTCCTTGGAAGAACACTGAAACAGTCATATAGGAGTGATCTGACCATCCAAATGCATCCAAAATGCAATGAGGCTCGAGGAAAGTAGGAAGCATGTTAAATTAAGAGTCCTTGTTACTCTTCTGCTGCATCTCAACAGGCACCTGAGACAATGAGGTACTGAGGCCATACACCATTGCTTTCAGTGTTGCTGCAAAAAAAAAATTGAAAGGCCATTAGGAGCATGTAAATGACATTTCTGACAGAGCTCAGGGGAGATATGCTCTCTAGTCATGGATCTAGGTTACTCAACGCACTGTAAATCATAAAGCTACGTACAAGAGATTTACTGTGCAATCCTAAACAGAGTTATTCCAGTCTAAGCCCACTGATTTTGTCCACTGTTATTGTCTTTAATGCCTACAAAGTATAAAGTTTGGCCCGTATGATGCTATTTCAATATGTTTCGCATATTGAACCCATGTTTCACAATAGCACTAGAGATTTCCTATAAATCTAGTTTCTTCCTGCTTGCCTCAACAGATTTGTAATGGAAAAGAAAACAGTGATGGCATTTTGATTGGAAGTTCCTTGCATTATTTCCATTATTTGAAAGAAAGTTACAGCAAAATCAGCCAGGTGTCAAAATTACCTGAAAGCAATAATTTTCACCTATATTACTGTTCTTTCCAAATAACAAGTCACAACTAAATATTGAAATCAAAGCTCTTCCCCATTCAAACAACACATAGGATGAGAAATAATAAAATTACAGAATTGCACAGAATAACAATCCAACAAAAGATCTGTTTGACTCCAAAGTATACGCCTTTGAAGTGCAACCAAGAAGGGTATTGTTCCCCTCCTCCCACTTCTGGAATAGATACATTATAAACTGAAGATCAAGGTCATACCCAGAGGGTAGCCCTACTAATTCCAATAAAGCTTGAAAAGAGAACCACAAGCTGATATTGCAGTGGAAGCCACACTTCCCTTATTCCAGATTTCAGTCAGACAATTTTGCGAAACATGGCTGGTGGTTTTGCAGAACGGCATCTTCAGCCTTACAGGGCAGTTTCACATTAACTTGTATCTGCTATGGTTTATAGTCATCTTTCAAGAGAGTGTGGTGAGCCAGCTGTATGAGCAACAAACCCAGTTCACCTTTTTGCTACTTTTGCCCTAATGTGCCAGAATCCAACTGTGGCTGTTTGGAGTGTGTGGCAGTGGCCTAGTCATGGCTACCTTGCCCTGCAGGTGCCTTTGCAGTCTGTAAGAAAGTCACAAGAACCACTACTGGATGAAACCCTACTACTTTTCAGACATACATTCTAAAAGCCAGCCCATGGTGGCACACTATCCCCAAGGCTCCCAAATTAATACAGGCAGTTGCCACGGTGCATGAACAGGACAACCCTTGGATTTTCCATGCCTTGCTCCAAGAGATGTGATAGTGTACACACAGGGAAATCAAAGCATTCCTTTATTCATAAGAAATGGTGGCCGGCCGCACATATCAAGAGCATCATGGGCAGCGTGTGGGCAGATGCGGTTAAACCGTAGGTCCTAGGATGAGTTGAACGTGCAACCCGACGGCTCCCTGGGCCTGCAGCGCAACCTGAGCGCAGCAGCCGGCCACGGCGCTGGCCTTACCTGGTCAGGAACGGGGAGGGGGCGTCAGTAGCTCCCGAACCAGCTGGTGAAATCGAGCAGCTCCTGCTCCTCGGGGCTGAGCGCCCCCTCGTAGCCACTCTCGTCCGAGGAGTACGCCGAGTGCGGCGAGCCGGGCACCGAGCTGCCCTCGCGGCCGTCAAAGGAGGGCGAGGCAGAGGAGTAGGAGCTGCCGCTGCCGCCGCCGCCCGCGCAGGCGGCGCCGGCGCTGGGCATGCGGCCGGGCGGCAGGAGCCCGTCCTGGAAGGCGGCGCTGACGGCGTCGTGCTCGTCGAGCAGCTGCTGCAGGGCTCGGATGTATTCCACGGCCGAGCGCAGCGTCTCCACTTTGCTCATCTTCTTGGCGGCGGCGCCGTTGGGCACGTGCTGGCGCAGGGTCTGGAAGCCCAGGTTGACCAGCTTGACGCGGTTCCTCTCGCGCTCGTTGCGCCGCGCCACGGCCGCCGCGCCGCCGCCCGCCGGGCCCGCCAGGCCGGGGAAGGCCAAGCGCCTCTTGCAGCGCAGCAGCTCCGGCGAGCTAGAGCGCCGTTTGGAGCCTTTGCAGCGCGCCGCGGAGGAAGACGGTTGCGGCCCCGCCGGGATGGAGCAGCCCTTAGCGGCGCCCCACTGCTCCTGGCCCGCCTGCAGCTTAAGCCCAAAGGAGCCTCCGCTGCCGCCGTGCAACGGATAACTCGCACAAGCGGCGCGGGCGGCCGGCGGCGCAGCCGTGGCTGTTGCCCCGCCGTTCATCTTGGGGCATCGACCCCGCTCTCTCTCGCCTCCGCGGGGTGCGGGCTGCGCTCAACGTTCGTAGGGCAAAAGGCAGCGGCCGGCAGCAAGTTGCCGTGGAGGGCTGCTTCCCCCGCTTGTTCGACGTGCAGCTGTCGGTGTGAAGCTTACGCGTGGAAGCTTTGGATGGAGTCGCTCGCTCGCGGCCAGCACCTTTGCACGCTCTCAAAGCACTACTGCGGCGGGCTCCCGGCCGCTCTGCCCCTTATCAACACGCGCGGCTGCGGCCGCCACTCGCGAGCCCCCGGGAGCAGCACGCGACGCGCCTTATGCCGCACACACCCCCAGCCCCCCCCCCCCCGCCACCGCCCGCTCGGCTCCCAAGTCGCCTTCCACCCAATGGGAAGCTGGCTTGGCAACTTCGTACGCCCGGCGCGTGGCTCTCGGCGGAGGTTCCATAAACAATCCCGCCTCCGTGCGAGGAGCACGCGCTCGAGCTCATTTGCATCCCAATGCTGCCAGGTCGGGGTCTGACCGAGCTCGCTGGCTCGCTCGCCTGGCCGCGGGAGGCCTCACAGCCGGCGGGGGACAGCCCCTGCACTGCCTTGAAAAAGTCCGCGCTCGTACCTAGGCTGGAGCTCCCGGGTCGGCAAAAAGAAGAGGCTCCCGCGGAACAGGGTGCTCCTTTAGCCTTCTCAGGAGCGAAAATTAGTAAGAAGCAGTTTCGGAGCTCTGACTCGAAAGATTACTCTCTGAAAATCTTGTTGGTCTCCTGCAGACCAGCACGGCCTCCCACCTTAGACCGAGGCTCTTGCCCACTACGAGTGTCAAGCCTGTTATCTGGTAACCCTCCGCAAAAGAATTCTTGTGGACTGAACCTGGGAGGATCTAGAAGCATGTTTAAAAAGCTTCTTTGAGCTGTATGGCCCTTCCCCTTCTCTTAACTTTTGCTAGTAGTACTAACCTACCTATATTAGAGACATTTGGAAGCAGCAGATTCACAGTAGAGTTGGATTAAAGGGTATAGCATTAGCACAAATCAGAAATCTAAATGTTCTTGAGTAGGAAATTTAATTGTAAAGGGGGGCTTCTAAATAAAAGGTTTTTCTCCCTAAAAGTGTTGAATTAAAAGAAACTCAGTGCATAATCTGGTGTTTAGTCCATCTACTGAATAGTTCCACAATCTTTATTGATATACATTGAGTTTTAGGTGAATTTTGTAATTAACTTTGCCAGTTGAAGGTGGCATTGCATATGTGTATGGCATCATCACTACCAATGTGCCTGAGGACAGCTGTTGGAAAGGGTGCATTACTTCTCAGTTTGTGCTGAGGGCTGGTGTGATTTTCAGTCATAATTTTATGTTCAGTTCCATTTAGCACTCAAAATTATAGCTTGTCAGTTGGCCTCAAGTAGTCCATGTAGACAACTGCTGAAAGAGAAGCTTGGGGAGGAAAGAGAGCTAGATGCTGTAAAACTATTAACCATATTAGGTACAAAAGTATTAACCGCTTGTCTGTATGGAAAGAGACACAGACCACCCAGATTCTTTACATACCCACCTACCTTACCTATAGATACATAGGAAAAGTCCTTTCTCTCCCATTCTGTATTAAGGGAAATAAAAGATCAGAAAGAACCAGTCTGTTCTCGCAGAGTCTCTTTATTTAATGCATGTGATATAGCTTTATCTGGATGTTCAGTTGAGACACAATAAAACCCTACCTTCTTGTTCCCCAGAAAAAAACCCTGTAAATTGTCAGTGCTACTGTTCAGTTTAGAGTTGTTTATACAATAACACGTCCTCTATGCAACATTTACCTAATTGCCACATACAGCTCTCTAACCAAAACATCACCTTTAGACTGAGTTCTAGCTTTGAAAAAGTTATCCAAAGGGATTTTTAAAAGCCGTTTGTTGCCAAAACAGACTGCTTTGTATTTCAAAGTTTAAAATAAGATCTTCAAGATCAAACTAAAAGGGAAACTTTGTTCCCATTCTTGTCACTCCTTATTTCTGGATTTTTAATAATTTGGTGCTTTCCACTTTGACATAAGATACCAGCAAGAGCAGATCTTCCATATGATTCGGTGTCTCTTACTACCCAGTTCTGAGGTTCACTGGTTTCCTAGTGAAGCTTTTATTGTTTAGCCTTAAGTGTTTCTCCCCTGGCAGCAAATCCACAAAAGGTTCTGAATTCCCATAAAACGTGAATGTGGGACTCCAATTAAATGTCAACCAGGATATGAACAATGCCATCAGGGTTGAATTACACCTTCAGGTTTTTAACAAGCCAGTTGGGTCTAGTTTCCATGGTCCCAACTCAGGTTCCCCACAACCACACAGCAGTTTCCCATTTGGAGATAGCACTGGGTGTGGGGGGGGGCTCTGTTTTTGCTGCTGTGTGCGCACAGAATGCTCCACATGGAGCAGCAAAAACAGCGAAGTAGCTTCCTGCCCCCGCGGTCACTGTTTTCCACACAGAAAAATGGCTTCCAGGGGAGCAGGGGAAGTAGGAGCCCTTCCTCTTTCAGTGGCTATGTGGCTGTGGAGAGCTTGAGTTGGGTCCAGAGAACCTCACTTCCGTAGATTTATCCAACCTTTTCTGAAAGGCATTCAAGTGAGCAGCCATCACTGAATCTTATAGAAGTGAATCCCTTAAGTTGCATTTATTTATATAGACATTTATATGCCTGCTTTTCTTGTGACACAGTCAGAACCTAAGGCAGGTGATGACACAATTATGACCATGCAATAAATGATCACCTTTAAAGTCAATAAGTCAAGCCAGCACCTAATAATACATCTTTCAGACTGACCCATATGCTCTCCTAAACAACTCAATTTAACAGCCTCACCAACAGGCCATAAAAGTAGCTCTCTGGCTTACCTAGTCTGTTCCACAGGAGCAAAGCAGCAGATGAAAAGGTCTGAGCCTGGGCAGTAGCAAATTGTATTCTGGTCATGAAAGGGACTGATAAGAGATCTTGGTATGTGAAGCAAAGTTGCCACATGGATTCGTACCAGGAGATTCAGTTCTTTAAGTATGTGGGTCTCAGATCATGAATGGCTTTAAAGGCAAGCACCAGAATCAAAGAGGTAACCAATGGAAGGACTTCAAAATAGGTGTAATATGATCCGATGGGCAGACCCTGAAGCCAAATGGGCCAGCACATTTTGTACGAAGTGAAATTTCCAAATTGTCTTTAAGGGCAGTCTCATGTAGATGGTATTACAGCAGCACAACCTCAAGGTTGTCAAAGCATGAATCAGTGTAGCCAGATCACCCTTCTGTGAAAATAGGTTAGCTTCCGGGTTTCCAAAATCCAAAATATGAGTCTAATAAGACTAAGTCCGTAAGAGAATCCTTCAAAAAAAGCTGTGCCCCTGTCAATGGTGAGGAGAATAATCCTTTTCAATGCCAGATTATGCAGTAGTGCAGATCCCAAAAGCCTTCATACTCCCATAAATCTTGTTGATATTAGTTAGGGATACCAAACTGAACTGAGCTGATCCAAACAATTGTTAATTAGCCTGTTATGTAGACACCACTGTTAGCTGTTCAATGATTAAATTAACATCTAAATTGGTATGGATCTGGGAAATGTTATCAGCAAAGAATCACACAAAAATATCAGTTAAATGCCATTTCACTACCATTAAAAACTCACTTCTGGGAGATATCAGTTGCCAAATAAATCTAAATCCTTGTTTGGGATGCAATTTAGCCAACAGAGAAATAGCAGAGAAATAACATTTCTTTGCCTCTGCCACAACCATCTCATAGGCTTTACAACGCGTTCTGTAACATGCTCTGTCAGATTCTATCTCACTGCTTGATCATGATGTTAAGTAACACTATTTCCAGTATGGATCCTTGGGATACTACAAATTGCTTCCTGTTCTCGACATATCTATTATGTTGTGTTTTGCTTCCTATTTATTAAGTAAATTGTGGGTATTTGTCAAGGGGGACTCCTGGATGGGCAGAGCAGTCTCAATTGAGAGCTGAGGCAGCTCTGGCATCTTCAGAGCATAGGCCCCACCTGGAAGCAGTACAGAAAGAGCTGGGTGAGCCATGGCTCGAGAAGCACTCCTGGAACATTCCCAGGGCCAACCATGCCAACCACATGACACAGCAGGGAGGCAGATTTCCATGGCTGAGTCGCATCTTCTGCCAATCTCGCAGTTGAGACCAGCTGCATGGTCACTCGTCTTGAGCCTGCACAGGCTGGGGAAATTCAAGGCATGGGGAAGCAGGCCAGCACTGCAAACTCAACCTCCCCTTTTGACCATGCTTCACAAAGTCCTGACCCATGTATGGAGCACTGGGTGAGACCAGGGCTATCCCACCCTCAGGGGCTCCTTTAAAAGGCAGGGCAGCCAAAGACCTCTGCCTAACTTAATGGGAAGAGTTGTCAGCAAGGGAAGGAGGAGCCAGAGCAAGTTGACCCCCCCCATCCCACAGCAACTGAGGCTCTTCCTGTGGCCCACCTCAAAAGGACACTGGAGGGCATGGCAGCCCCAGACTCTGACTCTAGGGAGTTGGAGCCTGACAACTATTCAGTGCTCATTTCAACTGACAGTCCAAAACAATAACATTTGGCTTTGAAAGGAGGGGCTTTGTGAAAACAAGGGTGTGGCAGGGCTGGGCGGCACCCAGGTAGTCTAGAGCTCTGGACCCATGGTAAGTGAGGCAAGGGTTCATATGCCAGGACCCCTTTTCTCCCCCAAGAACATGCCAGACACACCAGTCAATTCAATGGCAGATGTTTACAGAGCTTCATAGGGTCAAGGCAAGGAAGTGGTTGGCAGCACCCCTCCTGCAGTTTGTCCTGAAACCCTCTCCTTCCTACATCAACCACCCCAAGGAGCTGCTTACTGCTGCTCTCAAGGCCTGTTTGCACCAGTAACCTTGAATACATGCCTTGCTGCTCCATTCTGTCCCAGGGCTGCTGCTGGCTCAGTTGTCAGCCAAAAACTGTTCCACCTGAGGCAGGCCCTCCTGAGGCCAGCTTCTCAATGCTGCCTGGACACTCTCTCCCTTCCACCAGCAACTCCTGACTTCCTGCAGGCTGCAGTTCTCCTGGTCCTGGAGAATGTGGTCCTCTCGCTGGCTGACTCTTTCACAGAGGGGACTAGTCAGAAGGAAGCTGAAAAGGATGCTTGAAAACTGTTTAAAACCACATTAACTGAGGCCCAGATAGAATACATACCTCAGGTCAGGAAATGTACCTCCAACTCTAAAAGGATACTTACATGGTTAATTACCCAAGTCAAGGAAGTCATAAAAGGCAAAGAGGTGTCTTTTAACAAGTTGTCAGCAACTTATAAAAGTGCAAGGGTATATATATGAACAAGACCAGCCCCATTTTCTCATAGTGGACTTTGTCGAAATTCCAGCGTCTAAGCCTCCGTGGTAACTATTGACAACAGAATGCTCTTGAATGGCCTCTCCTCCATCCCCATTTCAAATATGGTAGAGCATCATTCTTCTGCCCAAAGTTCCAAAAGCTATTAATTGTTCAGATTTTCCAAAAGCTATTAAATGTTCAGATATTTCTTCTATATGATCATGTCTGAGATAGGGACATTGGCTTTTGAACCAACCAGCTTTGACCACCTTTCTAGAAACAGTTTCTAGCTGTGAAGATAAGAATAATGTAGTCCCCCAAGATACTGGAACCAACCCATATGGAGGCTGATGAAGTCAGTGTGTGTGTGGGGGGGGGCATTGTTGCAGGAGTGGTAGTACATCATATGCAGATTTTTGACATCGGAGGCCTCTTCAGGATCTGATTTGCCTACAGGGTTTTTTTTGTGGGGGGGGGGGGGGCTCAGTTAAAAAACGAATACTACTGTAAGATTCCACACATGAGCTCCCCATCCAGGGTGATAGAGATTTTAAACAGACAGACTGCCTCCCATCTTCTAAAAAACTTCTGCTATCTATCCTGTTAACCAAATGTTCTTCTGGGCAGGCTGTCTGCCCAGGACTTGACTTGGCTGTCTGCCCAGGACTTGACTTGAAGCATATATTAGTCCACCATCTTCATTTACACAGACTGTTGTACGTAATCATTACGGCTTGTACTGTCTTTTTTTTAAAAAATTGCCATGTGTACTTCATTTAGGGGCTTTCCTTACAGCCAATGAAGAGACTTTGCTGAAAATTGATTTATTCATGAAAAACCCTACAGCAAGTATCACATTCACTACCACTTAGAACAAGTACACCACTTACCTAATTTATGTAGGTAGCTTAATGGAACTCTATTAATAGAGCATGATCACTGCTGGTGATGGTACAGATTTGTAGATAAACAGTGTTCTTCTGCACACAGAGTTGTTTCTGCAAAAACCAGTGTTATTAGTGAGTTCTTCTTCCACAGCAATAACAGCATTTATTAAGGTTGCTTAGAAATTGCAGATGAGACGCATCAAGTGTAATTTTCTTCTGTATTTTGCTGTGAGAATGATGGTATAAATATCCATAATCCCTTATTAGGTAGTGCCTTGTCACCTCACTTCCAGGCATTGTTTGCTGTGCCATTTTGGATGCTCAGGATCTTTTCTGTTAGTTTGGGGGATTTTCTCTGAAAGTTACACATTCAGACGCTCTAGCATTCCAGCATGTGCCTTCAACAAGTCTTTCTTACAGCCGCAATGCAAGTTTCACTACAGTTTGTGTATGTGTGTGTGAGAGAGAGAGATGTACAAATGTATCACTTTCAGATTTTTCTAGCTATTACTAGGGCTGCTCAAACACGTCCAGTTTGACTTGTATCTATTCACAAGTCATGAACAGGGATCTGATATTTTGATGACTGGTTTGATAGTTCATTGATCTATTGTTTAGTGTTTGATGCAATGTTTTTCTTCACTATATTCTTTCCTAATCACATAGTACAGCACTACTTGCTTTTTGCATAGGTATGTTATCACACAGCCTGATTGAGTTCTATTACCTCTTCAGCCTTGCTGTGTAACTGCTCCACAAAGCTGAGAGATGTTTAAAAGGATGATAGATCACTATCAAATCATACAAATCAGTTCAAGCCATATAAACCAGCTTCAGGCAGTCTTGGAGTAGGTGGGATTATCTAGACCCATTTCAATTTGGATTCCACCTTGACTTGGGACGGAAATGGCCTTGGCCTCCCTGATGACCTTCACCAGGAGCATGACAGCATAACATTATATCATCCGCAAATGCTCTGACCTTGTAGGAAAACTCTTTTATTTTTATTCCTCGGATTGCATCATCTTCCCGTATCTGAATCATCAATATTTCCAAAACCAAAATAAACAACAATGGTGACAAAGGGCAACCCTGTCTTGTACCTTTACCTATTGTTAATTTTTTAGTCACATCATCATTCACCACAATTGCTGCACTCTGGTCCCTATAAATTTCTTTCACTGCTCGTATGAACTTTTCTCCCATTTGCAGCTTCTCCATAGTGGCAAACATAAAGTCCCAGTTCAAGTTGTCAAATGCTTTTTCAGCGTCCGCGAAGAAGAAACCAACTTCTCTATCACAACGCTTGTCATAGTATTCAATAGCATTTATAACTGTCCTTAAGTTGTCTTTGATTTGTCTATTTGGCAAAAATCCAGCTTGCTCCTCCGCAATAAATTCAGACATCCATCCTTTTATTCTCTCAGCCAAAATCTTCGCAAAGATTTTGTAATCATTATTCAGCAACGAAATTGGTCTATAATTTTTAACATTGGTCAAATCCTGTCCCTCCTTAGGAATCAATGATATATTAGCTTCTCCCCAAGTATCGGGGATCCTCTGATCTCTCATGACTCCATTAATCACTTCTTTCAGGAAAGGCGCCAGTTCATTAGCCATTACTTTATAGAATTTAGCTGTTAGTCCATCCGGACCTGGTGCCTTTCCTAATTTTGTTGACTGAATTGCCTCTTTTATTTCCTCCTCCGTCACTTCCCTATTCAATTTTTCTCTCCAGCTTTCAGAAATTGCAGGGAGCTTCATCTTTTCCAAATACCTCATTATAGAGTCTTTATTCACTTCCTTTTTTTGGTACAGCTTTGCATAAAATTTAAAAAAAGCTCTACTAATGGCTGCCTGTTCCAAATATGTCTTATTCTCCTCACAAATTTTATTTATGATTCTCTTCTCTTTTCTTTTCTTCAGTTGCCACGCCAAATATTTCCCAGGCTTATTTGCACCCTCAAATGACTTCTGGTTCATTCTGTTAAGATTCCATTCCAATTCCTTGTTATTCATTGCCGTCAATTGTTCTTGTAGGATTTTAATATCCTGATATATCTTCTTTTTTCCCGGTCTCTTCTTAAGTTGAATCTCTTTGGCTTTTATTTTCTCCATAATCTCTAACCTCTTCTCCTCTTTTTTCCTTCTAACTCTTGCATTTAAATCCATTAGTATGCCTCTAGTCACTGCTTTATAAGTGTCCCATACCTTATTAGTCGAAACTTCCTTATTCATATTATGTTGTATAAAGAATCTGGTCTCTCTTCGTAACAACTCAATGTTTTCTTCTTCATGCAAAAGATCTTCATTTATTCTCCATCCTTTTCTTTTATTTCTTTTCCCAAATCTCCACATAATTGGGTTGTGATCTGAGCCTACCATAGGCATTATTTCCACATCTTTAGTCCATAATGCTAAGTCTTTGGAGGCCCAGATCATGTCAATTCGTGATAAAGTAAAATGTCTTGCAGAATAAAATGTATATTGTCTAGTTTTGGGGTTCTGTGTCCTCCACACGTCTTCTAAAGTCTCTTGTTCCTTTATTGCAAAAAAAGACTTTGGTAGTAATCCTCTTTTCTTTTGTGCAGTTCCTGATTTCTTATCTTCATCCAAGTTGGTAACTCCATTGAAGTCTCCAGCTAAAATTATCTGATCATAAGATAGTTCATCCAATTGTTTTCCCAAGTCCTCAAAAAATTTTCTTTTGCTCCATTAGGTGCATATATTCCAATCACCAACACCTTTTTTAAATTCCATATAATTTCCACTGCTAAATATCTGGCTTCCACATCGCTCACTACTAATTTTGGCTGTAATTCTTCTTTTATATACAACACCACACCTTTTTTCTTTTTTTTTGAAGCAGCCACAAATTCACTTCCCAATTTTGCAAATTTTAAATACTTTATATCTTGCTTTTTAATATGGGTTTCTTGCAAACATACAATGTCACATTTTTGTTTTAATAGCCAGTGGAAGATATTTTTCCTCTTATTAGGTGAGTTAAGTCCATTTACATTCCAAGATATTATTTTGCACTCCATAATCATAATCTTGTTGTTGGTAAGTCCTTTACATTGTCCCTAATGAACTTTTCCATCTCCAATTCAGATCTGATGCGCTTTTTAGCTCCTCCAAATTCGAAGGACAGCCCTTCTGGTATTTCCCATCTATATCTTATCTTCATGTCCTTCAAAATCTGGACTAAATCTTTATATTTTTTACGATCTAACAGCACCGACCTGGGCAATTCCTTCATAATAATCACCACCTTGCCGTCGACCTCCAATGGGTCCTGGAATTGTTTACTCACAATCATTTCTCTTGTGTTTCTAGTCGTGAATTGCACAATCATGTCTCTTGGTAATTTCCTCTGGGTCGCAAATCTTGAATTTATTCTGTATACCACATCTAGGAAAGCCGCAATTTCTTCTTCCTCTTTCCCCAGGTATCCAGCCAAAACTTCTGTAATCTGTTCTTGGGCAGATTTTCCTTCACTTTCCGGCAAACCACGAAATCTCAGTTGTTTCTCCATATGTTTACTTTCTGCTACAGCCATTCTGCCTCTCATCGCCCTCATCTCAGTTCGTTGCGTGTCTGCTAAAGTGTCCATTGCATTTTCTACTACATTAACTCTTTGCTGTGTGGCTTGCAAATCGTTTTGTATTTTTTCCATACCTTTCGTCAGTTCCGCCAATTCCTTCTTAAGTGTCTCTTTAAACTCTTTTGCCATCTCTTGTATCATATCTTTAACTTCTTTGTTTCCTTCTGAAACTTTTTTATCCAAACTTTCAATTGCAGCTTGCCACTCCTTTTTCGACATCGTGGGGCTAGTTTTGCCTCGCTCCCACGAGTCCGCTCTTTTTCTTAACTCTGTGGCGTTTAACTTTATATACTTTTACTTTTAAAAGTCCCAAATTTGATCTATTCCTTTAAGAAAAAAAAACACATTTACACAGTCCAAAATGTCGGGCGTCTTTTCTCTATGGTTATTTCAACTATACTTCTAATCCAAGATGGCCTACTTCCTCTTCTGCTGAAGCCACGACCTTTCCCTTCTTCAAAATGGCGATTTTCTACTTCCTGTCACATAGAAAAGGCCGCTTCTCTCCAGCTTCTCTATCGTTCTGACGTACTTCCTGTTCCTCTGCCACACACAGTTCTCGCGATGTTGAGACTTTCCCACAGTCCACTATCTCTTACTCTCCGCAGGTATGTAAACAATAATCAGCTTTCTCTACTAACTCCATTATACATAGTCCTTTTTTAAAAAAATTTCTTGCCGGAACTTCCCCTCGTTATAATCAATCTGTGGCAGTTTTTAAATTTCCTTTAGTACTTTATTTCTTAAAGCAATCTGTCCCGTTTCAAGAGATAGTAATCTTTACCTTCTTAGTCGTTTTCGCGGGTTGTAATCACTGTTTCTATATTCAATTCACTTCAAGTCCCCTTGTCCCTGTATGAAGCTTGGGCATGCAGGTCTTATGCCAACCAAATTGGCTCCAAAACTGCTGTAGAGATCTTGGCAAAACCTTTCTTCGGGTGGGACCTCAAGGGACGGGAGAGAGTCCGTTGCGCAGGACCCCCCCTTGCCCGAGATCAACGCACCCTCAGGTTCTTGAGCGTTCTACGCCTGTTCTCCGCCTGAGAACAGTTGGCTACGGGCAAATCCTCGCCCCTCTAGCCTCCAAAACAGCAGCCCGGACAGCTCAGCTCTTAGAGCTGCGTTAGACCTTCATGGATCCCAAACCGGAAGTCCCACCTAGCTCTATTTCTCCTTAACAGCTAAGCCCGGTGAGTCTGTGGAAGTCTTAAAGTGCCTGGAAAAGGTAATTGGATGGATAAACTGAAAAGGGATCTGTTCAGTCAATCCAAATAAGATTCAGGTGCGATCAGCTAATGGAGAAGCTGTTTTGGGGCTGAGGTTCCATCTTGTCCTAGAGAGGGGTGAAGTTCCCCCTGAATAAGCCTGTTCATAGGGGGTCCTACTAGATCCTGGTCTACTTTGTGGCCTGTAGCATTATTTATCAGCTACAGCTGTTTTGTCAGCTAAGGCTGTTTCTTGAAAAGCATGATCCAGTCACTGCGATTCATGCTCTGATCACATTCAACACTCTTTACTTGTGACTGCCTTTGAAAATAGTTCAGAAACAGCAACTAGTTGAAATTGCAGTAGCCAGGCTACTGTCAGGAGTTAGTGAAAGATCTGGCTACCAATCCGTTTCTGGGTACAATTCAAAGTGCTGGTTCTTTCTTTTAAAACCCCAAATGTAGCAGCGTAGCGTGCCTGTAGAGTGCCGTGGGCTTTGCATGCACACGCTCCCAGGCCCGCACTTTCAGTGCAGGACATGGCTGCCCCATCCACCACAGCCACCCGTGCCCTTTGGGAGGCCACTTTCGCCATTTGCAGCTGACGGGGCTGCTGATTCACTAGGCGCTCACTGGGTGCCGAGAGCCGGCTGCCCCATCAGCCAAAAGTGGCCTCCCAAAGGGCACAGTGGTGCAGGCGGCTGCAGTGGAGCAGAAACTGTGCCACATCCTTGGGGAGAACACCCGCACTGCCTGTGTGCTGCCAGGACAGCCGGCTCACTGGGCACTGAGCCAGCCTTCCGGCAGCGGGCTGAGCTTGCTGCGGTGGCGCAGGCGGCTGCTGCAGAGGGGGACGGCTGCATCCTGCACTGCCTGCTGCAGGAAAGCCAACTCAGCGCCCAGCGAGCCAGCCACCCCATCAGCACGCTGGCAGCATGGGCAGCCTCCCCAAGGGCATGGCGCAGTCTCTTGCACCCCCCACAAATTTTGCACCTGGGAAACCGCCCCTCTTGCCCTCCCCACACTATGCCACTGCCCAAATGGCTTGGGGCCAGGATGTCATGCTTAAGATATATCAAGCAGGCCTTCAGATATCAAGTTGGCCTCTAATTCAGCTTTCTACCAAGCCTGGGAAAGTGGATCTCTTCTCAGGAAGGCGGGTACAATAAAAGCTGGCAGAGCAGTGCATCATTTGCTCAAACTGTCAACTTAGGATGGAGAAATGGTTGTTCTTCTATCCTTTTGGTGCCATCATAAAACTAGCTCTCTGGCCTATGTGCTCCTACATGTCTAAGGGCAGCCTGGGCGTGCCCAGCCTAACTCTCTTGAAGGCAGGGAAATTCACTCCTTCAGGGGAGGTTTAAAAGGCTCCACATGCTTTTATGTGTGTGTTCCATCTGCAAGGGAGAAGGGGGTGGTGGTAGAGAAGGGCTCCTCTCTACTCTCTTCTGACTCTCCACCAAGAGATGTGCATACATCCTTAAGGGATGTCCAAGTTTTTGTTTTTCTAAATCTCAAGTGTTACAGCTAGACTTAGTAACTTTCTGTTCTTTTCTTATTTAGCTGCTAGCCTACTGTATCCTAGCTTCCTGTATATTGTGTGCTGTCTGTATTTTTATATTCTTCTGCAATCCAATAAAGATCTTTCTTTGGACATGTAAAAGCTGTATCAAGGATCCTCCTCACCCATCCAGCTACCCTCAGCCATTTGCTAGTACTTTGCACATGATCAGAAGTTCACCACTACCCAAATGGCTGGTGTGCAGTTAAGCCTATACATTTGGTGGTAGCAGAGGAAATAAAGGGACTAATGGCTAGCAGGGTGTGAGAAGCCCACTCCAGTTGCAATACCGGGTACCTGAAGGAATGTCTCTTTCCATGCTATCCAGCCTACCAGTTAAGATCTGCCTCTCAAACCCCACTCTCTGTGCCCCCACCTTCAGAGGTGAGTCAGATGGTGACTAGAGTCAGGGCATTTTCTGTGGTGGCATCTTGCCTTCAGAATGCTTTCCCCCTTGATGTTCATCTGATGCGTATGTTACTCTTTTATTTTTCAAAATATTTTTATTAGTTTTTCCGGTAGGGGTATGTTACTCTTTTTTAGGTGCCAAGCTAAAACACAACTTTTAATTCAGGCTTTTCATTAGAAATTTTATCTTATCAGCTTTCTAATGATTTGTTCTGTTTTATGGGCAGTTTTTATGCAATCAAAAATAGTTCTATGCTTCTAGATGCCACTGAAAACAATCCTACCTCCAATCCCTTCTGGCAGAGGCAATGGGACCTCCACAGATCAGCATTCTGTGGGTGCACATACTTCATGAACCAAGTTTTGCTTGTTAGATGCGAAAAATGAAATATTTTCAAACTTTAGAAATGCTATTACATATTTCTCAGTGCGGCTAGGCAACACATAAAACTCACATATATGATAACATATATGTAGGATAACAAACGGCCAGTGTTCTCCAGTGGTTAGCATATCAGGTTACGGTCGGGGGTGGGGGGCAGGCTCAAATCCAATTTCGGGAGTTGTGCATTTAAAGTAATTATTTGTTAGCTGAAAATGATCTTAATATTCCTTCACATAATGTATTTTTTTCATTTCTAAGTAAGTGGATCTGTTGAGAATGTATGCAGACTCATTTATTAAGAACTCCCCTTTGTTTTCTTTTCATAGGTGATCTTTTTCCTAAAGGTGAGTGAGCTTTTCTAGCCATTTTCTATAGCATCCTATTCACTTGTTTTAAATTTATTGGAAAATGCCTTGAACTCTGCTAGGGTTTCTAAGGCACATTTTGAAAACTTTTTTTTTACAACATCTCATCCCCCTTCCCCATTATCAGAATCTTTTCCCCCTTGGTTTGGCTTTGTTTCTTTTAAGCCAGCTACAGTCAAACTTTGTTTCTATTCACTGTGAAGCCACATCATGAATTTTAAACCTGGCCTCTTCACCAGCTCCCCTCTGCAACCTCTTCCGCTTCTTCTCTGCTTGGAAAGGAGACAGGCCTGGGTTTAAAAGTTTATTTTAGCTTTGATTGTGTGTATCTGCTAATGCATGTTAATTAGCTTTCACAATGCATCCTTGTGAGACACCAGAGAATGCAGACTTGGGTTGTGGGGGCTTTTTGTTCTCAGGTAATTGTGATGGTGAAGGGGAGCTTGCTCTAATTAATTTAGTTAGTGTATGTTTTGGTGAGGGAGAAAAGGGGGTTGGTGATTTATAGTGCAGCACTTTTATTCTCTTTAACAAGCAAACTCTGAAGTGCATATAACCATATTATAGCCAGTAGGTGAAAGACTGAATGCATGAGCCAGGGCCAGCAGCACCCCCTGTTCTTTTCTGTCCTATTCTGAGGCTGATTTCTGCAGGAAGAGGAGAGCATTTGCATTACCATGCATCTTTGGCTGCCTTCAATCCTGTATGCAGTGTGTGTCTGAATGACCGTGACTCTATTTTTTTTCTCCTTCTTGTTTCAGCTTAATCCCAAAAGAATGCCCAGCAGATTCAGGTCCCCTTTGGCTTCCTCAGTAGTGATTTCACAAGACATACTAAATTTTAAAAGGATCAACAATAACAAAGGGACACCCCAATCTCAGAAGAAAACGTTTAAGTATTATTTTTATTCTTTCTTAAGGGGAATGCCTTTAATATTCAAATCCTTGTAACATAGCAAGGAATAGAAATTTTTTAGCAGGGACAGAAAGTGGAAAATTTCAGGCTGGTTTATAAACTTCTGAGTGATACCAAAGTGGGTTGCAAATGGATGCATTCAAGGCTTCAATAAAGCCAGGGCTACTTTGATCGTAATCACAAATTTACATAAATGGCTGATGGAATCAAAAGCAGAACCCTGCTTAAGTAAGGGATAATCTTTCCTTTACCCTGAGCCAGTCTGTCTGAGAGTGATGTGTTGTTGGTTATAACATTTGAACACCAATATTCCACAAACACTGTAAAACCTCTGGGTATGCATTAACTTAAAGCCAGTGAGATAGTGGTTAGGGTTGATCCATCAAGCTCTTTAACTGACTCTGAACCAGTCACTTTCTCAGGCTTACTTACCTCACAGGGTGGTGGTGAGGATAAAATGAAGGATCTTACTATATAATTGAGTAAGCGTGTTTCAGAAGACTTACTTTATACCCTGGTGCACCACCAGAGGGCACTGCTGCAGAGGAAAGCCCAGGGCCGTCGTCACACGGGCTTTTATTTAGCGCTAAAATGGTGCTATTTCCCAGCAAACACCCACCTTATTCTAACACTGTAGTGATTTTCTCTCTTCTGCTTTGTGCTTGATAGTCGCGCTATTTTGTGCCTCAGTGTGAATGCCTCACATCGATGTATTTCGCCTCGCAATGCCCTATGCCCTCCCTTCAATCCCAGAATCCATTTCTTCCCGCGACTCTCCTTTTTTAAATTTTATTATGTCCTTATAACGCCATAATGACATAACACAATGCAAACTTTCTGCTGAAGTAAAAATGACTCAATCGCCGTGGCAGAGTCTTCAGCGATGGGGATCACGTCAGACAGGGAGTTTTCTGTGGGCAAAGGGCTATTTATATAATTTCAAAGTTGGAAAAACAAAAGGGTCGTAATGTTTTGCTCTAACGGAATGTTTATATGCTGTTATTCCGTTATAGCGGAATTAAACGCCAGAAAAATAAAAAAGAAGGGGGGAGGAGCTGCTTCTGTGCGGTTAGAGAGAACAGAACAGAGTGCTTCGGTGTGGACAGCTGGTGGTGCGAAGAGCCGTTAGGTGACCCAAAGAAACGTTACTGTGCCGATAACAGGTAGGACGCTATATGCTGTAAATTTAACGGAAGAGATGCCCGTGTGACGATGGCCCAGGCAACTCACCATATGGCTCCAGAAAACATGCCGTGGTGGGAAGCCCAGGCTGGGAACAGGAGCAGAGCAGGTGGCAATGCCTTCCCCGCACCTTAACCCAGCTGGTATTAGGTGCGGAGCAGGTAGCAATGCCCACCCCCACCTTAACCCAGCTGATATTAGGAGCAGAGCAGGTGGCAATGCCCACCCCCCTTCAGCCAGCTGGTATTAGTAGCGGAGAAGGTGGCAATGCCCACCCCCTGCCTTAACCCAGCTGGAATTGGAAGTGGAGCAGGTGGCAATGCCCACCCCCCAACTTAACCTAGCTGGTATTAAGAGCGAAGCAGGTGCCAATGCCCATCCCCCTTCACCCATCTGTGATCAGGAGCGGAGCAGGTGGCTATGCCTACTCTCCGCCTTAACCCAGCTGGTATTAGGAGCAGAGCAGGGGGCCATGCCCACCCCCTTCATCCAGGTGGGATCAGCAGAATAGATGGCAATGCCCACCCCCTTCACCCAGCTGGGATCAAGAGTGGAGCAGGTGCCATTGCCCACCCAGCGCCTTCACCTGGGTGGGATCAGGCACAGAGCAGGAGGCAATTCCCTTCTTCCCTTCACCCAGCCAGGATAAGAAGTGGCACAAGTGGCAATGCCCGCCCCCTTCAGCCTACTGGAATAAGGCACTGAGCAGGTGGCAATGCCCACTGTCTGGGGTCTGAGCCCCAGCCCCCAGATTTGACAAGAGGGAACAGCAGGTCAACCGGGCTGACGGGCAAACAGAGGGGGCAGCCAGCAGCCAGCAGGTCAACTGGTCAGCCAGCAGACAGCAGGTCAACTGGTCAGCCAGCAGACAGTAGGTCAACCGGTCTGTCTGGCAAGCAGAGGGGGCAGCCGGGGGACAGCAGGTCATCCCCTCCCACGGGCAAATGGAGCCAGAACCTGCCTGTGCCAGGGGCAAGGGGCAAAGGCCCAGGGCCTCAGGAGGCAGGGGGAGACAGAGAGAGGCCAGCGAGTCCCACTCCCCTGGGGAAGGAAAGGGGACTAAGCAAGGCAGAAGGGGGCAAGGGCAGAGGGATTGGGGGCCCAGCAGTCACCCACCCAAAGACCTTACCTGAGGAGGAGAAACAGCAGCAGCCCCAACAACCCAAAGCCACGCCCCAGCTAGAAAATAGTAGCCTGGTCCAGGAGTTGCCAAAAGCCAAGCCACTCCAGGTGGGGCTATTGGAGGCACTCTGCAGGAAGCCCTGGGCAACCAGCCAAGGAGCCGCAGCTGGACCCACCTTCAGCCATCAGCTCAGCCAGGGAGGCCGGGCTGCTAGCCAGGGGACTGCAGCTGGACGGGCCTTCAGCAATCAGCCAAGGCAGGGAGGCTGGGCAGCCAGGGAACAAGGCACAGCTGGTGCTGGTCAGTGGGGCCAGATCAGCTACCCCAGCTGCAACTGCTTGGTGCAGCCCAAGACCAGGCTGGAAGAGGGGTGGGGCAGTAGAAGGAAGCCCTATAAAAGCTGGCTGGGAAGAGCCCTGTGGTGGTGGGTGTGAGTGAGGAGTGATGATGTGGAGTGAGAGCAGTAAGATGCAGGGGTGGAGGCTTGGAGGAGAGTTTGGGAAGGAGGAGATGAAGGAGGATGCAGAGGGTAAGCAGGCCAGGTTGAGCAGGCCAGCGAGTGGACTGAGAGGGAGTCAGGGTGAGGTATACCGCCCCTCCTTCCACAGAGCAGGGTCCTGCAAAATCCCTGGACCCCCTGTGACATCAGGAGCAGACTGCCCAGTGCCACGCCCAGCGGCAGCTGCGGCAAGCCCTGACACCCACCCCATCTTCACCCTGTCGGAATCAGGTGCCAAGGAAACAGCAATCTCCGCCACCCTTCAGCTTGCCGAAATCAGGAGCAGAGAATGTGGCAGTGCTCACACCCCCTTCACCCAGCTAGGATCAGGCTTGGAGCAGGCAGCAATGCCTGCCCCCTTGCACGTAGCAGGAAGTAATGCCTGCTCCTCCCTTCACCCAGCTAGGATCAGGCTTGGAGCAGGCAGCAATGCCTGCCCCCCTTCACCCAGCCGTAATCAAGTGCAGAGCAGAAGGCAATGCCCGTTTTCCCTTCACCTGGCTGGGATCAGGAGTGGAGCAGGTGGCAATGCCTGCCCCCCTTTATCCGACCTGTATCAGGCATGCATCAGGTAGCAAAGCCCACCACCCCTTCAGTTGCTGAGATCAGGTGTGGAGCAGGTGGCAATGTCCACCCCCTTCCTTCACCGGCTAGGATCAGTGACGGAGGAGGAAGTAATACCTGCCTGCCTGCTCTCCCCTTTCTAGAGCCCGTTGTATTTTTTTCCCACAACGGGCTTTGTTTCTAGTGACATATAAAACCAAAGCCGCTGAGCATGGCTCCTCAGTGAAAGGGTGCAATTCAAATGGATTTACAGATAAACAGTCAAATTACTTCCAAGTAAATCTCAAGGAGTTCAGTAGGAACTACTGCCACAAAATAAGTGTTGATAATATTAGAGGCACAGTTTGAGCCATGGTCTACCAATTCAGCCTGGGAACTCTTTGCATTTGCCACATCCACAAGTCTCAATGCCTCAGCTCTGAAATACATGAAGAATAGGGTTGCCAGCTCCAGGTTGGGAAATTCCTGGAGATCTAGGGAGTGAAACCTGGAGAAACCTGGAGAAAGTGGGGTTTGGGGAGGGAAAGGACCTTTGCATGGCATAATTCCATAGAGTCCACCCCCCAAAGTAGCCATTTTCTCCAGGTGGACTGGAGACCAGTTGTAATTCCAGGAGATCTCCAGCCACTACCTGGAGGCTGGCAATCCTAACGAAGAAAGATTATGGAAACATAGGTCATTGAGCCACAGAATCATAGAATTGGAAGGTACCTCCACGGTCATCTAGTTTAACCCTCTGCACAGTGCAGGAAATTGCATTGAAACTACCTCCCCCCCCCCACACACACACACACTCAGTGACCCCTGCTCCAAGCCCAGAAGATGGCAAAATACCCCAAGATCCCTAGCCAAACTGGCCTGGAGAAAATTGCTTCCTGATCCCAAGGTGGCTATCAGCATTGCCCTGGGCATGTAAGAAGGAGTCACAAGAACTAAGACAGTTTCTTTCATTACAGTTTCCACACCCCTAGGAGCAGGTGACAGGCTACCAGACTACAGGACATGAATTCTAGTCTGGCTTCCATCTCCTTATTTTATCACTGGCTTTTCTCATAAGAGCAGATTAGTAGACTGAAGGAACCAGTTTCAACTGGCAAAATGGAATGGGGGGAAGAATTAAGCTGCTCCTTGCTCACTACTTTGCCCTTATTCACCACTAACTCCCATAGAGTTTAAAAAAAAAACACATATGGAGCCTGTCACAGATCTCCAATGTAATATGACCCAAAGAGAAATCAACAATAATTTAGGCAACGCAGATAAAAGATTTCATATTAAAACCATTGGAAAAGTTATGAGTACACACAGTGTTTTCTGTTTGACTGATTGGGAACTGGCACCTTGGATCATTTGGCATGCTATATGAATGTAAGCAAAATGGTCTATATTTTGTTTTCAAGGTCACACTCTTCACTGATATATAATCCTTTCAGGAATCCTCTGCTTAAGTCCTGCATTGCTAGGGGAGGATCCTGCTTGGAATTACATTTTCTATCCAAAATAAATTTAACCACTGTTAAAAGGAGGGGTGGAAAGATGAGGTTCTTCTTAGAACAAAGTTTCAATGTCATAATTCAATAGGATTCATGACAGTGTGCACCCAATAATCTTGCTAATTGCATTTATGAATTTGTTCAAAAAATTGCAGGATATTCTCACCACAGATGCAGATGTATATCCTTGAAAAATATATTCCCTTCAGCAATTACTTGACCTGTTAACAGAGTAGAAGCTTATTTTGGGAGGATACAGTTTGGTGTATGGGAGAGCCAGTTTGGTGTAGTGGTTAAGAGTGCGGGACTCTAATCTGGAGAGCCGGGTTTGATTCCCTACTCCTCCACTTGACCTTGGGCTAGTCACAGTTCTCTGGAGCTCTCTCAGCCCCACCCACCTCACAGGGTGTTTTGTTGTGGGGATAATAATAACATACTTTGTAAACCACTCTGAGTGGACATTAAGTTGTCCTGAAGGGCGGTATATAAATAGAATGTTGTTGTTGTTGTTGTTACATTTTTCAGTTGTTTTTTATTTTAATGGCCAGTTCACCAATATTGGCACGTATAGGAGAAAAAACACTGTTGCCCAATTACTTCACTAGATATTAGGAGTGAACACTTGCATTGTTTCATTTACAACAATTTCAGTTGTTTGAGTTTTATTCAGAATTCATTTGTTTTTGTTTTCATTTTCCATTAGCTATGTAAAGAAGTATTTTCCATCCAATTTGAATGAAATGTTCAGGACCTGTAATAGTTGCTGAAGGGAACCTGATGGCAAAATTTCAGTCAAGTAGAATAAGGATTTCACTTACGTAGATAATTTCAGTAAAACCATATGCCAGAAAAAAGATCTGTTTTGATAATTTATGGACTGGTTGGATGATTTCTATATGTCAGTTTCATATCTCTTGATCTGTCTTACATCTCTTTCTCTCCCTCCCTTCTTCTAACCACACATACCAGAAATAAAAGATCTATTTACTTTGATGACTAACTGAATGCTTCCTATTTATGCAAGAATCCCTTGGGGTACAAGATGTCTAAATTTCATGGTAAGACCCATGATATGATCATAAATTTATCTTGAATATTAGATCAACATTGGCTAGCAAATGTATTGGTAGATTCTAGCATAAAAGATTCCCATAAAAAAGATGCAGAGGAGTTAGCCGTGTTAGTCTGTAGTAGCAAAATCAAAAAAAGTCCAGTAGCACCTTTAAGACTAACCAACTTTATTGTAGCATAAGCTTTCGAGAATCACAGTTCTCTTCGTCAGATGCATGGAGGGCAGAAAGAAACTGGCCAGATATGTAGGTGGAGAGGGGAGGGAGGAGTAGGTGGAGATATGTAGGTGGAGAGGGAGATATGTAGGAGATATGTAGGTGGAGAGGGGAGGGAGGAGTAGCTTCTGATATGGAGATCAGTTTGCTTCTGTTAAGGAAGTCAGTTACTTCTGATAATGAGATAACCATTCATAGTCTCTATTCAATCCCAGCCTGACTGAGTCAAATTTACATATGAATTCCAATTCAGCAGCTTCCCATTGGATTTTGTTTTTGAAAGGTTTCTGTTGAACTACAGTGACTGTTAAGTCCTTGATGGAATGTCCTGGTAGATTGAAATGTTCTCCCTCTAGTTTCTGGATGTTGCCATTTTTAATGTCAGATTTGTGTCCATTTATTCTTTTGCGCAGAAGATTCCTTGTGTTCCTTTGCTGATTTTGATGCTTTGTAGAGACTATAAAGCTAAATCCCTTGTTGGGCAGATACCTGGATATTGAGATCAACAAGATCCTGCAATAATTTGTTGATAATGTTCTGTTATAAAACTACTGTGGGCTGGTTTGGCTCATACACAGGCCTATGCGTGGTAGGGATCCACCTGACTCCATAACAACGAGCCATCCACCCAGTGGAATAACATGCAGATCAGTTCATCTCCAGTACACATAAATTCCATACGCATTGCTGAAAAATATCTGTAAACTAACAGCTCAGAGTTGGACTAGATGTGATGTGAGAGGTACTTAAAAAAATCATACTTGTATGTTTTCCTTTGAAGGGGAAATATCAACCAGGGGATTTCGACTGAGAAAATTGCTCCTCCCAAGTGCTGCTTTCTCAACCTGATTCAGCCTCCGCCACCCATTGCTGCTTTAAACTTGCAAAAGTATAAACAAAAGCTTCTTGTCACAGATATCCTGCATCATATTTAGTTAAGGCCTAAGCCTACTGTAACCAAGTGCAGGTACACTTTATACCAAAGGTATAAAACCAAGTAAATGGCATGATCAGCTACTGCTGAGATTCAGGCCTCTTTGTGCACTCTGGCTGGAATTTCAGGAAAAATTGCAGAACCTTTAACAAACTAATTTTGCTACAGGACTGTTGGACCTAGTTAGCTGTGAGCATTAAGACAGAAAACCCTTCATGAACTTACTGATTAAAATCTTGCAGTTGATCCAATATTTAGGCATATGTTTCTAACTGATTCAGTTTTGACAAAGGGCAACTCGTATCCCATATTAAATAAGGGTCCTCATATAAACTAGTTGGCTAAACTTAATTTCTAAAGTGAGTTTGCTGCCACCTGCAGGCCTTCTTCAGAAAGGACAAGGTAGAACAGGCAACTTGGCAGTTTGGGTTTAAGCAGATGCTTACAAGAGAGATGGAGCTGCAACTTTTCCACTGTTCCATATCTTGTTGCCTGTTTTCTCATAATTTTTAAGTAAATACAATTCACATTTTCATTTGGAGGATGCCATGTCTTTCTGTTTTTCAGAATGCCCACAGTATAACCTAATAGCAGCTCTACACAGTATCAACTTATCTTTTCAAATCTACTCAGAATTCTACAACGGATGCAACATTTTGCCAGAAGGGTTGATATATGGGCATTTATTTAGTTAAATATATTGACTTAAATATCTTTTCCACAAATGGATAGTTCTGAAGCCTGAACGTTGAAGTCTGTGCAAGGGCTGCTCAGCACACAGTTCAAGGGGGCATTTTTAAAAAGGAACAAGGGCTCTAATTTGTATCACTAGTTATTGTTTGTATTTACTGGATTGCATTTTTACTGCATTGTTTTATAATTTCTGTAATCCAAGATTTGCATTTCTTATACCTTATACTGTTTTTATTGCTTTTTCCTAACTTTGCAACCCAATCTTATTATATTATTTATTTTTTGTCTTTATACTGCTCCTACTGCATTGTTTTCAGTTTTGTAATCTGCCTTGAGCCTCAGTGAGAAAGTCAGACTATAAATAAAATAAATAAACTCTGATAAACTGTTAAGTCTCATCTATAGCTGCAATTTAACTAAGGAGCTTTTGCAGCAGCTTGATTGAAGAAGCAAATGGGATCTCTTAGTCTCTGAGTTCCTCTAGTGGACAAAGGGAATTCAGATCTGATTTTCTTTTTGATTGCTGTTACTGTAGAATTTATAGGGAGGAATGAAATGGAAGGACAAAAATGATTTATATACCTCCTCCCCCAATTTAAATGTTTTCTTCCTAAACCATTGTCAAAAGCAGTATATTCTTTATTATGACCTCACCCACAGCCATCATATATTTGATTTGCTACAAAGGAAAAGAGCTTTTCAAATGTATAAGAATTTTATATAATCAGATTTGCATTCTCATATTTTGACAATGTAACGTTAGCATTCATTTGCTACAAATGTTTCATCTTAAGTGCCCACAGCAGCAAACCATCCTATACAACTAAGGTAAACTATTTTATAATGCATTATTATGACATGCAAAGGAAACTACCTTTGATCATAGCTGTCCAGAAGGGCCAAACTACGCATGAAGCTTCTTCTGTGATGCTGGAACAATGGCCTCCACCTCTCAGGCAATTTGCTGTGACTACCAAGATGTGAGAGCTGGAAATAGTACACTAGGATCACCAGCAAAATGTGATGCTCAGTTATATGTAGTTTGCACTCAGTGGGCCATCTCACCCCAAAAGGCAGATTCCCAGCACTGAAAAACCAAAGTGGTTCTTGGTGCTTCCTCTTGTGCCATTTTTCTTCTAGAAATCATAGCTCTGTAGTTACTTTTTGCCTTACATAGAGGACATTCTCTGATGACTGCCAAGTATACCCTTAGTGAGATCTAGTTCCCTGCTTGGACTTTCTGTGAGAGTGGGGACTTTAAGCACATTTCTCATGCCAAGAAGAAATAGTCAGTTGGGTTTTAAGTTTTCTTTCCTTATAAAGTTTAGTCAGTAGAAATTTAAAAAATGGAAAAATAATGGTCTCCAAAGTTTACACTCTGTATCAGTTTTTGGACCTGCATTCAGTAAATATTGCGAAGGCAGCTGACTATCACTTTGCGGGCTAATGGCTCAGAATGATCTGCTAATGGCCCTAATTGTTAGGAGATGGTTCCCCAATAGCTCGTGAAGCATCCATTGGAGCTCGTAGGAGTTGATTTCTCTCAGATGAAAGGGGAGGACAGGTGTGGGTATGAAAAAAGAGTGTTTTGAGTTTGGAAGAAACAGTAAGAACCAAAGCAGTCTGAATATTACAAGTTGACTGAAACACTTTGAGAGCGCAAGAACTCCTTTCCATCTCTGCCTCTCTCAGTGTGTGTGTGTCTGGATTTAATGTGAGGGTACAGATCTGCTGCTCTGTAGGAGTGCCTCTGTCTCCATCTGTGCCCTACTTGTAAATTTGTAAAGAAAGCAAATATTACAAAAATGCTGTACGTTTCCAATAGTCTCTCTTTCAAATGACCCTTCCCCCCCCCCAAAAAACGTATTCCTGAATTTTCTTGTTGCTCATAAACATGAGAAGTACATAACAATATTCTAATTTTTAATGCCATCTCAGGGAGCTGTGATCCCCAGTGTCTCTTGTGATCATGGAAGGAATGTACTATAGCAGCCAAGATGTGTGGCCTGAGATTTCTGTCTGCTATATCAGAAGGGATAATGGAAAACACCAACCAAACTGTCTGCAAGGCTCAGTCAGGCACTACCAAAATGACTTTGCCTTTTCTCTGGCCACAATCCCTTTCCTTGCTCCCATCCTTTCTTCTGTGCACCTCCATCTGATGTGCCAGCTTCCTTCTAGAAAATGCCAAAGGTTATAGATAAGCAGTTTCTAGGGTTTTTTCCTTTGTATTTGTATTTGTGACAGATAATATTTTTAATGCATTGGGTCCTTTTTACAGGAGAAAAGATAGAGATGTTTTTCCCTGAAAAAATAAATACACAAATTAATGTTTCCTCTAGTGATTTCCACTGTTGAAAGAATGTTTTAGCTGTAACTGAGATTCATTTGAGTCTTGCAAGTTTTCAGGACGCAAATTTGGAAGATGGAGCAACACCCTTTCTCATACTTGCAGTCTGTTATTATGAAATCCAGTTTTGCTTACTGTATTTCTCATCATAGACATGGTTTGGTTTTGTGCCTTCATAGTTCTCATTCTTCTTTGGTTTATTTATCATGAAACCAAGGCCCTTGCCTTGTTCCACATAAGCTCTTGCTCTTGTATTTGTTAAAGATGTTAAATAAGTTCTTGCTCTCATATTTGTTAAATTGATCCATGGATGGACTTGTTTTCTGACATGAGGAGGTGGCTAGTTCTCCATCAAAAAACATCAGGCACTCATAACCCCCTGTCTGACCAAATTACTCCCATGTCAAATTCAGGCTCTAGTTCGAATGATAACCCTTGGACAATACCACCATTCAGCCCACAATTTAGACAGGGAATATAATAAGGTCTGCAGCAGTATTAGAGAATTCCGTCTCTTGCTTCTTCCTGGATAAGGATCCAGTATCCTGTTCATGCTTTGTGGTCACTTACCGCTTTGTCCTGACTTCTCAGCTATGACCTTGGGCTAGACCATGCTAAGTGCCATGTTCAAAACTTTCTTCCAAAGAAGCCTCATCCTGCCACACTTTGACAATCCTGAAAGTAAGTTTTCAGTCCAAAATATTTGTAAGTCCTTTATTTGACAGTGGGAATATACATCATGTGAATCAGATCTAAATGTATAGAAAGAAAGAAAGAAAGAAAGAAAGAAAGAAAGAAAGAAAGAAAGAAAGAAAGAAAGAAAGAAAGAAAGAAAGAAAGAAAGAAAGAAAGAAAGAAAGAAAGAAAGAATCCCAGTACTTGATTAAATATGTCTGTAACACCAAACAATGCAGCTGCAGCCTTTTTGAGAACACTCAAATGAAATTGAGAATGTTTTAGATGTATCATTAAAGAGTGTATTCTCTTGGAGAAGCATAAATGTAAATTATTAGTACAAACTTTAGAAGCAACGTTACAGGACTACATTTCCCAACATGCAGTGATGCAAGCACTAACTGAAAGCCAACCCTTCTCAGCAAAGTAATTTCCAGTAAGCAGCAAGAAGAGGAAGGCATGGGACAGAAATGCTGTTGGGTCCAGGCTACCAAGTGCCAACTGCTGGTGGCCAGTCTTTTTGTCATGGTAAAGAAGTGGGGAACTGTGCAGAAATTGTGTTGACTAAACAGATTATCTGTATTATTCATAGAGGTGTTAATTTAATTTTCTTAACAAACATTTTAATTTCAGTTTTGCAAATGTAGAATGTTACACGGCAATGTGTCTTGAGCTGTTATCTCTCCGTTGCAGAAATGTCTTTTCTTCTCAAGTTGCACTATCTCTCATTCTCAATATGCTAAGGGGGTCCTTGAGAACACCACAAGACCTCTTTTGCTTAGAAAAAAATGTGTTGGAAAAGCTTATGGTGACCTTTACTTCTGAAATATTTTTCCTGATATCTGAGGAGGTACAGTCTTAGATTATTTGTTTTGTTTTGTTTTAAATCATCTAAAACAAAACTTTGTCCTGCATGCATTTGTTTTGAATAGGAAAGTGGACCATATTCTAATCTTAGTTTTTCTATATTCTTAATGTCACTATAGTGAAATAATTTGATGATTTTGTCAAAGTGTGCAAGATAAGCCTGTCCCAGGATTGTGCATTGGTATGGGAGAGAATACACACTCCTTCCTTTTCTCCAGGGCTTTTTTTCTGGGAAAAGAGGTGGTGGAACTCAGCGGGTTGCCCACACAGTGGGCAACTCTTGGTGGGAGGTGGTGCCCCTAGTACCACATGTGCGCATGCAAAGTGCACACACGCTCCCAGGGCCAATGACGTCACTTTGGGTAAGCTGGAACAAGGAGGGAGTTTTTAAAAGTTTAAATCGTCCTCAGTGAAAATGGTCACATGGCTGGTGGCCCCACCCCCTGATCTCCAGACAGAGGGGAGTTTAGATTGCCCTCCGTGCTGCTCCAGCAACGCGGAGGGCACTCTACCTCCCCTCTGTCTGGAGATCAGGGGGAGGAGCCACCAGCCATGTGACCATTTTCAAGAGGTGCCGGAACTCTGTTCCACCGTGTTCCAGCTGAAAAAAAGCCCTGCTTTCCCCTAATCTTTACACAAACAATAGACAGCCATGCAGGTAATTAAGGGACTAAAAGATGTTGCATTAACTGGCAAGGAAACATAGTTGTCTCCTTTATCCTCGTGACCCACATCCTTCGTAGAGCTTAGGAAGAGTCCCATTATTGGTTCAGTTCTGCTAGTCGGCACACACACACACACCCCTAGTTGTGACAGGCAGCAGCACAGGATGGAGAGATCAGACTGATCAGGCAGAAGCTCCAACTTTGGCTAGTCTTTCAGGTCATGCAACTGGGGCTTCCTTTGATATGACCTGCAATTTTCCTTATACTTGCAGGGATTCCTGTTTCTCCAAGTAACTGTGTTTGGGGCTAGAAAGCTGGAGTATGTTCATATGTTGCATAATGGTTCTGCTCCAAGACTTCAGGTGTGATTAGCATCATATTAGCATAGCATGAAATAGGTCTGGAAAATACTCAGGCTAGACCAACACTGAACTAGTTAGAAAGTGGAGTAACAGTCCAAGTTTGTGTAGGTTTACCTGTATTTACTCAAAAGGAAGAAAATCTGAGTGTAAGAAGATCCCCCTAAAAAGTTTCTACACATAACTGTGTAAGTTGTATGTTAATTTTTCTTTCCGGTAAATAGATAGTCTGAAGAAATATATTCCCAAATACGTATCTATGAGATTGCAGCCTGTAATTCTTGCTTTCCTTTCTTTTTTCAGCTGCTTGGGCTATCAGCAGCGATACTGACCATTATTACCTACTATGAGAAGCGCTTCATTGTCATAAATGAAGTCTCTTTGGAAGCAAACCCCATCAGAACGTTCCACAGTTTAGGTAAGTGCTGGAAATGCTGAGAAATCATAAACCTAGAGGAGCGTTTCTATTTCATACCATGGAGGAAAGTTGTTGGATGCTGAGACAGGAAATGGCAGTGCCATTGGTATGGGGGTGACAGATATGACATATGCCAATAATTACCTCCACAGAGCTGCCAGCCAGGTTCTGGGCCTGGCTTGCTCCCAATGCGGCTGGCTAAGTTCTGCCCTCATCTCTCTCCCCTGTTTCTGATCCCTGGCACTCCCAACGACTCCACATGCTCCTGTTGTGGAGTTTTGGGCACGCAGGTCAGAAAGGTTACCTAGCCCAGTTTAAATGAAATTCCTGGATGTATGGATACAACATGGGGCAAGTCTTGGATATTCTCTGTTTTATCTCCATTAGAGTTGGTGTATTACATTAGTTTAGAGGATGTATTATGATGTAGCAAGTTACTGGTTCAAATGTCATCTCAGCTCAAACACACTAGGTAGTAACTTCAAGCTCATCTCGGTCTCAGTCCCCCGCCTGCAATATGTGAATAATAATACTGGCCTACTTTACAGGGCTGTTGTAAGGTTAACTGTGACAATGTAGATGAAGTGCTTTGAACACTGAAAGTGCTATATTAATTAGAAGTATTATTTTTAGAGCAGCAAACTTTAATCCCTTTAACTAATAGATTCATCAGCTGAAGTTTTGACTGATTGATTAATGCAGTCCAATTTTAATTCATGGACATACATTTTAATTGGTGGAGTTGAGATTTATTTTTAAGACTATTTTGGATTTGTGGTTCACTAATATAGGGAATGGGAATTAATAAAATCATCTTTCCTTCTAATACATAAGTAAGTGCCATCAAGTTGCAACCGACTTATGGCAACCCCGGCAAGGGGCTTTCAAGGCAAGCAAGAAGCAGAGGTGGTTTGCCTTGGGGGTTGCCCATCCAAGTACCGACTCTGCTTAGCTTCCATGAACTGATGAGATCAGGCTATACCATGATGCAATCCCGCCTTTCGTTCCAATACAGAGTGGCAATTTTCTAAAGTCTCAGAAAGACCGCCACACTGAAGTTTAGTAATATATAAATATACTTCAGTTGAATCAGCTAAAATCCTTTAAAATTAAACAATCAGTAGGCAGCGCTAATCTTTTTTTTCCCTTTCATCTACCAATTTCTGTAGGCCAAAAGACCATAAGTGAGAGGAAACCACAGTTAGCCAGGTGCAGATCTGGGAAGTAAGGCGGGGCCTTTCATTTGGTAACTAGAGCGCACTCTGCCACACGTCCTGTGCAATCATTGTTCAGGGCATTCCTCTGTTTACAAGTGGGAAAATATTCAATTTCTTTCTCTCCACTGCAAATAGAATGATTTTGTTGATAGCTTCACTATCTCCTCATGCACCTCAGTTAAGTAGTAGGTTGTCTTTCTCAGAGAGTCAGAGTATTAAGAAATTAATCTCCCTTATATGCAACTGTTTCTTGGGCAGTTATGCTGAGGATTGGACAAGACAATGGAAACAAAACAGGCTGTGACGCCATAGGGGGAGTCTTTCTGTAATGTAGCTCTGTCTTTGGTGAAGGTAAAAGTTGCAATAGGATAGTAATCTAATTTTTCAAATATGCCAGTGCTTTGGACATTTATTTGTACATTTACTCCACTCTTCAGTTTTGTATGCTGGAATATGTCTGAGTAGCATCCTGGTCATTGCTGCTATATTGAGTGTTGTTGCCACATGGAGAGACCTGGAGAGTGCTATGGCAGTGGTAAGTAGGCTTAACGTGGGTCAGAACTGGGGACTGGCAAACTTATCAGGTTAGGACTTGTATTTGTTTGCCATCGTGCACAAAATAGAATTTCAGTGTTCTGGGAAATTCTAGTCAAGCCTCCTCATTAATACATGCAAATTAAAGGTGCATTGCACAGTACTAGTGAGGAACAGCCAAAATATTAATTAAAACTGTTAGAAGGATTTATGTTTTACATCTTTAAAAATTCTTCAGTGCATAAATGCAGATGTGTCCAGATACTTGTCTAGATCCTATCAGTTCTACTCCTCAAAATCCCATTATAATAATTGTAAGTTTTCAGACACAGGTGTACATATATCACCCTGTGCAACCTGTACTGTAACTAAAAACAAACTGCTTCTTATAGAAAAATTACACACTACAAATTAATTTATGCCTGTTAAGGCATAGTAGAGGCAAGCTGGAAGGAGCTTCTCCCCCCACCCCAAACATTTCTAAAACATAACCTTACCTATTAATGTAAGCTTGTGTGTTATTAGAACAGGAAAAATAAAGGATTTTATATACAAGAGTCTGGGAAAGTTTCTTGTGCTGCGTATACAAAGGTGCTTGCATTGCTAAGGGACTGCTAAATTTTGTGAGTCAAGGAGTTCATCCAAACTGCATGGCTGGTTTCCAGTTCTGCCTCCTAATGCCTCATGCCAAGAAGTTATTTGGATGCTTTAACAAGTCCTTCCGTTTTATTAACATCTGCCACCCAAGATGTAAAGTTTTAAACTGCATATAAAACTTAATAAAATATGCCTTTGGTACATCTTGCTTCATGTCATTCATACTTTTTATGTAGGTTTAGTTTTTATTCTTATGTCCGTCCAGCTCTGATCATAAACTTTCTAAGTTCAAATGATCTGAGAGTTGGGCTTTTTCATCTGATCAAATCTGAATGTGTTTTTGTAAGATAAAGGTCTTCTCAGTTGTTTTAGGCATCTGGGAAAATGTTTGCTATCCATTTTCACACACCCTTAAATCATGATAAGCATGTGCCGATAGAGCCACTCATCAACATCCATAGATGGCAGAGTGCAGAGGCCTGTGCTGGCAAAGAGATACTCAGGAGGACAGGGTATGTAGTGCCACTGGCACCCATGTGCAGCCCTCCCAAAGCAGCATGAGTGGAGCTTCTGCCTCCCCACCCATGGTTATGTGTGACACAAACTTTTCCAAACATTTGTGGCACATCAGGGAAGGCTCACTGTGCCTCCCAGCCAAGCAACAAACAGGTCATACCCAGGCCTGCCCTATCTTACCTCCTGCCGCAGCTTGGACAGGTGCAGTAGTGGCAGAGGGGAAGGAGGGGAATCTGTGCCAGGAGAGGCAACCCTGGGTTAGGGGACCCTTGACCACAGCAGGGAGAAAGAGATGGGATGTTCTATGGAAAGTCCAAGAGTGGCCCTAAAGAAACCAACTGGCACGACGTTTTATTCCTACATTTAAATCTTCATATTCACAGGCATGCGAAACTTGTAATCACAAATTTTACATAGACTTTGTTAAGATGTAGCAGGAACGAACTATCAATTTTTATATATTTTAAGAAGTTGTTTCAAATAGATAACCTTGTATGATGTTTGAAGTTATAAGATGACTTGTCAGCCGAGAATGTGATCCCATCTCAAGAGGGACAGTTGCTTAGTGTTAGGAGATTGTTTTGAAACACTAAAATTTGAGGAACTGAATCAATCAGGAGCTTCTTTGTGGAAAGGGCTCCTTGCCTTTGAGTAAGATACTTTCTTGACTGTCTTTCTTGACTCATGTAATTGCTCTCCTTTAATGATCTGTGTAGTTACAATGGATGGTATGATCTTCTGTTGATTTTAACAAATTATGAGCCACTGCCCCACCCGACACCCTGCAAAGACTTCCACCGTCTTGTCACACCCAGGAAACCTTCCACCACCTGGCTTGGGGGCTTGAGGAGTTCGCCCTAAGCCTCAGATATGAGGAGGGGAAGGGGTTCTGTCACTTGTTCCTCCTCCAACCCACTAGGTCATGACACACCACATGCCAGGTCATGCCAGCACTCTCCTCCCTGGCCTCACTGGGAGAACTCCATTTACAGCTCTCTCCCCTACCCCTTGGCCAGTGCTTCCCCACCACCTTCCCCATCCCCACCTGCCATGTGTTGGTGGGATAGGCTCATGGCCCATTGCACTCCCCCATCCAGCCTTTCCCCCAAGCCCCATGGCCAATCACCTGTCAGCCTGGCCCCTAGGCCCTCCAACTGCCTCCACTGGGGCTCTGCCCTTAGTCAGGGCTGTGCCCATCCGGACACAACCTGGGATGGTCATTCCTGGCCTCCCTCACCACCACCATGGTCATCATGACTGGCTGGCCCTTCCCCAGCCAGTCAGTGGTGGAGGTTGCCTCCAGCCGCACCTGAGCCCTCCTTGCTTCCACCCTTCCCTGTCTAGGGAGCTGGTTCGGCAGTGACAGCTCTCTCAGCCCCTGAGCTTGCCAGCCAGCAGACTGAGCTGGCGCTGCATCGGTTGGGCTTGGTTGGATGCCAGGTTGGCCCGTGTGGGTTTGCTGCAGTGGCGAGGACTTGATTGGCGGGTGGAGGGCAGATGCACTCAAGCACATTCCCTCTTCCTGCGAACAGTTAATTTATAACTTAAGGTCTCTCTCCCCTTGGGATCTGATTGGCACTGTTCAGGAGAGTAAGCCGCTGGGCAAGCCTGCAAAGCAAGCAAGTCCAGCGCCAAACGTATGAAACAAAATGAAACACACAGACTTTTTAGTGGAAGGGACTCATTTCACTTTCATTTCCCAGTTTTGGTTCACTATTCCAGAAACTGCTTAAACAAGCCAAACTAGTGAGTTCTGTGTGTATTTTCAGTTCATTTTTTCCATTATGCACCTCCCCACCAGCGCTGTTTCACACAAAAGCCAACCAGATGCCACCAGAAAGCCCCACAACCGGGACAGAGATGGTGTCTTGTCCTCTTTTTGTCCCCAGCACTAGCATTCAAACATTTACTGTCTCTCAACATGGAGACATCTGTCAGGGACTGCCAACTTAGATCCCAGGAACTTCACTGCATGAGCCCTTGGATATATGAGTTAAAGCTTTATTGAGAATCTAATAGTACAGCACTGCAGACATTTCTTGTCAGGAATAACTTTTCCCTCCCCCTACTAGGCATATTAAACCTTTCAAGCACAACCCACTCTACTCTAACCTTCCCCTTTAGCTAGGTTCCCATCTATGCAGAAAAGGAAAGTAAAGAGAAAGAAAGTAGAATTGTTATGACTAGTTCAGTTCTTCTCAAGCCATCTGGCCACATCTCCTTAGCAACGCTGATAACCGCATTCTTCTTGGCAAAACTGATAACCGAACTCCCAAAGTGCTGCTTCTCCAGCATTCCCAAAGTATGTCACAGAAGATCAGGTCTGCAGCTCAACAGAGAGCCCCAAATCCCCAGAGTATGGCAGGGACCACAACCCTGACAATATCATGGCTAACAGCTATTGATGAAATTAGCCTCCATGATTTTTTTCTGATCTCCATGTAAAGTCAACTAAATTAGTGGCCATCAATACATGCTATGCTGCTGAATTCCACAAGTTAATTAGATTACAAGTTAAGAAGTACTTCTTTTTGTCTGTCCTAAATGTACTAATGATCAACTTCATTGGATGCCCATGAATTCAAGTATTATTCATTTATTTACATTATTTATAGTCTGTGACTCAAGGTGGGTTATGCAGAGTAAATCAATACAATCAATGGGATTCTAATATCCGATAAACAAAGCAATAGTATTTTTATAGTTGAGATTTAGAGCCCGCCAGAGAGAAACAGTTCTCTCTCTCCAAATTCACCACCCTATGCATAAAAAGAGGCATTTCTGGCACAAAACTTTTATGAGGAGTACACACACAAAATCCCTTTTGCCAGAATACAAAATCTACACGAGTTTTCTTTGAAAGACCCAAGACATGCCCATTCATATTTATGTAGCTTTCCAACAAAAATGGAATCCAAAATTGGATTGAGCACTCTGACATGTATTTTGTCTTCCAGTGAGGAAAGTCATGATTTTCCCTTCCCTATTCTTATATTGGCACCTGAAACTTATAGGTAGACAAGTAAGGGATCTATTGCTGTGGCAACTCAAAATGGCACTCAAGCTCTGGTTGCTTTTTAAAGTTTCAGGATGTGTAGACATTATTATTGAGTTGGGAGGGTTCCCCTAAATTATGCTGCTTTGCTTTTTCTGAAAACCTGAGAATTTCCCCAAGTTTTCAGAATCCCCACTGCATAGATTTTGATATCTGCATGGTGGCCAGACATTAAAAACGATGATACTAGTGGAATTTTGTTCTGAAATTCCATAATTTCCCCCCATCACTCTATTCTTGTATATTTCTATCCAGTTTAACCATCTTATGAATTCTTCCATGGAGGAAAATATTGTATTTGGGAACCAGCCATCAGAAGATGGCAAGCATGTTGTAAGAAAGTAGCTACAGTATAATTTGATTTTTGGAAAGTGGCTGCTATTGCAATCTGCAATACAATTTGAGTGGGGAAGACAGTTATCTTTTTTGCTAGTCATAAGACAGTAAAACTGGAAAGGGCCTGAATGTTATTGAGTCCTATCTCTTGTTCTGTAGCAAAATACTTCATATCTAAAATATTTGTCTACAACAACCAGACTTTAATGTACTGCAAACAGAAACCAATGGGAATACTGCCCACAGGATAGATTAGTAGACATGCATGTAATAAAATTGGCTATTGAGACAGATGACTAAGATTTAAATCAGTCTTTCCCAGACTGTTGATGCCTGGGGCAGAAGGATATTTTTACAGAATAAAATTAGAAGCACACAAGAGACAGACAGACAGACCTCAAATTCAAACAATGGATCAAACCCTTCTTGCAATTGCAGGATAGCTCATTTAACATTGTTCTTGGCATTTCCCATTCCCTTTTTACATGGTCAATTAGAATAAGAGTGGGAATTAGGGATTATTGCAGAATCTTGATTCTTGTTCCCCCACCCACCCACGTTTCTCCATACATGATGATTCTCGAATGTATTTTTTTTTAAAAAATCACATTAGATAATCATTTCAAATCACTATATATCAGAAATCTTTATTGAAAATTTGGTGTTCTGATTATCTCTGACTCATGGAATGACACAATTAAAAGAAAAATTTCCTTGTGTCTATATTGAAGAACTTCAGTAAACGATTGGGTGATTTTGTGGGAACCTGAAAGAGTATGCTAAAAAAATCCATTTGGGCCTGTAGTCTGCCTGGATTGTGGAGAGGTGAGGGACAATCTTCACTGGTATGAAAGAGACCTTTTTCTTCTAACTCAATTAATTCTTCTCTGAAAAAAATCCTCATAATTCAGTGTAAATTTGTGGAATTGAATCTGCAGGAGTCGAGAGAGAGTCAATCCCAAATGGGATGAAATTAGGAGAATCTTCTCTTCCTTTGTGAGGTCCTGCTTTCTGGATAATGATTATGCTTTCTGGATTCACTCATGTCTGTAAGCTGCAGTGCATCTCTTATTAGGGAATCCAAGTGCTTCCTTCCTTACATCATCATCCTCACCTGAAACATACACGTGCATTTTGTATATTCATGCCCAGTTCTTCATTCCTTTCTCTCCCTTCCATTGAAATTTAGATTATAAATTGCATAGAAAGTGAAGTTTTGCTAATGTTATTTGTTACAGCACCACATACATTGATTATGCTATATAAATAAGTAAATCTTACTATATAGTTGAGTAAGCGTGTTTCAGACGACTCACTTTATAACCTGGTGCACCACCAGAGGGTGCTGCTGCAGAGAAAAGCCCAGGTAACTCACCATATCGCTCCAGAAAACATGCCATGGTGGGAAGCCCAGGCAAGGAACGGGAGCGGAGCAGGTGGCAATACTCTCCCCATGCCTTAACCTGGCTGGTATTAGGTGCGGAGCAGGTGGCAATGCCTACCCCCCCACACCTTAACCCAGCTAATATTAGGAGCGGAGCAGGGGGCAATGCCCCACCCTCATCCAGCTGGTATTAGGAGTGGAACAGGTGGTAATGTCCACCACCACCTTAACCCAGCTGGTATTAGTACTAGAACAGGTGGCAATGCCTGCCCCCTTCAAGCAGCTGGGATTAGGAGTAGAGCAGGTGGCAATGCCCGCCCCTGCCTTAAACCAGCTGGTATTAGGAGCAGAGCAGGTAGCAATGCCCGCCCCCTACATTAACCCAGCTGATATTAGGAGCAGATCAAGTGGCAATACCTGCCCCCCTTCAGCCAGCTGGGATCAAGAGCGGAGGAGGTGGCAATGCCCACTCTTTGCCTTAACCCAGCTGTTATTAGGAGTGGAGAAGGTGGCAATGCCCACCCCCTCCTTATCACAACTAGCATTAGGAGTGGAGCAAGTGGCAATGCCCACCTCCCACTGTAACCCAGCTGGTATTTGGAGTGGAGAAGGTGGCAATACCCGCCCCCTTCACCCAGCTGGGATCAGGAGTGGAGCAGGTGCCAAGGCCCTCCCAGTGCCTTCAGCTGGGTGGGATCAGCTATACAGCAGGAGGCAATTCCCTTCTTCCATTCACCCAGCCTGGACAAGAAGAGGAGCAGGTGGAAATGCCCACCTCCTTCAACCTACTGGAATAAGGCACTGAGCAGGCGGCAATGCCCACCCCATCTTCACCCTGTCAGAATCAAGAGCCAAGCAATCTCTACCCCCCCTTCAACCTGCCAGAATGAGGAGCAGAGAAGGTGGCAATGCCCCCACCCCCTTCACCCAGTTGGGATCAGGAGTGGAGCATGTAGCAAAGCCCACTGCCTGCCTTCATCTGTCGGGATCAGGTGAGAAGCAGAAGGTAGTGGTCACTCCTCCCTTCACCCAGCAAGGAACAGGTGGCAATGCCCACCCACCCCTTCACCCAGCTGGGATCAGGCTTGGAGTAGGCAGCAATGTCTGCCCCCCTTTAACTAGCTGTAATCAGGTGCAGAGTAGAAGGCAATGCCCATTTTCCCTTCACCCAGCTGGGATCAGGAGTGGAGCAGGTGGCAATGTCTGTCCCCCTTTACCTGGCCTGTATCAGACCTGCAGTAGGTAGCAAAGCCCAAAACCCCTTCATGATGCTGAGATCAGGTGTGGAGCAGGTGGCAATACCCATCCCACTCCTTCAACAGCCAGGATCAGTGACAGAGGAAGAGGGAATGCCTGCCTGCCCACTCTCCCTTTTCTAGAGCCCGTTGTATTTTTTCCCCACAACGGGCTTTGTTTCTAGTAAATAAATAAGTCAAGAGCAGGTCTCCACAGAGAAAAATGGATCTGAATTCCTGCACAAGTATTCTCCATTCGGTCACTAGAGGGCATTTTAATTCCTTTTTTTAAATGTCTACTGTATCTTTTCCTGCCCTCTGCCACCACTAATTTCCTCTGTTTACTGTAACTTCCAATGTTAGACTTGGTTATACTCTGCAGATGGAAATTTATCTGTGTGCATGGAGAAAGACTACATATTACATTTTAACATGGGAGTTGAATTTGCAGACAGATGAAAAACAACATTTAAAACCTTTTTGGAACTGCACTTGTTGGGCCATTGAAATAAGAGGCGCCTATGGAGCAATCCTAAGCATGTCTTCTTTGGAGTAAGTCCCATGTTGTTAAATGGGGCTTACTTAGGGTTGTGGGTTAGGAAATAACTGGATCTCTGGAAGAGGAGCATGGGGATGGCAGAGTTTGAGGGAAAGAGATGTGATCACAGCAAAAAGGATGTGGTGCTAAATAGAGCACCTTCCAAAGCGGCCATTTTCTCCAGGGGAACTGATCTCTCTAGTCTGGAGATCTGTTGTGATTCCAGGAGAATTCCAGGCCCACCTAGGCTTACTCCAGGGTATGTGTCATTAGGATTTCATTGTAGGGGCACAAAATTCTGGGGACCCTTGTGTTGGGAGGACAGAGAGTTGAACAAGACGTGGCTGAAGAAAAGTAGAACAAGGAGAGAGAATCGCGGTGAGAACTGGCAAAAACCAAATAACCCGCGATATACGGACTAAGATGTAATAGGACACAGTCAATAGAACAATAAAGCGAAAAAGACAATAAATCCTTCTGTGGAAAATATTCTAATATAGAAATGTTTAATTCTATGTCTGTCTCATAAGGTCTCTGTACCCAAAGTGAGTTAATTCTTAAAGTGCAACTGCAAAATGGTGAAGGATATACACACTGGAAACACAGAAGGATTTATTGTCTTTTTCGCTTTATTGTTCTATTGACTGTGTCCTATTACATCTTAGTATATCGCGGTTATCTTGTTTTTGAAGAAAAGTAGAAGCATACCTGTAATCAAGTAACTTATGTGTGTTCTTCTGAACCTTGAAGGGGTATAGAGAGCACCTTTCTCTGGGGGTCCATGGTGGCTCTTACCAGTAGTGTGTACTAGCATTGTGGTTATCAGTTAATGTATTGCATTTTACAGGTAGACAGGTGGATGATTTATGCCAGGGGTCCCCAACATTTTTCAGCCTGCAGGCACCTTTGGAATTCTGACACAGGGTGGTGGGTGCAACCACAAGGCATCAGGGAGTGAGGTTATACATAAGTCTCATTGTAAATCTTCAAGATTTCAAGCAGAAGCCCTGTTAAATGGGATACCTTTTAGAATTAACATGTTTAAAAGTATTTTTTTGCATACACACAAAATAAGTATACATATTGAACTAGCTAAGAAATCCTCATCTGGCAACATCCGTCTTCATTTTACAGGTATCTAACATACTTATGCAAACAGAAAATTTTAAAAATGCTTCTTCTCTTGGCTACCATTTATTTGAGCCCATCTCTCATAAGCCCAGCCATTTTTAACCTTAACTGTTACTTGTAACAATGACAGCCAGTACTGAAGTACTGAAGAGCTAGTGAGAGTTCCTTGCACATGGGTACCGTATGAGAGAGATTCTGGCTAGATTTTGACATATTTTGATGTATTGATGTTATTTTCAACTTCCACCTAAATTATAAAAATATATTAAAACTGGGAAGATCAGATGGTTTCAACAGCAGTTCCAGTTAGGTACAGTAAGCGTTTTAGCTGTGCAGCCCTATTGTGTTTAGTCAGAATCAAGTTTCACAGTGTTTATAGAATATTATTCGGCTATTTGCACAGGTAAAGTACTTTACATAAAGCCAATGTCTGTAATATACCATAAACATCAGAAACTCAAAAAGTGACACCTGTCTCCACCCACTTTCTAAAAACACTTGGTGAGTTCCAGGAAAGGTACCAGTGGGTGCCATGGCATCCATGGGTACCACATTGAGGACCCTTGCTTTAGACAGTTGCAATTCTTTATTTCTAACCAGCCCTACAAAGACCAAGTCTGAATTAGAGGCACGTTGTTTGAATATTCTATATACAGCAACATGATTAATACTTTTCTTGGGAGGCTGCAGTAAACACAGCTCACATTCTTGTCCACAGTGGTGTGCAGGTAAATCCCATTAATTTCAATGAGACTAACAGTCCCATCCTAAGAAGAGATACACCCTTCTGAGGTTCTTGACTTCAATTGACTTAGAAAGATATGACCATGCTTAGGATGGCACCATTAGTTACATATATCCCTATGCAGGTTTGCAGGGACCTGTCATCTTCACAGTGTAGGATTGCCAGCTCCTGGTTGGGAAATTCCTGGAGATTTGGGGGGAGGGGCTGGACAGGGCAGGGCTTGGGAGGGAGAGGGACTTCAGCTGGCTATAATGCCATAGAGCCCACCTTCCAAGACAGCCATTTTCTCCAGGGGAACTGATCTCTGTCACCTGGAGATCAGTTGTAATTCCAGCCACCACCTGGAGGCTGGCAACCCTATCACAGTGGTGTGACGTGTAATTCCAAGCTAACAGATCTAAGGTGGCTAGTACTATTAACAGCTGTCACAGTCAAGTAATAATCCAGATCTGGAACATGAGGGGCCAAATACTGGTTTGCATCAACAGGCCTCTTCAAGACCGTGCATAGATGTTGTACCTGCCCACATGCAGAGGGGGGGAGGCTGCTGTTCCCTGTCCTTGCAGTCCTTGTTGCCCACAGTTCTGATTAGAGAAAACTGGTTCTTGACCAAATGGTGTTCAGTGCTTTCTGTGCACAGCTAGTGGCAGAACTGCTAGCTTTGTGAGGGGACCCTTTGTGTACTTATTGTTATGCATTGCTGGCATTAAATGAGGATAGATGTACAGAGTAGCAATGTAAAAAAAAACCCTCAGGGTGACCATTTCAGCAGGCGATTGGAAGTATGAGATTGGGATAGGAAGTGGCTGTCTTTCTCATGTGTCTGGCCTCAAGCACTGAATGCAAGTTATGGAAACCCTTCAGGCTGGATCTACCTGTGCAATAGAATGAGGTAATTTTGAAGCCGTAGAGTTCTGAGATGGTTGGATGAACAGTAGGATTTTAGGCTGCAGAACCTGAAAATTCTCTGATGTAAGAAAACTAGCACAATACTGAGAGGGCTGGATTGGAACCACGTTTTAAGGTATGTTAGTTTTTATATCTGTGGAGAGCTGGTGGGGTACACAAAGAAATGTTTTTTAGAAAGTTCTTATCACCTACAGTCTGAAGTGGTACTAAATTTTTAGAAAGCAACTTCACTCCCGTTACTCAACGTGTTTGTAGACAGTTTAAAATCTTTTCAGAAGAATTGTGCTGTTTGAAAAATCAATTCTATTTCAGTGATTAAAAATTAAAATCCACAATGCCTAACTGTTGACAAAGTATACCTCCTGGCAGATGATTAAAGCAAGCTGTCTTTGCTTTAGAGCTCCCAGAGGTGTAACTGGCGGTAAATGTGTCAAGCATTGGTAATGGCATAAGAGCCTCCTTCAGCATGTCTTATGTATGAGAAGTGTTTCTCAGGCTGCCTGTGTTCACATTAGTTATGCCACCCTCTTTGTCTGTAAGAAAATCAGCCTGCCTGTGTGCTTAAAGCAACAGTTTTGAAAACAGCTTGTGTGAAGATAGCTCTAATCTTGTTCTCTTTCTATGGATAGTTTGAGACTGAGCCATCTGATTGATTGATTGATTATTTATTTATTTATTTATTTATTGATAGTCCACCTTTCTCAGTGACACTCAAGATGGATGGCACAGTTTAACTCAATATGATTGTCATGATCTAGCTGTGCCAGTAAGGCCTAGCAAGGCCTCAGAAGCCTGTTAGCAGTGGGAGTAGGCCTGCCTACAATTCCCAGGAGCCCCAGGGCCGTTTGACACCGTTTTTGGCCAATCAGAACACAGGGGGTGGGTGCTATATAAATCTGGGAGGGAGAACAGGGAGCAGGCCAGAGGAGGTTTCTGCTAGGTGGTTTCTTTTAGGGAGAAAGGCCTTCATCCAGGTAGGGTGAGAAGACAGACCTGGCAGACAGAGGGACAGTGAGTTCAGTTGCGCTAGGGCCTTTTGTTTATTTTGCTTTCACCCAAGGCACCTTGCTTGTTTGTTTGGTATTAACTGACCTCCTTGTAAATAAACCCTTTTGTTTGTTGTTACTCTGCTGGGTCCTCACGCCTGTTTATTGGCCATGCTACGGAGGTCAGAAGGGTTGGGAGGGTACTCTGGGCCTTCCCAAGGGTCCCTAAATCCCAGAGTGGTGGCAGCGTATGGTGGCTCACCCTACCTGAGGCATGACAGTGATCAACAGCTGGGACATTCACTAAACAGTGCAATAGGGTGTGTAAATGCAAATTTGCAGAGATTCAAAAACAAGCAGCAGTTTGATACAGAGCTGTTTCAGCTGAAACAGAGCATAAGCAATAAAAGCTGACATATTAAAAATGTGGAAACTGTTTAGTAGAAACATATTTACCACAACAGACAGTACACTGTAGTATAGTCCTTATCCTTTTACCAGTGCATTGTATAGCTTGCAGAATGCCAGGAGAGTGGGAGCCCTCCTAACCTCATCAGGCAGGCTATTCCATAAGTGGGGGCCAGAACAGAGGATGCCTGCATACAGTGCCTGTTCAAGCTGTTGTTACCCTGTGCAATCAGGAAGACACTCGTATACTAGACACATGTCTGTGTGAATGATGCCCACTTCCTACCTAGATCCGAATGTGCTTTGAGGGAGCCAAGTATAAGAGAGGCTGCTTCCACATGGAGATTTTTTTTTCATCTTAAGCATCCAAACTGGGGCATGTAGGGTTGGGAGACATCCACACAATATTGTGCTTTAATTGTTTTCCACTCATCCTTTCCCCATCTTCAGTGTACTCTCCCAAGGCTGGTTTGCTTCAATCTTTTTGGAAAGATTATCATACCATCTGGACAGGAAAATGCACATTTTCAAAGGTCCTGCTCACCTCAGATGTATTTTCCTTCTGTCAGCCTCTCATGGCTGCCATTTTCCCCATCATGCAAGAATTTTTTAGAGCTTTTTAAAAAAAAAATGGTTGCCCTGCCCTGGATAACCAAGGCAAGCCCAAACTTTTCTATCTCAGAAGCTAAACAGAGTTGGCCTTGAAATCCCAGCAGGGGTCGCCATAAGTCAGATAGGACAACACTCACCATCACTTCCACCCCCCCCTCCAAAAATAGTTAACTGTTATAGTGCTATAACAATATGGCAGTTTACAATTTACTCATTTTTTTACTTTTAAATATAACTTTATTTAAATATGGATACAGGAAAGGTATACAGCACATATAAAAATACAGATAGTAATTCAACTTATATGATATAATCATAACTTGTTGACTATGATAACTGTACATTATTCCTGACAAAATAAATTCAATACAAAGATCTTGCCATTAATAAACAATTTGTTTGGATATGTAGAGATGACAGTTAGTTATTATCTACATATTAAAAATATTTTGATATAGTTGGTTTGGAGGTTGCAGCTCTTTACTAGTAATATATTCAAAAAAGGCCATCATTTGTCATAAAATTGTGTTGCATTTGTAGATATAGTTTTTCGTTGCAGATTTTTCATTAATTTTTCAATTATGAATTGGTCCAAAACTTTTTAAAACCACTGACTAGTAGTAGGGGGTATTTGTTTATTCCAATGTGAGGCTATTAATGTCTTTGCTACTACAAGCAGGCTGTTTATTAGATCACATCTTATTGTTGGAATGTTGATATCTTGCCAGAATCTAAAAAGATTATCTGAGGTTTTAAAGGGATTTTATAATTTATTTGTTCAATTTGTTGTAAAACTTCTTCCAAATTATATATTGATTATGGGGCACTGCCACCAACAATGTGCAAATGTACCAATGTTACCACACTTCTTCCAACATGTGGGTAGACTGGATGAGAAAATTGCAGATAATTTTTTGGTGTGAGATACCAACGTGTCATGATTTTGAAAGTTTGGAGCTTCATGTTTATTGCTTGAGAATTAATCAGATTTGAAGACCAGATTCCTTTCTTGCATAATAGTTATATTGCAGTCTTGTTGCCATTTATTTTGGAAGCTAAATATTTTGGTTTTATTAAGATGTATAAAAATTTTAGAAATTAACCCTTTTTTCTTTGTACTATTCAAGTCTAAGATTTCTTCAAATTTTGTCTTTGGTTTGCGTAGTATTTCTGTTAGTTTAATTTGGTTTGCCATGTGTGATAACTGAAGATAAGTGAACCATGAAATATTTTTATTCAATTTCTTTTCTAACTCATTTTTAGTTAAGAGGCCTATATGCATCATTATATCAATTAATCTTGTAGTATCAAATAGATTCCACTGATTACGAGTGGATTTTTTGTTTCCTGGAGGAAACTATTCCTGTGATAAGATAGTGGAGAATTTACTCATTTTTAAAGCCCTCGGTAGGGGAAAGTACAGGGGGAATGATGGCTGACGAAGAAGAAAGAGTCCACAACATTCCCATGTGGAATCTGCATTGTCAGTGCATAGGCCTCTGAATTTGCAGCTATGATAAATGCAAAACAGTAACTCCTCACCACATGGCTGCAGCCAGAGAATCTTCATCCTGCACCTTTCTTTCCTGTCCTAACACCTGGTGTAAGAGGAATGACACACATGCTTCTAAAGGAACTCCAAATGAAAGGGATGCTCTGAGACAGGTTTGAAAATGAAAATGGAGGCTGGAATTGGTGCCCTCACAGATCTGTTCATTCAGCTGCCATCCAAAGTCAGGCTTCTGCTATCGTTGGACCAATGTAATATATTGAATAGCTTGCCTAAGTAGATGGGAAAAGCACTTTCCTGGCTGAGTTTCAGAAAGGCCTTGAAAACAGTTCAAGAGCTTGCTGTTCGTATTTTAACTGTTATGTTGCCTTGGAAACAGTGTGGTATGGATTCATTGAGTTCTGGTTATATGATTTTGATCATTCCCCCCCCCCCATATGTAAAACATCTATAGCTGCCTTATCTCTTCAGATTCAAACCTATCAGACATAGGTGCTATAATAAATTTGTATTTCTAAGCCTTTGATTCTCTTTTTAGATTCCTTTGTAGAACCCCACTTTTTCTTCTATTCCTGGCCAAGGCTATGAAAATGAATAGATGTAGAGAGGCAGATGGAAAGTGAGGAAGAGAGAGGGAGCAGCTGAGAGCAACACACCCAGGACAGCCTTCTTATTTGTAGGGATGCAAGATTAACCCACTAAAACATTACTGGTTGAGGGAAATTGTCTTGTGATTCATTCTCACTTCTCTGTATGGCAAGAACTGCCCAGGACAGTACAACTTTCATGGACCAGGACAGGCTTATCAACTTCATGTGGGGCCTAGAGTTTTCCTGGAAGTACAAATGATCTCCATACTATAGAGATCAATTCTCCTGGAAGAAACAGCAGCTTTAGAGCCTCTCTAAATGTGACGAATTTCACAAGGACACTCAAGTGAAGAGAGGCACAATGTTAACCTGGTAGATGAGTTTTAAAAGTCAGATCAGAAGGCTCTGTCAATTTCCCCTCTCTACAGAGCCAGCGAAGATCTTCAAAGGGTTTGTTTATTTCCTCTTGGGCTCCCAGAAAGGCTCTGTCAGTTTCACCTCCTTTTCTGGGAGCCTAAGTGGAAATAAACAAACCCCCTGAGCAGAGATATTTGCAAGCTTTGTAGAGAGGGGGAACTGACAAAGGCTTCCATTCTGTCTTTTAGAATTCATCTTCCTGGTTAACATTGCACCTCTCTTCACTCAAGCATCCTCATGAAATTAATCTCATTTAGAAAAACTCTTAGAGGACAATAGCATCACTGAGTTCCCTCCCCTCTCTGAACCCTGCTCCCCAAGCCCCTGCCCCTAAATCTTCAGGAATTTCCCAAGCCGGAGCTGGCCTCTCTAGCCAGGACATTGACAATGTGCTATTAAGAGGGGAGGGGAGAGAAAAACTAAAGACCGAGGTAGAGGATTCCAGAAGGAATAGCCACCCTTTCAGGCACACATGAAGCTACCTTATACTGAATCAAAGCATTGGTCTTTCAAGGTCAGTATTGTCTACTTAGAGTGGCAATGGCTCTCCAGGGTCCCTGGCCCTTTGAAAATGCTAGGGATTGGACCTGGGACATTCTTCATACAAAGCAGATGCTCTAAAACTGAGCCACAGTCCCTACTTCTGTAGAAGACCACCAGGAACCCCCAAAGGCAGGTAACATTGGACAAGCCAGTTCCAAAGGAAATAACTCTGCCCTCTTCCTAAGGAAGAGTCTCCAGAACCCCCTGCTTCATCAGCAAGGCTAATCTCTGAGACAGCCTTGTTGGAGCATGCACTTTCATCACCATCCGTGGCTCTTTCATTCAACAGTAGCCCTACTCCTTTCACAATCAGCAGGGTCTGAACTATCCCCTGACCCGCAGAACTATTTAATCTCTCTCAGCTAACTCCAGATTAATGCTGAAGCAACACTTTAAGCTTTCTGTTGTGAGTGATTTTGCATCCAACTTGTATTCAGAGCTAGCTGTGGCTCTCACCTTACCTTTAAGTTCATTTGTTGTGTGTCATTTTCACCTGTGCTGCCTTTTCCTGCATAATTTGATTTACCTTGTTTGCTTCCTTTTGCTGACTGTTCTCTGCTTGACTTCAGCTGCTGGATGTAGCATTTCTCCAGGGTCATTAGTCAACCAGGAGATCTGGGTCAGTTCCCTTTGGAAAAAGAACACTGGAAAATTATCAGGATGGATCCAGTGGGAAAGTACACAGGAGGGGCTGGTATATCTTCCCCCATCTTCTGCTCCCACAAATGCCTAAGAGAGCCTTACAAACAAACTGCATGACAGTATGGGGTGCTGCAGCAATGAAGGGGAATCAGATAAAATTACCAGGTGTCATTGTTTACCTTCATGCCATGAAATGCTTCCACTGTCCGTTTCCACACATGAAACCTCTTCTCCAGACTGTTTGCAACCCTATTGCTTCAACAGAGGCATCAGGAAAACGTCTTCCAATTTTCCCCCACTGAGGAAACATTCACAAATAGTTCAGGAATGTAACCTTCTTTTCTTCTTGGCTACGGTTCCAGTCTTTTTCGACCAACCCCATAACTCTGTTAAGTGAGACTATAAACTGAAGCATCATGTGTTTAGTTATGAAGCTGTTTTGGTTCTACTATGTCAGTTAGGATTGCCAGGATCCTATACCCTCCCACCTGGAGGAGGGGGACCTGGCAGTTACCTCATGCCAGTAGCAAGATCTTCGCACACACACTCTAGTGCCTATGTGATGACATCACTCCCAGAAGTGATGTCGTCATTCTGGCCACAGGAGTGGTCCCACACTCTGTCCAGAGCTGATTCAGCCCATTTGGGGCCCAAATTGGCCCCAAATGAAGTGTAGGAATGCTCCTGCAGCCGTCGCGACATCATTTCCAGAAGTGACGTTGCTGTGCCTGTTGGGACCATGCACACAACGCACATTCCTGAGGTGACTGCCAGTGGTGTGCAACCTCTAGGAGCTTGCTGCCTCCTACCAACAACTGGTGGGTCAGTGGGCAAGGTGGCAAATCCCCAGGAGTTTGCCTGCCATTGGCAGGCACCTGGGAACCCAAATGTCAATCTATTCAGGAATAGTAAAGAAAGTGTTCAAGTTGTCCTTTCTTCCTAGTAATCAAATGGCAGCTTTTGTTTATTCAATTATAAATTACCATTCACTTTTTGCAATATTTCCAAAAAGCAAATTGAGGTTTTGTTAATCAGCAAAATTATTTAAATCTGGTTATTCAATCAATTGATTGATAGGTAATCAAAATAACATTCATTAATTGGTTGACAGCGCTAGTTATTTGATATAGATGCAGAAGAGTTAGCCGTGTTAGTCTGTGGTAGGAAAATCAAAAAGAGTCCAGTAGCACCTTTAAGACTAACCAATTTTATTGTAGCATAAGCTTTCGAGAATCAAGTTCTCTTCGTCAGATGCCTGATACAGAGACTGGTCAAATACAGAAGAGCAGGAGAGAGAAGAGGCAATTAGGGGGGGAGGGGGAGGGAGCAATCAAAACATTCCTTTGCTAGTATATGTAAACATCTCCTTTTAGTGTGTGTATCAGTTGGCTTCAAAGGAGTTTGCCCTGTTAGTTTGTAGAAGCCAAACAGCTAGACCATCCAATTCCAATGCAGTATGGGCCTTCGAATTTGGTGACAACTTATATCTACAGATTAATGGCACAGCCATGGGCACACGCATGGCACCACAATATGCTAACATATTCATGGCGGACTTGGAACAACGCTTCCTCAGCTCCCATCCACTGGAACCACTACTATACTTAAGATTCCTGGATGACTTCTTCATCATTTGGACCCATGGGAAGGAAGCCCTTGAGAGATTTCATCAGGACTTCAATAACTTTCACCCTACTATCAACCTAAGCCTGGACCACTCTACACAACAGGTACACTTCTTGGACACCACTGTACAACTACATAAGGGACGAATAAATACCACCTTATACCGGAAACCAACAGACCGATACTCATATCTACATGCCTCCAGCTACCACCCTAAACATACCACTCGGTCTATTGTCTACAGCCAAGCCTTACGTTACAACCGTATCTGCTCCAATGCTCTCGACCGAGACTCACACTTAAAAGATTTACAACAAGCATTTTTGGGACTACAGTACCCACCAAATGAAGTGAAGAAACAAATCAACAGGGCCAGACTAGTACCCAGACACAGCCTACTCCAGGACAAACCTAAAGGAACTAACAACAGAACACCACTGGTTGTCACCTATAGCTCCCAGCTCAAACCCATCCAACGTATCATCAGTGAGCTACAACCCATCCTGGAAAATGATACCGCTCTCTCAGAAGCCCTGGGTGGAAGACCTTTCCTTGCCTACAGACAGCCCCCCAACCTTAAACGACTTCTCACTCACAACCATGAATCGGCCAGCAGAGTCACCAGCACAGGTACCAGGCCCTGCAACAGACCCAGATGCCAGCTCTGCCCCTATATCTACCCAGGGAATACAATTACAGGACCCAATGGCATCAACTACACTGTCTCTGGCTCTTACAGCTGCTCATCCTCCAATCTGATATATGCCCTCATGTGCCAACAATGTCCTTCTGCTCTGTACATTGGACAAACCAGCCAACCTCTACGCAAAAGAATAAATGGACACAAATCTGACATTAGAAATGGAAACGTTCAGAAACCAGTGGGAGAACACTTCAATCTACCAGGACATTCCATCAAAGACTTAAAGGTCACTGTAGTTCAACAGAAACCTTTCAAAAACAAAATCCAACGGGAGGCTGCTGAACTGGAATTCATATGCAAATTTGACTCTGTCAAGCTGGGACTGAATAGGGACTATGAATGGTTATCACATTACCACAGGTAACAGATTTCCTTTACAGAGGTGGGGTCTGGGGGAGCTCAGTGGCACCTGGCGTGGGCTTTCGGGAACCACAGATCTCTTTGTCAGATGCATCTGGCAGGGAGAGCTGTGGTTATCGAAGGCCCATACTGCATTGGAATTGGATGGTCTAGCTGTTTGGCTTCTACAAACTAAAAGGGCAAACTCCTTTGAAGCCAACTGATACACACACTAAAAGGAGATGTTTACATATACTAGCAAAGGAATGTTTTGATTGCTCCCTCCCCCTCCCCCCCTAATTGCCTCTTCTCTCTCCTGCTCTTCTGTATTTGACCAGTCTCTGTATCAGGCATCTGACGAAGAGAACTTGATTCTCGAAAGCTTATGCTACAATAAAATTGGTTAGTCTTAAAGGTGCTACTGGACTCTTTTTGAGTTATTTGATATGTGAGTGATATGATTAGGAAATGATTTTGAAGTGTGTTTGTCTTTGTGACAGTATATTAAACCAACGATTCATTGAATGCTGAACCTTCTCGTCTTAAAATTCATGAAACTGCACCTAAGTACAAATATCAGAAAACTCAAAGCCAAACTTCAAGTGACAGCAGCCCCAAGTCCACCCAGATGCCATTTTAGAAGCATTTGTAGTTCTTTTAAGATTGCCATGAGGGCCTGACCTAGGGAGTGTGTGGTATGGCTGCCCCAGAAGCTCCTGTTCCTCCCACCCTGCACTTTTCAGGTGCCAAGGCAGCAATGGGGAGCTATGTTAGAACTTGAAAAGATGTGGAGGTGACCTCCTGGGGTCACTACGGCAGACACACATACTCCAGATCAGGGCTTTCGGGCAAATTTAAAAGAAGTACAAATGCCTCCCAAATGGTGCCGGCTGCGACGGGATGGATCTGTGGCCTCTGTCACTTGTAGTTTGGCTCTCAGTGACAGCATTTTCCAGTGCCTAAGAAGGAGCAGTACTTGCTGTAATGATGACTTCTTTTGTCCTTAGGGGTTCCTCTGTTTCGCTGTGGTGTTCCTTGCATCCGTTCAGGCTGCCTACTGGACAATAACTAGAAATACTGAGGTATGCTTAGCTTTAAACTTGATTGAATTTGCTGAATTATTGATAGTGACTAAAACATTGTGGCAAAATGTATTTGCAAGGATCCAGAAGTTGAAAACTTTGCACTGATTTCAAGAATTATATGTATTCTCTTAGAAGGGACCCCTTCCTTGGTGGATGAACAGATACTCTCTTGCATCAAGGACATGCCTCCAAGAAGAGGGGGCTTGTCATGCTGGGAGATCTGATCATTAGACATGTAGACCGCTGGTTTTGTGACAGGCATGTGGACTGCAGGCTGAATTGCCTGCCTACTGTGAAGGCTGGTGACATCACTTTTCATCTAGGTAGCTTGGTAGATTGTGCTAGAGAGGAGTAAATCATCATGGTGCATGTTGCCACCAATGGTGAGGGGAAGTGTAGTTGTCCTGGTAGCCAATTTTAGGTTGATAGATAGGGACTAAAAGCCAGGAGCGCCAAGGTAACTTTGTTTGAAATGCTGCCTGTTCCACATACAGGACCGTCTAGACAGGCATAGTTGGGGAGCCTCAATGCATGAATAAGATGATGGTATAGAGAAGGGTCCTTTAAATTTGTTAGGCACTGGGGATCATTTCAGACAAGCTAGGCCAGTACCAAAAGGATGGGCTCCACTTGAATGGGACCAGACTGCTGGCATATAACATTAAAAAGGTAGTTGAGCAGCTTTTAAACTGAACCTGGGGGAATGCCAACAGGAGTTGAGAAGTATCCAGTTCAGACAGATTCATCCAAAAGGGATGAAGAGGGAAATGCTTCCAACTGCCCAAATGAAAATGGAGAAAAGGAAGATAAGATGAAGCAGGATAGCAAAACATGGCCAGAAACTGGACTGGAAATGGCTCCCACCAGAGATGTCTAGAGACACACTATGTGACTTTGTTTCTATACTAATGTCAGAAGCCTCTGAGCCAAAATGGAAGCATTGGAGTGCTTGATTTTAAGGGAAAATATAAATATAGGAAGCATAATAGAAGCCTGGTGGAAGGGAGAAATCCATTGTGATACGGTCACCCCTGGATACAGACCTATAGGTATGATGGGCACAGGCATACTGGAGGGGGTGTTGCTATGTACATCCTCCGCAGAATCACTGTGGGTAATAACACGAGGGCCCAAAACTAATTGAGTATTAGGGATGTGCTATTGGCACCATGACCAAAATGCTCAGGGTAATCTTGAGATGGAGAATTCAATCAGGGATGCATGCAAATGAGAGGAAGTTGTAATAATGGGCATCTTACCTTTGTATTGACTGTAAAAATATGTGTTCCCGGGCAGCGCAATCCTGAGTGGGAGGTGGAAAGCGCTCAGGGAGAGGTCTAAGGTTTACGCAGGTATAACTCACACTTACATGAGCGTAACCCCCCCTGCCTGCGGCCACCCAAGGCATGCTAATGATGCCAGCGGTCATGCTTGGTAGCTGGATGGAGGCGTAAGTGCGGCACAAGTTCCTGCACCAGTGCTGGAGGGGGTGGGGCGGGACGCGAGTTAGTTGGCTTCGAAAGCTTCTCCAGGTCTGGGAATGCCCCCTGCAGTGGCAGAAAGTTACACCATGAAAAAAGGTGGTGTAGCCCGTATGCGCCCATTGAACAAGAAAATTTGGAGCCCTCTCCTGGCGTCCTGCCCTGCCCAAACAGTCTGATGAAGTATCAGATGGCATTTAACGCGGGGACCAATCAGTGTGCGCCCCTGTGGAGGCTGAGCCCCCCCCCCCACATGCCTAATCAGCTCCCCAGATACCCTACATAACCTCTGGCTGCTCTGCCCATGAATCTAGGTAAGTAGGGAGGCAGCTGGAGGCTTTGCCTGGCAGACTACTGCCGCAGGGTCTTAGAGAACAAGGCGGAAGAGTCGGTGCTTACAGTGGCAGGCCACAAGTGCACTGGGGGTACTTGGCGGAAAATAGGGAGTACTTTACACTCACTCAATGGAAGCAGAGCCCAGAATGTCTGACTAACAACAACCATTCAAGTCCCCTTGCAGGTTATCTGACTCCAGAGTCTCGGCTCAGGAAGGGACATGGGAGCACTGACGGGTAAGAAGGACCTGGGACGGTGGCTACCCTGGCTTGTTGATTTGTGCCAGCTGCCCCCCTCATCTGAACCCTCCTGAATGCCAGCCTCTGCAGGTGAGGCTCGCCGTTGGGGAGGGTGGTGGCATCACCTGCCTGCCATGGAGGCAGTTGCCCAGAAAACTGCTCTTAACGCAGCCATTAGGAGGGCCACCAGCTACCCATTTGGGGGCTCTGTTCAGACTCCCTCAGGTGGGGCCTCTTCCGGCAGAGAAGGAAGTACGGCCATAGGTCAGGTTGACTGGGTGTTCATAACTCCCTGTTGATGGAGGGCACTCAGCCCCTTGACTCTCCCTCACAGGATAAGACCATCATGATGTAGGGCGCTTTCTCACCAGAGGGTCATGCATCATCTGGTTGCAGGCTGCACCTGTGACACTGGAGCTACCACCGCGGTCACTCCTCCCAACCATGGACACCCTCCCCGAACGTTGCAGACTGGGCTTGGCCTTAGACCAGGCTGGGTCCCTTGCAACACATATGTCTGTTTCCCTTGCAGGCAGGTCACATCTCATCCAGGAAACCATGCAGCATGGCTGTTCCAGCCCCCAGTGATCCTCCACAAATGCCATTCAGGTCTAGCCAGGGAGCAATTCCCCGAGGCAGTCTGCATCTCAAAAGGGCAGGACGAGGAATGGATTTTGCGGCTCTGACTGCTGCACAAACTGCCTTTTGGTCCCTTTCCAGCTGAGGGACATTGGTAAGATACATGTCCAGACAACCTCTTCACTTTTTTCAGTTTAATAAAATATGTGTTGAAAAACAACAAACTGTCTGTCTGTTTGCTTGCCGGTAGCTGACGGTAGCCCCCCCCCCCACTCCCCATGGGGATGTCTTTTCACACATCCCAGCGAATGATTCCTGGCTCAGGGCTGGGATGGTCGGGGCGGGCTCTGCTGCCAGAAGGAGCAGGAGTCCAGTGGTGCCTTGGGGCCCCATCCAGCTTCCCTGCCCCCCTCCCCCCCTCAATATAACTTCAGGCAGTGGGGTGGGAATTGTAGTGTGGCCCATGTATGTTTGGCAGGGCAGGGGAGCACCACTGAGGACTCTCATTCTCTGACAGACAAAGCTGCTGGCATCTGAAAAGCCAGGCAGATGACTGCTGCATGAGAGGGAAGGGGGAGGTTGCTGCCAGGAGGTGGAGTGACCTCTTGGGATCTCTGGGGCTCCTCCTCTGGGAGGATGGACCACCCTCCTTTTCACTGTTTGCGGAGGCAGAGATGGACTTGGCAAATCTGGTGTGCGGGGGATTGAACACACACACACCCCACCGGAGCAGTTTCTCTGGTCCCGCAGGCTGACTGCCCACTCTGGGAGGCGTCACCCCAGGACTGGGGCATGGCATTCAAGGTCCAATCCATGTTCTCCTTGCATCTTTGTGATGCAGTGATGTGTTCAAATGGCTCCGCTGCAAGTCCATGGGTGTTTGTTGCTCCCATTGCCTCCAATGGGCCTTCTGGCCTGTCGTGTGGTTTCCAGTGAGCATTCCTGTCATTCATTAAAGAACACGCCCCCCACCTGCCTGTCCGGGACCTGGGGGCTCATCCTGAGTACTGCAGGCTGTGAGTGAGGCCCTCACTGTGTCCTGCCACCTTTCTGGGCTGACTTTTCAGCAGGTGCATGTTCCTGGGGGCAGCAGCGGTGGTGGTGGTAGAGTTTGCAAGCAGGCAGTTTTTTTGCTTCCAGCCTGCCCGTTGTTGGGAATGGGGTTGGACAAGCAGATGGGCGAGCACCCTGTCTGCACCATTAGTGTGCCACCCCCTGGGGCAGGGCTCCTCTTAGGGCAGGTGCTGCTGTTAGTGTGCAGCAAGCCCGATCATGGGGGTCTCTCCCTGTGAGGTGGGGGCATGGCAGCTGGTGACAGGAAATGCAGCCCGGGCCTGCCACTCTCGGCACTTTCAACTGCTGCCACCCTGCAATTGGTCGATCCTGGCAGCATTGCCTGGGCAACAATGGTGCATTCACTCCTAGCTGTGCCTTGCTGGGCTTGGCTGGCTGGCCCAGCTCTTCCGCGAAAGTCTTTAGGAAGCAGACGAGTGGTGATGTATTCACATTGACACGCGGCCGCAGGCCCAGATGGGGCCTTGGGGTTGCACAGTAAATCAGGGGTCCCCAGCGTGGCATCCATAGGCATCATGGCGCCCACTGACAATGGTGCCCGCCATTGATTTAGAATGTAGGTGGGGTCAGGTGGGGCTTTTGCCCAGCAGGGCATCTTATTGACAATTAGCGATCACATTGGCTGCACAGATTTCTAAAAATCTTTCAGTGGCAGATGCCACCACAGTGTTAGTTTTATTTTTTCTCTCAATTCTCTTTGCTAGTGCTTTTTTTTTTAATTACCTCTCTTCTCCCCTGGGCTTGGATGTCCTCTGCATGTGTATGTGTGTGTACATGCACTTGCATGTGTGTGGTTCTACCTCTTGCAGCATCCATTTTGCGGCTGGCTCTGCCTCCCGTGAAGCAATTTGTGGTTCATCCCACCACCTGTGTCAGAATCCAAAAGTGCCCACAAGCTTAAAAAGATTGAGGACCCCTGCCCTAAATCATTAAGCTCTAGAACAGCTGGTCACAGAAAAGACTGGAGGGGAGGCCATCCTGGACTTAATTCTTAGTGGTGCTGCCCAGGATAGGATTGTCAAGTCCCCATACCCTCCTGGTGGGAGGGGTGAACCCATTACATGGGTATTCTCATGTGTGTGCTAAGTGCACGCACGCTCCTGGCACACAGCAATGACATCACTTCTACAAGTGATACCATCGTGCAGGCCCCAGAAGTGCTCCTGGGCTTCACACCGCTTGGGGCCCAAATCAGCCCAGTGCAAAGCATGGGAGCACTCCCAGTGTCTGTGCAATGACATTACTCCTGGCTAATGATGTCATCACACCGCACCAGGAGCACACCCAGGAGGCCTGTTTCCCCACCTTTTCCCCCGCTGGCTAGGTGAGTGGTGGCGGGGTGTGTGTGTGTGTGGAGACTGGAGCAAGGGATCCCCTCTCCCACCAATGACCAGCAATCCTAGCCCAGGACCTAGTGTCATGGATTTGGTTGAACTGATTGGTAACAGGGACCACAATGGCATCAAATAACAACAATCAACAACAACAACAATAATATAGAATCATAGGGTTGGAAGGGACCTCCAGGGTCCTTGTCCAAACTCCTGCACAATGCATGAAATTCACAACTACCTCCCCCCACACACACCTCAAGTGACCCCTGCTCCATGCTCAGAAGATGGCAAAACACCATCAGGATCCCTAGTCAAACTGGCCTGGGGAAAATTGCTTCCTGATCCCAAAGTGGCAATTGGCAATACCCTAGGCATGTAAGAATGGGCCACGAGAACTAAGCTCTGATGTAACCATTCATGCCCTCACGCTCATGATTTGCCCAGGTTCACAGAATCAGCATTGCTGTCAGATGGCCATCTAGCCTCTGCTTAAAAACCTCCAAAGAAGGAGAGCCCACCACCTCCCAAGGAAGCCTGTTCCACTTAGGGACCACTCTGTCAGGAAGTTCTTCCTAATTTTTAGCCGAAAACTCTTTTGATTTAATTTCAACCCGTTGGTTCTGGTCCAACCTTCTCGGGCAACAGAAACCAACTCTGTGCCATCCTCTATATAATAACAACAACAACAACATTCAATTTCTATACTGCCCTTCAGAACAACTTAACACCCTCTCAGAGTGGGCGTTGTGTGGTGTTGTTATCCTCACGACAATTACCCTGTGAGATGGGTACGGTTGAGAAAGCTCCACAGAGCTATGACTCGCCCAAGGTCACCCAGCTGGCTTCAAGTGGAGGAGTGGGGAATCAAACCCCATATTAAAGTCCTGCCTCTCTTACCCACTACACAAAACATAGAAATTTATATGTATGTGGGGACATGCCAGGAGGTAATATTTGACTTTAAAAAGAGAAAACTTCTCTAAAATTAGGAATCTGGTAAAAAGGAAGTTGAAAAGAACAGTTAAGAGGATAAGATCTCTTGACAAGGTTTGGGGGTTATTCAAAACCTCAATACTAGAGGTCCACTCAGAAAGTAAGACAATACAAAGCCAAGAGGTCAGCTGCATGGCTAAGAAGCAGGGTGAAGGAAGCTGTTAGACAGAAAAAGACTTCCTTCAGAAAGTGGAAGGCTAGCCCAAACAAGACAAACAAAAAGGAGCACAGACTTGCACAAAGCACATGCAAGCAGACAATTAAGCATGCAAAAACGGAGTTGGAGGAACATCTCTAAAAGCATCAAAACAAACAGTAAAGATTTTTTATTAAATACAGCATGAGCAGAAAAATCTTGGTCTCTAAGGTGCCACTGGACTTGAATCCTTTAGATCTATTTACAATCTGCAATTGTATAGAATATTTTTTATCTTTCCAAAGAGCAGTGCAGCTGAAAAAGGAATAACTAAATGACAGCCAATAGTGGTGGTTAGCTAGGCAAATGTAATTAGAGATTGTGCAGGCAACTCATATAGTTATGCGGAAAACAGAAGCTTTCCCCCCCCGCCCCCCCCCCCCGAAACAATGGTTTCTACTGCAGGCCAGGCTGCAAACAACTTTATACAAGCATACAACTTTACCCATTTTTATATGAATGCAACACATTCACATTTGTAGATACATATCATTCAGGTACCTTTCCCAGGGAACCTGATTAGCTCCAGCTCCAACTACAACAAGGGCTGGGCCTCCTTGCTCTTACTGTATTTACATGCTGTTTTTGATGTGGCGGACCATGTTTGTGCCCCTTCCTAGCTGCAGGAAGTGAGAAGGGGAAGGAGGGAGGGCTGTGACTGCTAGTTCTCCCCACTCCCTGCTCGGGGTTCTTGTCTGCTGCAGCATCCTCGGAGGCTCCACCTCCAGCACCACATACTGTGTTGGCTGGGTGTCCAGCCAGACTGCCACCCTCATTGTGTGCTGTAGCCATAGGATACAAGGCTGCCATGCTGCTGATCCCACCATGCTGCCTTCCAGCTGTCTAGTAGGTTTTGTTCCATAAATGCATGGATTCCTGCAGTTGCATCCCGTTTAGGATTCAATCCTGCTCCACTCCTGGGGATCCAGTTTGAATATCTTCCTTTGAAGAGGGGGGATGGCCCCCCTGCTTCCCCTTGCCCCATTTTACTAATGTTTTTCTTCAGTGACTGTAAAGATTACAGATATTGCAGGCGGGGGATTCTGATCCAGGCACAGGGAGATCGTTTTGTAAGTTTATCTCAGGATTCAGAATTGCCCACTTGGACTGGAGAAGCAAACCAAATACTTGCAGAACAATCTCTTAGGTCCATCTTCCAATTTGTCATTGAATTGCTCATGAGCAGAACTTTGAAACGGGATTTGAACTGATAAGCAATCTGAGGAAGTGGGAAGCTTGTTTTGATTGTGGAACCCAACCTAATCAAATTTTGCAATTATCTCTAATCAGAGCCACAGGTTTTTTATTGATATAAAAATAGCTCCTGTAGACACTGTAGAGTGCTGAATTTCAAAAGGCTTCAATTTGCCTACTTCAGCCATGCAAATATCCAATGGCAAGTTCTTTATTTTTGTGTAGACAGAAGACTAAATAACTATGCTTTAGAAGTAAATCCCACTGAAATCAACAGCTTCCAAGAAAGTACGTAAGATCAAGGTGCTCCTATACCTATGCCCACCCCTTTTGGTTTGTGGTTTTCTCTGCTGCTAATAAAATATCTGCTACTTGCATGCTTTCTTTGAGAAGTGAATACAGTATTCTTATTTCACACGTTTAAAAATTAATCCTCAAGAACTGCAATAGTCTCAGATGGTCATTCGAAGATGCATGTTGTTAAAAAGGTTCCAAATACCTTTCAAATGTGTGATGTTGTTAAATGGTTCAAAGTGCCAAGGAATCAATAGAATTCACACTCAGCCTTGTAGTTCAGTACTGAAATGGGACAGAGAACCTCCCTATACCTCTTTATCATTAGCTCAGGTTTTCTTAGCAACAATGCAGCATTAAAAATGACAAATCCAGTATTAGTACACAATGCATTTATGAGTTATTAAGGAGCGAACTGGCTTGAATCAGTGTTTAACTGTTTGGCAAAAAAATTATCTAGATACATACAGGGTACAATGAGAATGTGTATACGTTTTCGTAGCACAGTATGAGATCTTCCCCCAAGTTCTGTTTAGAAGCTGTCCTTATACACCCACTTACAAATGTATAAGAATTGGCCAAGCATTATAAATCTGCTTCTAGAAAACACAATCTACACTTATCAGAAGATCTTAGTATCCTGTAATGTAACCATGTTTGTTGGTTAATATTTATATCAAGCCTCTGGGAAAAGCCATTCAGAGCTTCAATGTGGTGCTATCCATGACAATCAGCACCACTTCAATTTCACCTTCAACCCCAAGTCCTGCTGTTCTAGTTCTGGAATGATGCTTGGAGAAGAGCTAACAAATCAGGAGATAAATCAAGGCCGAAATGATAACCATTGATGGCCTGTGCCCCCATAAGGAGATGGGTTTGCTTGTGTCTTCTTGAATTCAGATTCATAGTTTGGGTGTGTCTGGTAGATAACCACGTTGATCTGTAGTAAACAAGCAAGATTTGAGTGCAATAGTGCCTTAAAGAGATTTTCCAGGGTATAAGCTTTCAAGAGTCAGTCTTCCTTTGTCAGGTTTATTGGTATATTGGTTGTATTTCTGCACCCAACTCTGGTATGAGACACATCTTATTAAATATGATTTGCTAACGGAGCCTTTTCCTGGAAGACAAGGGCCTTGACACTGCAGTCCAGTCTTTCTGACTGACTGCTATATTACGGTCTATGGGGAGCTGCTATGGCTGGTCCAAAATGGAGCTGCACAACTGTAGATGGAGGCAGGTCACAGGGAATACATAACAGTAAGTTGTCGCTCAATTGCTTTGCTTACCATTTGGCTTGCAATCACGTTTCAAGTAGCTGGTAAATTATCTTTTCAGCCTTAATTCTCTAACAGCCCAGTCCTAAATTGGGTGGTTGTGGAAAGTGCTCAGGGAGAGGACTAAGGGTCACACTGTCATAACTCACACTTAACATGGGCATAACACACACACCCTTTGCCGGTGGGGGCAGGCCGCGAGTTAGTCAGCTTCCAAAGCTGTTCCAGGCTGAAAGTTACTTCAGGAAAAAAGGTGGCATAGCCCATAGATGCCCATTGAATGGGGAAACTCAGTTCCCCCCTGGAGCCCAACCCTACCCACAAGGCCCAGCAGAACATAGGATGGCAACTACTGCAGGGACCAATCAGCATCCACCCCCATAGCAGCCGACCCCTCCCCCCTCCAGGTGCCCAATCAGCTCCCAGATACCCTACATAACTTCCAGCCGGGACACCCATGAACCCAGGTAAGTAGGGAGGCTGCTGGAGGCTCTGCCTGGCTGCCCCCTGCCACGGGGACTTAGAGCACAAGATGAGAGAGGGTGCTCAGGGAAGCAGGAGACGAGTGCATTGGGGGGGACTTTGAGGAAATCAGGGAGTACTTGGCACTCACTCAAGGGAAGAAGAGCTAAGTCCAGAATGTCTGGGTAACAACTATCACCCAAGTTTCTTTGCAGGTCATCTGACACCTGAGTCCCAGCTCATGATGGGGCGAAGGAGCACTGACAGGTAAGAAGGAGCTGGGGCGATAGTGCCACAACTTGCTCATTTGCACCAGCTGCTCCCCTACCGTCACCCACACCCTCTCAAACACCAGCATCTTCAGGTGAGGCTCGCTGGTGGGGCGGGGGGTGGCATGGAAGCAGTTGTTCAGGGAACCACCCTCGACACAGCCACTGGGGGGGGGGGAGTTCCAGATTCCCATTTGGGGACTCTATTCAGACCCCCTCAGCCAGGCGTCCCCCCACCCCCGGGAAGAGGAGGAAGTGCAGCCACAGGACAGGGTGACTGGGTGTTCATAACTCTCAGTTTGTAACTTCACAGGATCAGACCATCCCGATGCAAAGTACTTTCTTGCCAGAGGATGATGTACCACCTGATTGCAGGCTGCACGTGTAACACTGGAGCTGCCACTGCCACTCCCAACCATGGACACCCTCCCAGAATGTGGCAGACTGGGCTCAGGCTCGGACAAGGCTCAGTCTCTTACCACACATGTTTCTGTTTTCCTTGCAGGCAGGTTGCAACTCATCAGGGAGACCAAGGAGCATAGCTGTTCCAGCCCCTGGTGAACCTCCTTGAGTGCCATTCCCTTTCCAGCTGAGGGACATTGGCAAGACACATGTCCAGACAATCTCTTCACCTTTTCCAGTTTAATAAAAAAAATGTGTTGAAAAACAACAGACTGCCTGTCTGTTTGCTTGCTGGTAGATGACAGTAGCCCCACCCCCCAACTCCCCATAGGGTTGCCTTTTCACACATCCCTGTGAATGATTCCTACCTTAGGGGTGGGAGGGATGGGGTGGGCTCTGTTGCCAGAAGGAGCAGGTATCCAGTGGTGTCTTGGGGACCTGTCCAACTTCAACATCATCATTATTATTATTTCACTTTTCTCACTGATACTCAAGGCTGATTATACCAAGTCAATATAATCAGCAGCTAGAACATTCAGTGAACAAATAAATAGAGCACTGTTTGCAGAAATTTGAAACAAACATAAATCAGACAACATAGAGATGAAACAACACATAATTAATTTACATAGCATGTTTAGCAACTTGGAAACTCCCTAGTAGGTGCATGTCTACATCAGCAGATAATACCCAGCTTAGTATCAAATAGTCCCTGTCCCTAACGAGGCATCTCTCTGAGCTACTTCTTGTCAGGGCTTGCCGCCGCTGCCGCTGGGCGTGGCACTGGGCGGTCTGCTCCTGACGTCACTCCTACCAAGTCTGGGGGCTGGGACCCAGACCCCGGACACACACCCCCACTTAGCTTTGAGTTGTGGGGGTCAGGGTCAGACTCAAACATGCGGGACATGAAGTCCGCATCCACATGCTGTGCCCCCTTGCGGTACTTGATGGTCAACCGGAAGGGGAGGAGGGAGAGGTACCACCGCAGCACACGGGGGTTGTGCGCCTTCATGCAGTGGAGCCACTGCAGGGGCGCATGGTCCGTTAGTAGGACAAAGGGATTATTGGCCAGGTAGTATTGCAGGGCCCCCACTGCCCACTTGACCGCTAGGGCCTCCCGCTCCACTGTTGCATAGCGCCTCTCTGCGGGCTGCAGCTTCCGACTCAGGAAGAGGATGGGGACGTCGGTTCCGTCACGTTCCTGAGTCAGGACTGCCCCAAGGCCGGTGTCAGAAGCGTCTGTGGCCAGCGTAAAGGGTCGGTCAAAGTCCGGGTTCCACAGGGCTGTGGTATTAGAGAGGGCTGACCACAGGTCCTTGAAAACTGCTTCTAGTGCTGGGGTCCACCGGACTTGGTGGGGCAGCCCCTTCTTTAAGCAGTCTGTCAGGGGGGCGGCTCGGGAGGCAAAGTGGGGGATGAACCGCCCGTAATACCCCAGTAGTCCCAGGAAACGTCGGACCTGCTTCTTGGTCCGGGGCTGGGGGGCATCAGCTATCAAGGCCACCTTGTCTGGTGGTGGGCGAACTCAGCCTCCCCCGACCACAAAGCCCAGGTACTGGAGTTCCTGGAACCCCAGGTGGCTCTTCTTTGGGTTAGCCCGTAGTCCGGCTCGCTGGAGGGCCCTCATGACAGCTTCCAAGTGTTGGAGGTGGGTGGGCCAGTCCGGGGTGAAGATGATGATGTCGTCTATGTACGCCATTGCATACGCCCGGCACTCTCCCAGCACTTGGTCCACCAGCCGCTGAAACGTGGCAGCTGCCCCGTGTAGACCAAACGGCATCTTCTTGAACTGGAAGAGGCCTCGTGGGGTGGCAAAGGCCGTCTTCTCCCGGTCTGCTGGCCGCACGGGCACTTGCCAGTAGCCCTTCGTCAAGTCTAGGGCCGACAGATAGCGGGCGGACCCTAGGTGGTCTACCAACACATCTGCTCGGGGCATGGGGTATGCATCGAACTGGGCCACCTTATTCAGTTCGCGATAGTCAATGCAGAATCGGATGGTCCCATCCGGCTTGGGCACCAAGACTATCGGGCTCCTCCAAGCGCTTCGCGAGGGCTCGATTACCCCAAGCCTGAGCATCTCGTCGGTCTCCTTCTCCACTGCCTCCCACCGCTTCCTGGGGATGGGGCGCCAGGTAGCCCGGGCTGTCTGCCCCGGGTCCGTTGGAATGGCATGTTGGATCAGGCTCGTGCTGCCCAGCCTGCGGGAGAAGACCCCGGGAATCCGAGCCCAGAGGTCTTGTAGCTGAGCCCTCTGAGCTGGGTCGAGCTGAGGGTCCACCTTGGGCTCCTCGAACTCCGGGGCATCAGTGGTCCAAGGCAGCACACTGTCAGGGAGCTCTAGCGGGTCCTCAGCCACGCCGCACTCCTCTTTTGGGCGCTCGTGCCACTGCTTTAGGAGGTTCACATGCAGGGTCTTCCGCCGACGCCGGCCGACCCCACACTGGACTTCGTAGGTGGTGGGGCCCAGCACCCTTCGAATCTGGTAGGGACCCCTCCATGGGTCCCCTTCCTCTCTTGGGAACACCGAGTGGTGCACGAGGACCTTCTCTCCGGCCTGGAAAGTCCTCATCCGCGCACCCCGGTCATAGGCGGCCTTTTGCTTTGACTGGGTGCGAGTCAGTCTGCGATTTGCCTCCGCTTGGGACTGTTGCACCCGGTCACGGAGCCGGCTCACGTACTCCTGTATGGGGGGCGCGGGGCTGCTGGCCCGGGGCCCCCAGCGTTCCGTCAGCCGGGAGAGCATCCCCCTTGGCTTGCGCCCATATAGCAGCTCGAATGGGCTGAAGCCGGTGGAGGCCTGCGTGGTCTCCCGGAGGGCGAACATGAGCGGGTCGATGTACAAGTCCCACTGGTGAGGCTTGTCCCGCGTCATCTTCTTCAGGGCCTCCTTGACGGTCTGGTTCAGCCGCTCTGCCAACCCGTCTGTTTGAGGGTGGTAAGCCGAGGTGAACACCTGCCGGATCCCCAAATTCCGGCAGAGCTGGCGCATGGCTGTGGCACGTAACGGGCCCCCCCGATCCGTCAAAATTTCGTCTGGCAGCCCCACCATCGTGAAAAACTTGGACAGGGCCCGTACCATCCCCGGGGTCTGCATGGTCTTCAGCGGGATGACCTCGGGGAACCGCGTGGCATAGTCCACAATCACCAGGGCAAAGCGATGGCCCCGGGGTGTGCGTGGCAGCGGTCCGATGAAGTCCATTGCGATGCGTTGGAAGGGCATCTCCATGACGGGCAGCGGGGAGAGGGGGGCCTTCGGCAGGCAGCGGGCTGCCACCCGCTGGCAGGTGGGACATGAGCGGCAGTGGGCCTTCACGTCTGCATTCACGGAGGGCCAGAAGAATTGCTCAAGAACCTTCCTCAGGGTCTTGTGGTGCCCCAGGTGCCCGGCCCAAGCGTGCTCATGGGCCGTGCGGAGGACTTCTGCCCGATAGGCTGCTGGCACAAGTAGTTGGCGGACCTCCCCCTGGCCATTTGGGGCACGAGCTATGCGAACCCAAACCCCTCCTTGCTTCTCGATGCGAGGGAGTCGTTGGGACCTCCGTTCATCCCGCACTTGCTCCTCCTCACGAGCGGCTGTCTCTCGCAAGCGCTGCAAGGACTCATCTGCCCCTTGGGCATCACGGAATGGGCGGTCTGCCAGGGTTCCAGCTGGGCCTCCAGTCCATGGTTCTGCCCCTGGTCTGGTGGAGGGACCCTCTCCTGGGTCGTTGGCTTCCTCCACTTGCAGAGCGGTGGCAACTTGTGGGTCTGTCAATTCTCCTGCCGCCTTCAGCCGAGACCCGGCGATCCCTGGGGTGTCTCTTCCCAATTTCTTCGCTGCCTGCTGGAGGAGCCTGAAGAACCCCGGGGCATCTCTTCCCAGCAGTATTGGTACGGGTAGGTGAAATAACTGGGCAACTTCCATTTGGTGGCGGACCCCTAGGTACTCTATTGTGATTAGGGCCGTAGGGTACAGCTGGGTGCGGCCCATCACATCCGTCACTGGGATCCAGCGGTACACTGGGGTGGCAGCTGGGAGGAGCTGGGGCCGAATTGCTGAGACTGCACTCCCAGAGTCCAACAGGGCTTGTAGGATCAGCCGGCCTATCTTCACGGTGGCGCATAGACTCTGCACCTGCTTGCCAGGCGGTGGGTTATTTTCCCAAACGAGGGCGCAAACCCTTGGCAAGGCCTCAGTGAGCGCGCCGGCTTGCATCTGCAGCTCCGCTGTCTGTGCTAGTTTCACTGGAGCAGTTAAAGAGAATGGCCGTTTCCGTAATGAAAGCTGAGCAACACAGAGGGGAAACCCCCACAGAAACCAAACAAAACACCAATCAGTATATAAACTTTGAAAGTTCTTAAAGTGCCAGTGCAATATACAGTGCAAACTTTTAACATGAAAAGTATCAAATTCATTCAAATTACATTCATATACAGAAACATAAACATTCAGATAAACTCTACAGTAGTAGTTATAAACATTCAGATAAACTCTACAGTAGTAGTAATAGCAGCATAGACAGAAAGTGTCCAGAAGTATGCACAGACTACAGAGGTAAACCCCTCCTAATGACGATATTCTTGCTGTCCTTTATTCCATATTCTTCCAACAGGGATATATAAGAAGCTAAGACCTTTTTCCTCCACGCTCAATCTGGGGCCGGCTGCAAATCACAGATTTCGTGCCCACTTCATCAGGAGCGTGATTTATATCCCATCCATTATTCTTATTCACAATAAAGATTGCTAATTAGTCAACCTGGAGTCTGGCTGCTGCCTGTTCTTTAACGCGTGCATAGTCCCCTCATTAGACCTCATTAGACAAAAAGGTCTAATGAGGGGACTATGCAGCTTTCCCCACATCCTATCCTGGCATTCCTCCAGCCACAGTCCGAGCTCCGCTGGGGCGGCGGCCTTGGGAGGCTGCCCCTTGACTGGCACCTGCGTCGGAACGTCTCTCCCCATACGGGCCACCAACTTGTCAGGGCTTGCCGCCGCTGCCGCTGGGCGTGGCACTGGGCGGTCTGCTCCTGACGTCACAGGGGGGCCAGGGAATATGCAGGACCCTGCTCTGTGGAAGGAGGGGCGGTATACCTCACCCAGACTCCCTCTCAGTCCACTCGCTGGCCTGCTCAACCTGGCCTGCTTACCCTCTGCGGCGTCCTTCATCTCCTCCTTCCAGGACTCTCCTCCAAGCCTCCACCCTTGCATCTTACTGCTCTCACTCCACAACATCACTCCTCACTCACACCCACCACCACAGGGCTCTTCCCAGCCAGCTTTTATAGGGCTTCCTTCTACTGCCCCACCCCTCTTCCAGCCTGGCCTTTGGCTGCACCAAGCAGTTGCAGCTGGGGTAGCTGATCTGGCCCCACTGACCAGCACCAGCTGTGCCTTGTTCTCTGGCTGCCCAGCCTCCCTGCCTTGGCTGATTGCTGAAGGCATGTCCAGCTGCAGTCCCCTGGCTAGCAGCCCGGCCTCCCTGGCTGAGCTGATGGCTGAAGGTGGGTCCAGCTGCGGCTCCTTGGCTGGTTGCCCAGGGCTTCCTGCAGAGTGCCTCCAATAGCCCCACCTGGAGTGGCTTGGCTTTTGGCAACTCCTGGGCCAGGCTACTATTTTCTAGCTGGGGCGTGGCTTTGGGTTGTTGGGGCTGCTGCTGCTTCTCCTCCTCAGGTAAGGTCTTTGGGTGGGTGACTGCTGGGCTTCCAATCCCTCTGCCCTTGCCCCCTTCCGCCTTGCCTAGCCCCCTTTCCCTCCCTAGGGGAGTGGGACTCGCTGGCCTCTCTCTGTCTCCCCCTGCCTCCTGAGGCCCTGGGCTTTTGCCCCTTGCCCCTGGCACCGGCAGGTTCTGGCTCCATTTGCCTGTGGGAGGGGTTGACCTGCTGTCCCCCAGCTGCCCCCTCTGCCTGCCAGTCAGACCGGTTGACCTGCTGTCAGCTGGCTGACCAGTTGACCTGCTGTCAGCTGGCTGACCAGTGGACCTGCTGTCTGCTGGCTGCCCCCTCTGTTTGCCCATCAGCCCGGCTGACCTGCTGTTCCCTCCTACCAAGTCTGGGGGCTGGGACCCAGACCCCGGACACTTCTTACAACATAATCCTCTCATCTGGGTAGAAAGCCTTCCTAATTTTTTTGCATAGTTTTCAGAAAGAGAATCACCTGCCTTTAGAGCATCTTTGCATTAGTCTCTGCTTTGGACAGGCCTTTTCTCAGTCTGGTGGCACACCCAGATCAGTGATTCCTGCAGAAGCACTTCGGAGGAGGGGTGCTCTCCTGAGAGCAAGTAACTCATACATTTTTTAAAAGGGGAAGTGTGCCTCTGTTTTTATTTCACAAAAAATGTGCAGCGTGTCAGATAGCTGGTCCTTTGGGACTGCTTGCTGCCTGCCTACCATTCTGAGGGAGGTCTTCCTTGCTTTGCATTCTGTTTCAAGAGGTTCACCTGTTGCTGTTTGTACCAACAGCATTTACTGTTGGAACACTGTGGAAGTAAATCCACTGGTGCTTATCTCATCCTTTCAGGCAGCCAATCAAAACTTTCTCTTTTACTAGGGCAAGACAGCTTTTTCTGTGTTGTTTATCATTATTTGTATCTTGCCTTTTCTGCAAGGAGCTTCTTGTGGAATGTGCATTTTAATGTACAACTGAATGCACATCTCCCATTCAAATTCTGCACCCACCCCAGTCACTTTCATATGACTAGACTAGCTCCAGAGCCCATTTTGTCTTAATACAATGGGCTCTAGCAGGAGGACCCTGCCCATGGATCAGCTGGGCAGAGGGAAGGTGGCGCTTTGCCCACCTTCTCTCTGCCCAGCTGAGGTGGGCTCCACTACCCCCCTTGTCCACCTCAGCGAGCACTCCCTGCCCAGCTGAGTAGCAGGCAGGCAGGCTCTGCCAGCCCCCCATTACCCACAGATCAGGTGGGCAGGCAGAAAGTGGCATTAGCCCACCTTCTCCTTGCCCAGCTGAGAAGCCCCAAGGCAGCAGGAAGGCCCAGCGCCACAGCACTGGGTCTTCCCACAACCCCACAGTGAGGAGGCAAATGGTTTTGCCCCACTCGCTTCTTATCCCAGCATTCTGCGCATGCACTGGGATAAGAAGAGAGTCATCAGAAACACGGCTTGCCTTTTATATAGTAGGATTTGGACATAAAAGTGTCACAGATGCCAGAGTCTTCTATGAGCACCCCACACAAGATCCCTCTTGCTCAAAAGAGGAGGGGAAATTAGGAATGCTGCAAATTTCATGTTGAATGTGGTTAACAGTCCAACTTAACTTGTTCAAATGGCAACCAGACATGAGCCAATCAGCAGGTCTGTTCACCACTGAATAACTCAAAGTACTGCTGAACAGATTTGTATTGGTTTTTTTCAAAACTGTGCATGTGCCAAAATATTGGTAGATAACCATTACTTGTAGTTGCTTATGGCTTTGCCCTCCTGAATCCTCTTGCAAGTACAGAGGACTTGGGGAAGGAAAAGATCAGCCTTTCATTTCATACCAGAATAAGAGAGACTCTATGAGCACCCCACACAAGATCCCTCTTGCTCAAAAGAGGAGGGGAAATTAGGAATGCTGCAAATTTCATGTTGAATGTGGTTAACAGTCCAACTTAACTTGTTCAAATGGCAACCAGACATGAGCCAATCAGCAGGTCTGTTCACCACTGAATAACTCAAAGTACTGCTGAACAGATTTGTATTGGTTTTTTTCAAAACTGTGCATGTGCCAAAATATTGGTAGATAACCATTACTTGTAGTTGCTTATGGCTTTGCCCTCCTGAATCCTCTTGCAAGTACAGAGGACTTGGGGAAGGAAAAGATCAGCCTTTCATTTCATACCAGAATAAGAGAGACTCAGAAGCAGTGCAAATCTCACTGCTATGGAGTTACTAACTACAAAGCCTGGGGGAAAATGAAGGAAAGACCTTGTCCTTTCCCCAAATTCCAGGAAACTAAGGTGAGAAGCATGATTATTCCTTTGCATCACACTAGGCATTGGATGCAATCAGAAGTGGCAAGGGTTCCCCCCCACCCCCATATCTCACTTGTTTCCCTTCTTACTGACAAAAACCAAGACTTGAAGACTGGTAATTAGATTTATTGATAGGAGCTTGATAAACTGTAGCTTTTGGGACTGAAGATTGAGATGACACATTTGACTAATGAGAAAGTATAGCTGATCCAACCAGGAGCTATTACACATTCTACAGGAAGAGAAGGAAAAGGAACTGAGGAAGCACCATTTCATGCCCTTTGTGTTCCCATGTGTCAGTTTCTCACTTCTACTCCAGTATCACAACTTTAACCCAGTCTGTCAACACAACTTCATCATAACCCAGAACTCTCTTGAGAGGAATATGCATAGCTGTAAATAATCAGGCCATTTCCCCATAGGCGAGGACATAAATCTCCAGATTAAAGTACTATCTTTACAACCCAGATCCCTAAACTGACTACTTTTGGCAAAGCCAGTTCCTCAAATAGTGTTCAGTCACTACTTAAAAGAGGAAATGGTGTAAACACGGAAACCAGCAAAGGATTACCTTTGTTACCCTTTGTTACCAAAACAACTGTGAGCTGCAGTTACAAATGAAAATTGTTTTGCATTGATCAGTTATATTAGTAAATACTAACATATTTTCTCCTAAGCAAGATCAAGTTGGTCATATTTTCCCAGGAAATGAAAAGCACTGTTTTAAGGAAAAGTTGAAATATTGCCACAAACATAGTTATCATTTTACTACCGGTTTACTACTACAGAAAGAAGTATTCACTGCCCAATCTCATTTTTGTGAAAAATATATAAAATGGGGTTGTATGTACTTCCACATTGGAAGTAGAGTAATAACGTAAATGAAGTGTCCACATATGAGGAATTGCAAACAATTCCACATATGAGGAATTGTTAACAATGAGAGCCTAATGCCTTTCAAACTGCAAAAGCAAAATCTACCACCTACCTCCTTATAGTTGCTTTTACATTAATACCCTTGTTAATACATTGAGATTTTCACTAGATTGCCTTACTGATGTATCTTTTGATGGCCTCAAATTACTTTGAAATGCTGTATTAGGATATTACTCTAAGATCTGTTGTGTTCAGTTCACTTCAAGTACTCATCCATAGCTCATAGCTGGCTGATTTAAAAACAAAACACCCAGACAAATAGATTATCTGGCATTCATCTCTCACTGACAGATGCTAGTACAGAGAAGTATTTATGAACTGTTGCTTGATCATCTAATGATGACTGTTTTGGCCTACACAAGCACAGTTTTGCCACAGGGGAATTTGTTATCAGAAAGCACTCTAACTTAATAGATTATGAAAAACCCCATATAGTCAACAAAATTACACCTGAAATCAACCACATTCAATAATGCCATTACACCGATAAAGACCAGCAAAGGTCAGTGGGCTCACCTTGCATAACTCTGTACATTTATTTATTGACAATTAGATTTATTTCTTATTTGTTTACTTTGTTTATAGCCCACCTTTCTCACTGAGACTCAAAATACAGAACAATCATTCAATCAAGACAGCAAAAAACATACAAGAAACAATGAAGCAGGACCCAGTTTACAGAATTGGAAAGCAATGCAAACACAAACCTATCTAAAGTATGGCATACCATAATGTAGAAAGTGAATTACAAAGGTAGAAGATAACACAAAGTAGGGCAACACAATGCAATAGTCTACAATCGGTTCCTTATAACAATGTCCTCCTGAGCTGTTACGTTATATTACAGTTCTAATCCCTTTATAATAATTCCCTCCTGAACATTTATCAGTATCATGTCTACTAACTGGTTCCCAAACCATGGGCCTTGCAGGGAGAGACCCTTTGAGCATGGCAGAAAACTTCCAGGGGTTGTGATGGGGGATTCTGCAGAGACTCTTTCCTTCCAGTAGCGGATAGCATAAACATAGAAACATGGAAGGGATCCCAAGGGTCATCTACTCACAAAAAAGTCTCCAGGATCCCTGGCCAATCTAACCGGGAGGAAAATTCTTTCCTGACCCCAAAGTGGCAATCAGCTTAGCAATCACCATGTTTACCGTTTTCCTTGTTGGGGGCACTGCAAGTGAACACTTTTCACTGCTGTTCAGAGGGCTGGTGCGGGGTGTGTGTGTGGTGGTGGTAGGGAAATGGGGGGACATCAGGAGTGTCCCGACACACTGAAATCATTTCCTCTACACATGGAAGTAATGTCAGCACATCACCAGGAGAAGCGCTGGTATTTAGTCAAAACTTTATTGTTAAAGCATATCAGGTAAGAAAAATATTTTATAATATAATATTAAGTTATCTGTATCATCAAATTTTCTGACCACTTTTCTACTACCTTTCCAGACTTGAAATTTCAACTGTTACATCTGCTATACTGTCAAGCAAGATGATATCTGCTGCATAGTTAATTTGTTACAGGAAACACTTAGCACTTTAAAATGAAAAAGCCAGAATGGAATTGTAAATAATGCATATAGTCAGTTGAATACATTAGCTGATTTTTACTATTTAGATCCAGGAAAATTCAGATGAAAAGCAGAATAGAAATTAAAAGAGATAAGTGGGGGGGGGGGAAGAAAATGGTCTTAAATGGAGGAGAGGCACAACTAGCAGAAAGACAGGCACCTTGAGTTTGCTGCCTCCTCATCCCAGTATCTTCTACAAACAATTTTTCAGGTTTGCTCTTTCTAGGGTGGCAGCCATCCCATGTTGGGACAGGCAACTTCTTTAAGAATTCTTCTTCAGGGTTTTTCTTCAAGGGCTCCTTTCAGTGCTTCACACACTTCAGTCTACTCTTAACACCTTTGCTACCCTGCTCAGTGTTTGGCTGGGGCTCAGTGAGAGAGCATCCACTTTGCACACAGGGGTAGCCCAAGCATTTGTGGTTCCCTCCTCATCCCTCAGTGGCTGAGTGGGGTGGCATGTAGCAGCTCCCACCCTCCTACCCACCCCACCATGGTAATAAGCTGCCATTCCTCAGTGGACAGTAGCCAGGCAAGGGAGGGTGTGGCAACACCCACCTCACTGCAGTGAGAAGTCACTGTCCACCCCCCTCATCCCCTAGTTGTCTAGCAAGGTTGCCAACCTCCAGGTGGGGCTCAGATTTACAAGTGACTCTCCAGACTACAGAGATCAGTTCCTCTGGAGAAAATGGCAGCTTTTGGAGGGTGAACTGCTGAGCTCCCTCTCCTAACTCTGACCTTCCCAGGCTCCACCCCCAAATCTCCAAGAATTTTCCAACCAGGAATAGGCCTGGTGGCACACCCCCCCCCCTCTTCCTTGCCTTCCACTGGGCCATGGAGAAATGGGAAGACACCTGCCTTCTTCTCCCCCATACCATAAGCTGCTGCCCACGCCTTCCTTCTCCCTCTACAAATGGAAGGGAAGGCGGGAAGAGGGCTTGGGCCTGCCCTGTAGCTCTGATGGAGGGAAGAAGGAGCAGGGTCCCTGGTGGCTGGGGGCCTCCCAGGACAGGCCTTGGTGCCATAGGTAAGCAACCGGTGGGGTGTGACAGCGTGCAGCTGCCAAGGGCAACCTAATGGATAGACCACGCCTGTTTGCTTTCAGAAGGTGCAAAGTTTAACTCCTGGCATCGCCAGTTAAAATGATCTGGTGGTGATATGAAAAGAGCTCTATGCGAGACTCTGGAGAGCAGCTGTTGGAAAAATCATTGAGAGCCCAATAGACTGACAGTATAAGGCCATGTCAAATGTTCATTGTTAATGGGGGGAAAGAATTAAGTTCATGAGAATTTTTTTACCTCCTTTCCCATTAATTACCTACATTATTTATATCTTGCAAATACTTTTAGCATTTTATTTATTATGCTATCTAATCCATCCTGTCACAAACAGCAGTGGAAATTTTCTTGCCAGTGCCACTCTTTACAGTTGCATTACAAGGGAGGCGTCCTTTAAGAATGTTTAATGCTTTTGAATGTTATTCGAGAGAAGGAAGCCGATAGATATCCTTCTCAACCTACTGCTGACTGAGCTCCTTGTTGGTTTTTACAGCCTTTCCTTTGGGATCTGAAAAGTACTTTTAGATAGATAGACAGTTAGACAGATACCTCATTTCACTGTCAAAGAGAATGATAAGGGTGACTGCATCTAAATTGACTGCATCTAAATAGAATACCGTGGTGCAGAGTGGTAAGCTGCAGTACTGCAGCCCAAGCTCTGCTCACGACCGGAGTTCGATCCTGGTGGAAGCTGGGTTCAGGTAGCTGGCTCAAGGTTGACTCAGCCTTCCATCCTTCCAAGGTCGGTAAAATGAATACCCAGTTTCCTGGGAGTGAAGTGTAGATGAGTGGGGAAGGCAATGGCAAACCACCCCGTAAAAAGTCTGCCAAGAAAATGTCGTGATGTGACGTCCTCCCATGGGTCAGTAATGACTCGGTGCTTGCACAGGGGACTACCTTTACCTTTAAATAGAATATAAAAGTACATCAAGGCTTTTATTTAAAAACAAAGAAAGTTAAACCGCTCAGTCTGTTAATGTGAATAAAAATATAACTCTTAAAGAGGAACATCCAGTCATGACTCATGCTGTAGTTCCCCAGAGGTCTGCCAGCTTCCAAATAGGGAGATCCAAAAAGATGGCAGAAGCCAGCAATGTAGACACTGGGGCTTCTGTCACAGGATTGTGCAGGTACACAGCAGCTGAGCAGCCGTTACTATTGTGCATACAGATAATAACATCCATACCCATCCTTCAGTAAGGGCCCAGCATCCTCCACATTCAGCACCAATAAATAGTCATCCTGTAAACCATCACATGAGCCACCATGGCCATTAAGGTCACCATTTGGCCTGCAGAAAAATGCCTCGTCCCTTTAATAGAGGCTTAATAGAATGTAATTTACCAGGTGACATTATTTACCTCCAAGCCAGATTCAGATGTATCTCTGTGTATATATTTCATCCACTTTGTGAAACGACATGGAGCCGACAGAATGGACTGGATGGGAATGTGCATCTCATGCTCATAAATGGAAGTACACATTCCTATCCTGGGGCACTAGTTCTAGTATGAAACTAATTATGGATGATTCAAACTGCATTGTGTCCTAAGTGTTTAGAAAATATCTGAGAAAAACATTGGAGGGTTTGAGGTCAAGGAGTTTGATCCAGACTAAATTTCCTGCTGTCCTGACTTGGGTGGCCCAGGCTAGCCTAATCTTGTCATATCTCAAAAACTAAGCAGGTTGGTCTTGGTTAGTACTTGGATGGGGGACCACCAAGGAAGTCCAGCATTCCTGCACAGAGGCAGGCAATGGCAAACCGCCTCTGTTTGCTTCTTGCCTTGAAAACCTTAACAGAGTCACGGTACCTACCTGGCCAGCGGGGGGGGGGGGGGACGCCTTCCAGGCGCGCGCCCCTGCGGGGCTGCGCGCCCCCGCGCACAGCAGCTGCCAGGATCAGGCCTGGATTGGGGCGCCTGTGGAGCGTGGGAGCTTTCCTGCGCTCCACAGGGGCCCACAACGGACCCAATCTGCGTCAAAATGGGACCGATTCACACCCAGTTTGGCACAGATCAGGCCCGTTTTGGCACGGATTGGGCCCGTTTTGGCGCGGATTGGGCCTGTTGTGGGCCCCTGCGGAGTGCAGGAAAGCTCCCACGCTCCACAGGGGCCCACAACAGGTCTGATCCACACCAAAACGGGCCCGATCCGCACCCAGTTTGGCACGGATCGGGCCCGTTTTGGCACGGATTGGGCCCGTTGTGGGCCCCTGCAGAGCGCAGGAACTCTCACGCGCTCCACAGGGGCATAAAACGGGACTGATCCACGCCAAAACGGGCTGTGTTGACGTCACAGAACGCGCGCACACCCCCTCCCTCAGGTAAGAGCCAGGTCCAATCTCCCGCTGGGAGATCGAGGGAGCCTGGCAACCCTAGTCACCAGTGACTATTCAGGAGAGAGGGACATGCACAGAGTTTAACAGGAAGATTGGAAAAATAGAGCAAGGTCTTTCCTGATGAAGGATTGAAATCCCTTTGGCTTTTCAGGATAAACAGCACACCACAGGTGTCAAAGGTGCTGATCTAAGATTTGTAGTATTGGCAGTAGAAACAATGGATATTATGAAGCTGAACATGCCCAACATGATCGAGGCAGTTGAGCCAAAGAAACCACCTCAGGCCAACTTCCAACAACAGGCCTCAAGATACTATGAGTTGTGATTTAAAATGAGCATAGCCATCTGCCCCTCCATATAAATAACATTAATATTTTGCTGGCACTTAGAACATATACTGTAATTGTTACCAGAGACAGCATTTTTATTATGTCTGTTTTTTTATTTTTGCCTCATTCACCATCTGACCTTTTATAAGCACATGGCCAATTTCCCTGTTTTTCTAACAGCACCTGCTGTGTTTCTGATTATATCTCCTGTAACCATCAATGCCACCCTAGGAAGATTATAGGTATGTCCCAAGAAGGAGCAAGATATCAGTTGCTTGGAATGCAGTTGTGCATTGTTCACCCACGCAGAAATGCGCACACTGAGAACATTCTGATTGATTCTACCATTACCATTATGTACCATTAGCACTACAGTACTAAAACTAAAGGTCCTCTGGCAATACAATGGCTTCCCAGCTCCCCTTTTTTATTATTCTGTGTTGACTCATTCAGAACCTTAAGATCTGAAACATGAAAATCAATCTTGATAAAAATGAATAGGATCAAATCAAAGTAATCTCGCTTCTGTTTCCTACATATTCTCCTCCAGAAAGAGAGCTGGTTTCTTGGGCAGCAGTACTGGCCAGAGGTCAGGTAGAACAATCAAAGACAAACACACAAATTACCTGGGAATGCTCAAGTGCAGGACTTTATGTGTAATCCTCAATTTATATGCATGCTGCTTTCATGGGAGCTCCTTTTTTTGTGATTGTATCTTCAAGTGCAAAACAGTGCGGCCAGACTGTTGAACATCACGCCCATTCTGCAGTCACTCCATTGGCTACCTATCAGTTACCATGCTCAGTTCAAGATGCTGGTTATCACATAAAAAGCTCTTCACAGCCTTGGCCCGGCAAACCTATGGGACCGCCTCCCTCCCTATTAGAGCTGCCAATCCCCCACCCAGGGAGGGATTTCACCCATAGATTTCACCACTATGTTGCCTTACGTACTATCTGTTGCTTTAAACATGTGCTCCTATGTCAGCCCTAGAATTGTTTATGTTCTGTTTCAGCATTTCTTCAACTCTATATTTGATTCTTGCTAATGTTATGTCTTTGTAAACTTTGTAAACAATGCCACAGGTGTTTATTTACCCTGTGGCATTGTTTATAAAATTGTTCTTGATACTTGCTGTACTAATCTCACACTGTGTAATCCGCCTTGAGTCTCCGTGAGGAAGGCGGACTATAAATGACATAAATAAAAATAAATAAAAATAAAAGACCACGGCAATACAGCCCGGAAAACCCACAACAACCATGAATCCACCTCTGTTTTCATTCTGTTTTCACTGCCAGGCTCTTTTGACTTGTCCGTTTGCATTTCTTTAAGGTATGAGAAACTGTCAAGATATGCATTTCAATGAATAGATGTGAGAGGTGGGGGAAACTGGAATACTTTTAGCAGTTGAGGAGGAACTGATATAGAACAGGTGAATGTACTCACTGGGAGCAAATTGAAGTGTGACTGTGCCAGGGAGTGCATGGGAAGTTGGAAGGGGGACACGTGAAATGAGGTTCACTTGAGCATCTCTAGGTACTTTGTAATGTGGAGAGACTGATAGAAGGGAGGGCATGTGAAAAGAAGGCCCTTAGAGCTGAAGTCTGCAGCTGTGGATTGGAAGAACAAATACTTATTCCTTCAAGTTATACATGGGTAACAGATTCTTTTAATGTTTCCAGGAAGAAAATATCTGAGAACTCACAGTGCAACCTTGTGCATGTTTACTTAGAATACCATTGTATGCATGGAGTTTATTCCTCTGTAAATAGGGATGCCAGACCCCTGGTGGGGCGGGGATCCCCCGCTCCCCACCCCCACTTACCTAACCAGCAGGGGGGCGCACAACTTCCCTGTGTGCTCCCCCGTGGTGCTGCGTGCTCCTGTTCGCAGCAGCCACCGGGATCGGGCCCATTTTGGCCCAGATTGGGGCCGCTGTGGAGCGCAGGAGCGCTCCTGCGCTCTGCAGCACCTCAAAACAGGCCCAAGCCACAGCAAAACAGGCTCGTTTTGGGGCACTGCGGAGCGCAGGAGTGCTCCTGTGCTCCACAGCACCTCAAAACAGGCCTGATCCATGGCAGAACGTACCTGTTTTCGGGTGCTTCAGAGCGCAGGAGCACTCCGGCGCTCCACAGCGCCTGAAAATGGGCCCGTTTTGCCATGGATCAGGTCCGTTTTGAGGCACTGCGGAGCACAGGAGCGCTCCCAGGGGCCGCACAATGACATCACTCCTGAAGTGACGTCATTGTGCTTGTGGGGGCATGCACACCCCCTCTCCCCCAAGGTAAGTGCCAGGCCCCTATCTCCTGCCGGGAGGTTGAGGGAGCCTGGCAACCCTATCTGTAAACATATACAGAACTGCAGTCTTAAAGGGTCTGATTTCATGTGTGGTAAATGTAAAGTGTGTGGGGGAAACAAGAGTGCTTTTGCCACAAACTCCTGTTTATTGTGTCATTGCACTCGCCTTCAAAATGTGTGGGGGGGGGAATGGGCAAACACTATTTCATCAGCAGAGTTAAATTTGTGGGACATACAGCTTCTACTACATTTTAATATAAAAGCATAGGCCTCTGTGGCCTACCTGTGGAAATGTACAGAACACCATAGAGTTAAATAGATTTATCCAAAGTTCAGAGTGTGTTTAGAAATTTATATTAGTGAATATAAGTCTTATTCCTGTTTCTGTAGCCAATATAAGTCCACTTTAGTTTAAGCCTTTTTGCCTTACCGTTTGACTTGGCTGGGAAACCGAAACTAACTTGAAGAATGTAATTGCTCTGTTAAATGCCTGGTAAAGTGTCAATTGATAAGATAATAGGCACCAGGGCCCCTGGAGCAGCAACAAGCATATGAGATAACACAGACTTGACTTCAGAACTCTAGGCAATAAGTTATGCATATCCTGTCAGAAATAGGGTACCTTTGGTTGTAAGAGAAGAGATATCTAACACCTCCTTTCAAGAAATGGTCAGAGAATGCCCCCTCCATCAGCATATAGACAGGTTTACAATGGGGCCATAGTTGGGTTAACATATGAAAGAGGATGAGAACAGATAAACACTGGCCTTGAAGATGGCACATATTCGCTGTATGATTACTTTTGTTGCTGTAGAAGGTGCCAAAGGAAGAATTGTGTGTCTTGTTGGTGTCAAAGGCCTTGGGGAGTTTATTTGTAGCTGTGTGACTTCATTAGTTGCTATCTTGATTTATTCTCAACAGGGTTATTATGAGCAAGGATGTGTATACTCGGCACTAATTCAATTACAGTTCTGTGCCCAGGCAATCCAAATTCTGCACCAAGAAACACAGGATTTTACTACATGTATATTTTAATGCTGATTGGGCCATTTGCACGACTTCTCTGATTTTACACAATTTATTCTTGTTTGTTGGTCATAGGAAGTGACAAAGAGCTGTGAAATTACATCTCCAACCTCTGATGACATCATTCTGCCATCTCTCTTGCTTTTAATTTCAGCTTTTAATTTCAGATAGCATTGTCCCATACACATATTTGCAGCCATAAGGGCTAAAAATACAGTTCTTGATAAATTAAAATCTGTATCCAGTACTCTATTAGCACTTTTTGGCACTCTTGTAATATCATGGCATATTCACTGTGATTGCTTGTGATATGAAAAAATGGCTAGCACTTGTGAAATCTTCTTAATGGTGTGTCCTCTTTGTAGGCTGAAGATGCCATGATGGATGTGTATGACTTTGTTTATGAAGCCGTGAGAAGCAATTCTTCTAGTAATGGGAGGCAGGAGCTACTGACCATCCACAAAACGGTAATCAGCTTGTATGCTGGCATGAGCAATTCCAAAGAAAATTGTTTCTATAATTTAGAATCTGAGACATTTTTCTTCAGTAGGATTCCTTTCACATTCCTGATATCTACAAATAAACATTTTGAGCTTGATCCATCCAGATTTAAGCACGTTGAAGGCCCATTGATTCCTGTCCCAATGAAAATATATTTTAACTTTGACTAGATTGTGCCTTTTTGTTCCTTAGAATAGGGAGCACCACTTTTTTGTTATTGGTTCCTTTCAGTTTATCACAGTACTCTGGCATGGCAAATAGGTTAGCAACCCACAAAGGGAATATATCTCCAGGCAAAAAAAGCAAAAACCACACTAAATACAGGAGTGCTGAGATTCTCCTGCATTCATGTTATGAAATGATGACATATGACAAATGTGTCAACTTTATTATTTATGTATTTAGATAATTTCTATCATGCCTTTCCAAAAAAATACTGTAGGTGGCTCACAGAGTAAAACAGATAAAATATTCATTAAAAGCCTTAAAACCAATGGAACATAAAACCGATACTGATAAAATCCAACGATGAACAATTCTACTCAAAGGCCATCTGCAGTAAGTATGGTTTCAAGTGCTTCAAGTGCTGCTGGGAGGCCTGCAGTGAGAGGGTTAAATGAAGTGCCTGGGAATAGGAGTTCCATAATGGCAAGGGTAGCTGCTGAGAAGGCCTTTGCAGAGGCCCTCACTAAACACACCGGAGGTCACTGCAACTAAGTCCCCTTGGCTGATCATTTGTTTGTTTATTTTTTAAATTGCATTTATATTCTGCTCTCTCCACAAGCAAGATCACATCAGAGTATAAAAACGAGGTAGAAAATAGGTAAAACAATTTCAGTTCATAAAACTCAGCAACATTCATATTGCACAGTCCCTTAACAACCAAAATCCTTTGGCTTTAAAAGCCAAAAACTTAGACTTGAGCCAGGAAATATACTGGAAGCCATCATAATTGATATCGTATTGGCTTAATATGTTCTTTACATTTGGACTGTCACAGTTAACGTTTTTGGACCATCTTCAAAGGCAAGTCCACAGACAGCACATTACATCAATCTATTTTGGATGTTACCAATGGAAATGTGGCATAGGCCAGGTCTGCTTTCTCCAGGAATGGGCACAGCTGTAGTATCAACCTGGTAGAAAGCATTCCTTGTCACCTCAGGGAGAGAGAATAACTAAAGCACTACCAAGCGATGTATCCATTCTTCCAGGAAGAGCATAGCTCCATTCAGAACAAACTGTATAATTATTCCCATGTCAGTTTTGCTTCATCCCTAGCTCTTGCAAGTTATCTGGATTACATTCACCTTCATCCAGTAGTTTACCACTCCTGGGCACTGATTTAGCACATTGGATATTGCCATCAAGTCATAGCTCACTCATAGCAAGCTCACGTGGGGTTTTCATTTTCAACAGCATGGGGAACAAGATGGAACCTTGCAGTACTGCATATAGGCAAATGGCCCTGGGCCACAACAAAAATTCCCCAGCAACAATTTCTGAAATTGATACTCCAGAAAGAGCTAGAGCCTCTGTAAAACAATAGAACTAAGGCCCAGTCCCACCAGACAGTCCTGAAGTATACTATGGTTGACTGTACTGAAAGCTACTGAGAAGTCCCTGAGAATCAATAGGAACATTCTCCCGCTGTCAGTATACTGTCATAGATCAAGGCAGCTTTAGCATTTTCAGAGCATACAGCAGGGCAACTTTTCAGAATAATGTCAAGCACAAAAACCGGATTGAAGGGGATCTAGAGAATGCCTGGTTCAGAAATACAAGGAGTTGCAAAGACTTCATGTACCACCTGACTTCCAACATTCTGCCTTCGTTAAGACTATAAACCGCACAAGTCCAAATGTACAAATGAAATCAGTTTGCTTCAATATTGATTCTAACTCAGTGGTTCCTATTATTTCCTAACCTTGCAGATATGTTGCCTTGCTCAAAGACATCTAAATGTGAGGAGGAAAGGACAAATTTCTTTGGAGAGCATAATGAGGGCTCACTTAAGAGGAGAAGAGCAGAAAACAGGTGTAGTGGCTTGAACCTGTGAAAGAAAGAAGTGCGAACAGGAGCAAGGTCAGAATAGAAGGGCTGCCTGGGGGCCTGGGCTTGGTAATATCCCTTCCAGTGGGCCCATCCAATAAGTATGTTGCTTCCATAGATAGCTGCAACTCCTTGCCCTCCACTAGCTGTTCCTCCAGTGGAAGGGCAGTGGCCATGTCAGCTTGTCAACACCATTGCTAATGGTTCACCAGGTACCCCTTCCCCTTCAAGAGAGAGAAAAATGAGACCTCTAGAATTAACTTTTTATTTAATTTACTTGGCATTTGAAATGAACAATGTAAATATAAAAGTCAGTATTCTATATAAAAGTCAGTATAAAAGTCAGTATAACTTTGGATTAATTCTAACAATTTTTGAATTGTATCTATTTTACACTACAGCCCTAGGCTGCTTCCACACACATTGGATAATGCACTTTCAATGCTCTTCAGCGATCATTTGGAACTAGGGTTTTGTGTGTGAAACAAAAAATCCACTTCCAAAGGATTGCTAAAGTGCATTGAATGTGTATTATCCAACATGTGTGGAAACAGCCTAGGTTATCAGTCTGTGTGTAAACAAGTTGAACTTTATGTGCTTTTGCATATTAGATAGCAAGCTGAGACAAAATGTTGAAGCTATTTTATATTCTGTCGAGACAGTGGCCAGTTCAACAAATCTCTTCTGCAAAATGACATAAAACAGTGAGTAAGCTTTTGAGTTCTTTAGAATTCTTCATCAAGCATAGGTCATAATCTTAAACCTGATGAAGAGTTTTGGATAACATAAAAGCTTGAACTCAGTGTAGTCATTTTGCAAGACAGACATCTCCCCCCATCCCACCTCCCAGCAAGGACTGGGTAAATGTTTGGGGCTCTTTAAAGAATACAAAACCAGGAACAAAGCACAAAGGAAGGCACAAAAGTCATTGCTGGATTAGGAATATAAGGCTGAGGAGAAAAAGGAAAGGAAAGAAGAGCTCATTTGCAGAAGTGAAGTGAAGCCTCCTCAAAGGCAGCTGTGTCCATCCCACCCACCCCACTTCTTACCATTTGCTAACTCCAGGGAAGGAAACAGACCCAAAGCAAGTTCCATGCATGTATCCTTATCTCCCTCTTGTAATTGGGAATGCTCTGCCTATTATTTCTGCTTTACTCTTCCATATCAACCTGCCCTAGTGGTCAATGAGGAAGCAGCAACAGGTGCTTGTCCTTTTTCTATGGAGAAAAATTTGCTGCAGATTATTTATTTATTTAGATACTTATACTCTGCTTTTCTCCTCAATGGGGACCCAACAGCATTGTTCTTTCCTCTGTTTTATCCACATACAACCCTGTGAGGTAAGTTAGACCAAGGGTTGTGACTAGCCCACGGTCACACAGTGAGCTTCCATGGCAAACTGGAGCCTGGAAACTGGGTGTCCCAGATCCTAGTCTAACACTCTAACCTCTACATCATGATTGCTGTTTGTTGTCAAAGGCAGCAATACAGTGCCACAGGTGGGATAATATGGAGGGGGGGGGTTCATTAATAAGGAGCAGCTACCATTCACCTCCTCCATGTGGGCAACAGTTGCAAACCCTCTAGGGAGGGTTGAACACTCTCCAGAAGCTGATCAGGCAAGTGGCAGCAGCCAAAGGGAAAGGACACCTCTTGCCTTCCTCCTACTCAATGCAAATGAAGGAAGGTGAGAGCAGAACAGCATCATGGGCAAGGCAGATCTGAGGGGGCCCAGTCTTCTCAATGGTGGAAGGAGAGCTGGTGGAATCTTGCAGCCAGTAGCTATTCAGAATAGTCCAACTGTCCTTAAAAAGTAATGAGGAAGGAAAGAAAGAGCCATGGTGCAGACAGGGCACAGCAGTGCACACAGAACATTTGCTGGAAAGGCAGAAAGGCCTTCCTGTCCTCCCACAGATAGCTGACTCAAGGAAATACCAGACTCCTGCACAGCTGGAGCTGCTTTTGATAACAATCTGATCAGAGCCATAGCGGAAGACCAATGTTGTTTGCTTGTTTAGTTTCTTTCTTGATTCCTCAATTCTTTCTTCCCTGTTTTTGCACAAAGAACTCAAAGCCATATTTTAAATTTTTAATATCTTTCAGAAAGTTGTTTCCCAGTAACTGCATGTCTTATATTCTGATGGTAGAAGCACCAGAGATATAAAGGAAAAAAAAGAGATACTTACTTTGTGGGTTGCAACATTCAAGCTGCCATTGTGAAAAGAATATTCCCCTAGGCATGCTAGAAATCAGATCAAGTAGAGGAATCCTTGATATAGATTTTAATCTCTTTGAAAACTATTGTCACAATGCTAGCAGTGATGAGCAGAAAACCTATGAGAGCAATTAGGAAGACTTCCCTTCACAGTCTTGAGAAAGCAGGAGACAGACAGGTGTGTTATTAAGCATAGAACTGATACAAGTGAAGAACAAAACATAATTTCACCGCTATCCTCGTGAACTGAAAATGTGTACATTTAATCTCATTGTTATTGCCATCTAATATGGCAAATATCGCCCAAGTACTTACCTCTAATAATGTTGCACTGACACTGAGGAAGTAAAGCAACTAGTGGTACCATTAACACACCTCTGCGTAAAAAAACCCCACCCACTTCTGGGGGAAGTGTCTACATATGAAAACAATGAGAATAATAATAATGAGAGGGCGGTGATGTTTTCTTCTTTCAGTTTCTCTGTTGTGGAAAGAAGCTACCCTTTGAAGAAGCAAGCCATATTGAAAATGAGATGTGCCAATTAGAAACAATGGGAACAAAAGAGGTACTATTAAATTAGAAGGCTTTCTTGGTTCACTACAGTGCCCCCCATGGAAGTGTTTACCTGAGTCAGTCCCCCTTGGAAGATAGAGCAGTGGAAACTTAGGATACTTGTGTAATACTGTTTGTAAAATTTAGGACATTTTAATAATAATTGCATTATTTACTAATACATAAATAGAGGGCAGGTGGAGGCAAAGGGGCACCACTACTTTACTCAAGAAAGATCCTCAGAGATCCCCAAGGTGCTTTAATCAAATCACACCTTCTTTCTCTGTCTCCGAACTCATAATTGCTGTTACTTGCACACACATCTGTCCATTTCCCCCAGGTGGGAGGGGAAACCCTCAGAAGAAGCTCAGGTGGGTACTTCAGAAGGGGCATTGAGGAGCCATCCCCTAACAATTACACTCCATTGAGAAACATTAGCCCACCACTCAGGGACATTGTTTGAACAAAAGGTCAGGTTGCAGTCCCAGGGATGTGTGAACCATTTTGCTCTGCCTTTTTCCCAGCGTGTAAAATGTTAAAAGTGTAGCATCATGTGAACAGGATTGATCATACAAGTTCTTGTCATAGGAAAAGTTCAGGGTTACAGAACTGCCAGGCTGTTTTCTTCTGATGAAAGAGAGAGAGAGTGACTTTATCCGGGAAAGGCTCACTAAACCCTGCAGTATCTGCTCCCTTCACTACCACCTTCACTACTATGCAGATAAGAGATACTGGAATTGTGGACCTTATCTGTTTAGTCCCTGAAGCATCCCTTTACTCAGACCCTGAAGATAAGGTTAGCTGGTGTCTCAGGATTCTCCCTTGATCTTTTTACCTATCCCTAAACTACTGCCTTCCTAAAATGAACTAACCTAATACAGGCTATCTGGTCCTGTCTGTATCCAGGATCCCTACTCCACTGTATATGCGGATGAGCCTTAACTGATAACTTGACCAAATCCTTCATCTTTTTTTTCCCCCTTCATCTTTTAACCCCTCCTCTCTCGCAGAGGATTCACAACCTCTCATTGAATGAAAACTTTTTCTTACTGAGACTCAAGGCGGATTACATAGTGTGAGTTTAGTACAATCTCACACTAATGAGTACAAGGACAAGGGCAGGCATTTCCATACAGCATCAAGAACATTTCCATAAACAATGTCATAGGGTAAATGAATACAAGTTTACAAAGACACAGCATTAGCAAGGATCCAATATGGGGTTGAAGAATTGCTGAAACAGAACATAATCAATTCTAGGATTTACTTTAAACAACTTGAAGCACAGGTAGTACATAGGAGTACATATTTAAAGCAACAGATAATACGTAAGGCAACATAATGGTGAAGTTTATGGTTCCTAACTCATTAGCGAAACATCTGGGACCCCTTCCTACAATACCACCCTCCTAGCTGAGAAAAAAGCCTTTTTGAATCATTTGGTTTTGCACTTTGTGGAAACCTAGGAGTGTGGGGGCTCTTCTGACCTCCTCAGGCAGGCTGTTCCATAGGGTAGGAGCCACCACAGAGAAAGCCCCTGTATGGGCTGCTGTTGATTTCACCCATGTACAGGCTGGCACCTACAAGAGACCCTGTTCAGATTAGTGAAGCTGCCATGGAGGGACATAGGGAGGGAGGTGGTCCTGTACGTATGCTAGACCAAGGCCGTGAAGAGCTTTGTATGTAATAACCAATACCTTGAACTGAGCACAGTAACTGATAGGTTGCCAATGGAGTGACTGTAGGAGGGGAGTGATGTTCAAGCTCCTGCTCACTCCTGATAATAGTCGAGCTGCAACATTTTGCACCCATTGGAACCTCCTAGTTAACTTAGATGGGAGACCAATGTATAATAGTACAATAGTCAACTTTTGATGTTACCAGATCATGGATCCAGGTGGCCAGGTCAGCTGTGTCGAGATAAGAAGCCATTTTCCAGGCTAGAGTGAGATTGTAGTAAGCATTTTTCCCCAACCTGCGCTGTTGTTGCCTGGGTCAGAGCATGCTTGGCTCATTCCTGCTTCAAGTGGCAGGCCTCACTGCTTGGGATGGCAAAATACCTATGTAGTACCAAGATATTAAACATTACTGCAGTGGCTTCCCCACCAACACTGTAACATATAAAAGGCACCTACAACTACATTCTAACTCCAACAAATTCTTGTTAGTATGTGGCAGCGGAAGTGTGAAAATCTTGTGACATCTTCAAGATTAACAGACTGCGTAGTCTTTATGGTGCTGTAAGACTTCTTTGGGGTTCTACTTACAACATGCTCCCCCTTTGACAAGGAGGAAGGATAGTGGTGAAACCCCTTGTTCTTGAGAAGGGGAGGGGAAATGGCATCTGCTTTCCCCTAGAACATTTATATTGATTTTTATTTAATTGCTTCATTTATACCCTACCTTTGTCCCCAGTGTGGGCCCAAAGCAGCTTATGTTATTCTCCTCTCCATTTTATCCTCACAACAACCCTGTGAAGTAAGTTACCCTGTGAAGTGTGTGACTGGCCCAAGGCCAGTGAGTTTCCATGGCAGAGTGGGGATTTGAACCTGGGTCTCCCAGACTCTGTGGCTGTGCTCAGGCCACTTGTTTGATTAATCTGCTTTCTCTTTATGGCTTACATAGAGTCTAGAACATTTGTTCAGAGACTGTACATAGATAGGCGATACTTGTCTGTATTTAGAAGTTAAACAACATGGCTTTTTAATCCTTTGCAGTGGAAAGTTGTTCCTTTTTGTACAACAGCAAAGTGGCACTCAACCCTCATTAGGACAAAACTATCACAAGTGATTCTGAAAGCAATAGCTATGGGCCTCTGCCTCCTTTCTTCTCCATAATATTTAATGTAAAATGTGTAATGAAACGTCACTGAATTGTGAGTTCCTTGTTCCCACAGCAGAAGACAATAAAGAGAAGCAGGAACAGGGAAACACAATGCAGTTACAGGGCACCATATGTTTTGCATTACTAAATGTCAGAGAGAGAGAAAAAACAGCAAGAGGAGACTCAGAGCAGCTGCTGTGGAAGCTACGTGTCAATAACATGGCTCTGCTGGTATTTCATTGCTGAGAGAATACATGGTGGTATATATCAGATCCCATATATTAGAGGAAGCAACATTGAATGCTTAGTATCTAACACTGCAATCCTATATAAATTAGTTTATAAGCTAGCCTATGTCAGTGTTTCCTAATGTTGTTTCCATGGAGGAACCTCTAAATTAATATTTCAAATCCTGAGAATCCCCTACCTACAGGCCAGAAAAAGTTGATGGAGAAGAGTGCAATTCAATTGCTGCTAAATTATTGTCAAGGAATTTATGTGTAAAGAGCTGCTATGTTTTGCATGTGTTCGTGTTTGTTAGCTTATTTATAACTTAAAAGTGAAGCATTTCCTGTCTTTTTTGTATTACCTGTCTTTTTTTCAAATATCAAAATATCAAATCAAAATAAAGTTTACATAAACATCAAAATAAAGTTCATATCCAAAGTCAATATAAGGTTTACTTTCTGTGTGATATTTGGGCTTACATGTTTGTACATTTTTCACATTATTTCAAAGGTTTTTATTTATTTATTCCATGATTTCTTGCAGAACCCCTGACAATATTTTGTGGAACCCCACAGAACTCTGGTTGGGAAACACTGGCCTGTGAATTTCAGTAGAGTTTAACAGAGATTTACCAGAGCTTCCAAACCATTCCTTAATGGTTACTTAGTTCACCCAAGGCTGGTTAACAGTTAGTGATTCTGCACACATTGGATAATGCACTTCCAATCCTATTTATAGATCATTTGGAATGGATTTTTTCATGTGCAGAACAAAAAATCCACCTCAAACGATTGATAAAGTGCATTGAAAGTGCATTATCCAACGTGTGCGGAATCAGCCAGAGAAGCATACTAACAGTGCAATTCTAAAGAGATTTCTATGTCCATTGATTTCCAAAGGTTGTAACTCTGCTTAGGACAGCACTGCAAAGCTCTGAACTTGTGAAGGGCTGGTATGATCATAAAGTGAAAGGGGAAATTTCACATATTAAGGTTCTTTCTGTCCTTAAAGCAGTTTCTCTCAAATTGCAGGATTGCCTCCAAGAGATCCACAACTTCCTGAAAAAACACATGAGTTATGTCTCCATACTGATGATCATTACGACTATCATCATGGTAAGTGTGTGTGTGCTAGCACCTTCCTGTTTACTGGAGCAGTTGGAACAGAGATGCTGGCATAGCAGCACAGTTCTGGAGAATGTTCAGCATTCAGAGTAACTGAAAGAAATGTTTCTGATCCATCACAGGGTTTGGGGAGGGCAGCATAGTCATTAGATGGAACCGAGACAAAAAAGTTTCTCAGCTGCTTCACTAAAATGAAGGCTTTTTACTCTGTGATGCCAACTGTACTCCCATGCTTTATGGGCATGACCGTCTGGACAGTAATAGTAGACACCAGTTCTCCAGTTAATTAAACAAAATCTTATTTTATGATACATCTCAATTTCCTTTGCTTTTGATCATATAGAAAAACAATTTTAAAATAAAACAGATGATGAAGATCACAAATGTTGGTGCATCTGTAAAAGGTAAATTGCATGGTGTATGGCCCTGATTTGGATTTTGGCCACATGGGAAGGGGGGGGGGTGTTAACCCTTCAACCCCTAGTGCTTTTTTAAAGGAAAAAAAAGATGTCCTTTAAAAGCTTGTCTTTTGCCCTTTAACATGCCATTAACAGCAGAGGGGGCAGTTTCAGGACTGAAGGGTTAAATCCCCTCCCCTTCCCATGCAGCCCCAATTCAAACTACTTCTGTGCATGCAAACACAATTTCCCTTTTACAGACTGATGCAGATCTTTGTCTCGTCTTTTTATGTCCTAAGACAGATGAACAGATGGTTATCCTTCAAGAAAAGGAAATATATATTTATCCCAGTTCATCCCACACTAACATTGAGTCAGCTGCAATAAACCATGACAGCTTCCACAAAACACTTTATGGATAAAATCAAGCAGGTGTACCTCAACAGCAGTATCTATAAAAGAGATGCCATCAGCTCCATACTGTCAATGATTACTTGAATAGATTACAGTGTGAGCTGTATGTGAATAACTTACAGCTTGAATCTTGTGCCTGTTGGCTTATTAAATCTGCCTTGCAGAAGTTGGTTGACCAGGATTATGAAATGCATTTCTCCAAGAGGACCAGATGCCAGCTCCATTGATAAAGGCATATATTCTGCCACACCTTAAGAAACTATTATTAGACAGTGATGCTCCACATTGGTTCTATGATACTGTAGTAGGCATTTGCATCCCAGCTTCAGCATCTAGGCATTCCTGGGTTAAACCTTTTTCATAAGTACAGAAGAAGAGCCCTGCTGGATCAGACCAGTGGTCCATCTAGTCCAGCAGCCTATCTCACACACTGGCCAACCAGTTTCTATGGAGGGTCAACAACAGGGCATAGAGGCTGAGCTCTTCCCTTGAAGTTGCCTCCTCCCAATGGTATTCAGAGGTTTACTGCCTATGAATGCAGAGGTTCCCTTTAGTCACTGTGGCTAGTAGCCACTGATCGACCTATCCTCCATGGATCTGTCTAATCCCTCTTTGAAAACTATCCATGCCTGCAGCCATCACTACATCCTCTGGTAATGAATTCCACATCTTAATCATTTGTTGTATAACGAGCATCTCTGTCCTGAATCTACTGCTCTTCGGCTTCGTTGTATACCCTTGAGTTTTAGTATTATGGGAGAGGGAGAAAAGGTGATATGTGTCTGCTGTGTCTACCCCCTAGATAATTTTATAAATATCACATCCCACTTTATTATTATTTAGTCACTTCTTTTTTTTTGTACTAGTGGGTCATAGGACTAAAGGTTTAGCTAGATATGATAGTGGGGAGATCAGTGAGTACATTTCCTGCTGTTTCTAAAATCTCCTAAATACTTTCATCACAAAAATACATAAGCACTAGAATACTAATACTATACATTGAGTATTCCATGGAACTTACAAAAATTCTTAAAACTTAATTCTTCAGAAGATATATTTTAAAAAGTGTCCAATGTTTGTCACTATGTAAAGAACATTGTATAACCAATGGTGATGCTTAATTCCCTTTCATTTACTTTCCTTCCCCAGGTGTATGGGATGATCTTAACTTCATTCCTCTGCTTCTCAATTCATTTCAAAAGCAGTCTGGATCGGAAGGACAAGTATGTTCTGGCAGGGCGATAGGATGGCCTTTGAGCTCAGAAGAAAAGTTCAAGACCACTGCAGACCAAGAGAAACTGAACAATAGATTGTGGCTGTGAGTGGATTATCACTGGCCCTCCAAGTTATTATTCAATTTACTTGTTTTCTTTTCACAAATATAAAATTCCAAACGTCTACACCAATGTTATACAACCAAGAAAGCTAGAGAATCAGTACGTAAAGCATGAAAAAAGTGTTGGCTGGAAAGGACATGAGCAGCATGCAGTGTTGTGTAGAAAAAAACATGACGACAGGAAATATAAAAGAAACCAAGAAGTTGCCCAACCCCAAATATGATTTCCACTTCATAGCCATGATTGAATGTCCTCCAAATAGCTAGTCAGAACAGAACAACATATTGCAGCTAAAAGGAAGTTGCTCAGCCATAAAAAAAAATCAAAAATCAGAGAGGAGAGGAGAGGAGAGGGAGAAACTTCAGCCTGTCTTATATGATTCTCGTCAGTTATATGGTTACTTCCATTAAATCTGAATTGCATTTTGTATACTTTCACAGTTTAAATCAATTAGATACTGAGAATATCTTATTTGTATAATAAAAAATAAAACCAGTTGTGACAGGAAAGAGGTACAAGTCTATTAAAATGTGTCATGACTACTAACACAGTGCTCCTATACAAGCTTGTCTGGAAGCAAGTTCTCCTGAACTCAGTGGGACTTAGGGCCAACCTAGACATGACAGTGTCTTCAGGGCTGCCATGAAGACACCACGGCCACCATTTTAAAGTGATTTTAAAATACCTTGTGGGCCTCATTAGCTGCAGTGCAGTGCTCTTTTACTTGTCCCCGCATCTTTCTAAGTGCTAACAGCCATGGGAGAGGGGTGTGGAGCCATTTCAGTATTTAATAAGGCATGAGGGGAGACAAGGGAGCCTCAGTTCTCCATGCCAATGGACTTCATGGTATTTTAAAATCACCTTAAAATGGCATTGGCAACCCTGTGATAGCCATGAAGATGCCATAATGTCTAGGTTGGCTTTTAAGTATGAACAAACATGCACAAGATTTCACTATAAACATTACTGAAACAAAAAGAATAATGTAGTCGTTAAGTCCCATTGAATGCAATGACATTTTATCATAAATGCTATTGCATTCAATGGGACTTAACGACTGATGCTCTAATATTCTGAGCTGCAAACATATAGTTCTGATGGCAAATGCATGGCTATGATTTCTCTATTCCACGCTCTTTCTTGTTCTATCTAATCTGTTCTAGTGCTGGCAGGTCATCAGCTAGGATTCCTTTGAAGGGCTTTATTTCTACATCATTTGGCCATTTCAGTAACCTTTCTGTGGTAAGAGATGGTCTTAAATACTTTATCTCCAGTGGAATTTCTAGCATTTATTATCTGCATAACTGCATAAAATTGACATTTTAATAGACTTTGATATTCGTTGCACCCTGAAGGAGCATGGCTTGACTGGCTACAACTAAAGCAGCACACTGGATTCATTGAAAAGAAAAGGTGTGGCCACGGACCAAATGATATTAGAATTGGCAAAAAGCCAGTTTCAAAATTCTCAGATTACTACTAGGTTGATTCCAAAGCTTACATATTCACCTTTCAATTCAGACTTACAAGAATGAATATGTACTGTAGTTCATACTTGTTTCCTCCTGAATTTGGATTAAACATGCTGTTTTGGAGGAAGTGTCTTTTGGGAACTTGCAGATAGTAAATCTGCAAGCAGTGTACCCTTTGCCTCTAGTTGTGTGTGCGTGCAGGTATTTGTCTTATTTTAATACCAATGCCATCCACTTTATACTACTATAACTCCTTGTAAATACACTTGCAAATAAAATAATCTTGGGCCAAAAAGCTGTATTCATCTTAGATTTTCTGTAGCATTTCAACTATCCATAATAAAGCTCTGCTTTTCTGTTCTTGCTGTCCAAATAAAACAGCAACTCTGAGCTAGTCTTCTCAAAGGTAAATAGTGTTTAGTCCCAGAAAGGTGTTTTTAGGATTGCAGTCTAAATTACAGTATTCTAGATTATGTGAAGGAAACAGAAAGTCCAGGGTTGAATGTAACCATGAGAGTTAGATTCCTTAACAGAATCCTAGTTACTCCTTCACTGTTTGACTAAGAAGCTAACTGGTTCCCAACATGGTGCCCATGGGCACAATTGTGCTCTCCAACACCTTTTCTGGTTCCTGTCAAGTGTTTTTAAAAAGTGAGTAGGGCCAGGTGGGGTTTTTGCAAAGCATGATGTTTGATTGGCCATTGAAGTATTGATTGGCTGGAAAGATTGTTTAAAAACATTGCTTTGGCATAAGCACAAGGATCTTCACTGTGTGACTGAAGGTAAGCTGTAGTGGCCATTTTGTGGCTGGCTCCATCTCCTGCAGCAGCCATTTTGTGGCAGCCATTTTGTTGCTGCACCCACCATATTCTGTCAGAATTCCAGATGTGCCTGCTGCTCAAAAAGGTTGAGGACCCCTGAAGTAGCTATTTGTCTAGATAAAAATAAACAATAGCTGATGGTTACCCTAAGGCTTGTGTTTATTTCAAAGTGAAAGAGTCATTTTCTGACATGATTTTAAACAGTCACATCTGATATATGCCAAGACAAGGTACAGATGTTCTTCCCCAGGTCACCGTGTCTCTGTATGATACAGCAACAAATACTTCTCAGTTACCAGTTTGGCTATAAAACACCTGTGCCAACAAGAAAAGTCTTTCTTAACGGCTTATTCTACCCCTGTCCCTTCAATTAATAATTCAGCAATTTTACAGTTTAAAAAAATTATGCAAAGCACACAGCTAGTCTGGCACACATTAATAATATAGCTTGATATCAGATCCTTTAACCTTTTCATTCCAATAGCAACAAAAAAGATGGTTTCTATAGATGGAACAGGCGACTCGGCATGCCTTGGACACTGGGGGGTGCTGCATGTCTCTCTCTATTTCTCAAAGCTCTTGCCATGAAGGCCTCATCCACAGACCCACTTGCAGCCTTGCTTCCAAACTATCTGGCCATGGTACTTACAGGGGAAGTGACTCTAAAGAGTCTAAAGATATTCTTTCTAGTCCAAGATATTGCCATGAACGAGATCTACCTCAATAAACTCTATGTTCTATTTGTCTACAATTTGATTGCCTGAGGATTAATTACTGTATGTTAGGGAAAATGCTTCTTACTAAGTAGCTCTGCTACCAAATGAAATAAAACTATTTTTAATATCTGTTATCTTTTCAAGAGAACCCATAGAATAGAGCATCCAACCTCCTTCCTCATATGCTTCAATATTTCCATTCCCCCACTCCCTCATACGTCATAATTACACTATAGACTCTCTGTCATAGGGCTGCCATGTCACTACCCTCAAGATCATGTTTTTTTATCGTTTCACAGCTATGCGCTAATGAAAAGGGATGCAGAACTCTCAGGTCATTTCTACAACAATCCCTTCATCCAGTATTACAGCATTTGTAGCCAGATCAAGCCTCTCACAGGTGTGATGAGGTTTCAACCCTGGAGAGGAGGCCAGCTGAAGAGCAGACCAGCTCAAAAACATGTCCAGAGCTGACCTATGGACCCATAGCAAACATCCAAGCCCAGTAGGATCCATGGTGTATGTGGCACCAAAGCAGATGAGTTTTGTTGGCCAGATAACCTGACTCCCAGAGCAATTGGTCAAGGGCATAACTAGACAAGGGTAAGAGAGGTGCTTGCAGCTGCCCTGGATGTCTCAGGAAGGGGCACAAGGTGGGCTAGCTAAGATTTAAAAGCAGTCTAATCAGAGCCAAGGAGGATTTTCTTGTGGTTGGAGTAAGCCAACCATGATTCTTAGATGTTTTGAGGAAATGAAATTAAAGTGCTTTTCTCTCCCTCATTTATGCAGACAGAGCTGTTCTAGTTGCAGAGGCATTAGCATATGAGTTCGGCAATAAATCTTCCAGAATGAGAAGACATAAGCACAAATGGCAATGGCAGCCACAAAGAATCAATAATATTGCACATGGTGAGCTTTACATAGAAGTAGAAAGCCAGTGTAGTGTAATGGTTAGAGTTGAATGAGCATCTGGGAGACCCAGGCTCAAAGTCCTATTCTGCCCTGGAAACTTGCTGGACCCCCTTCAGTGACCTTGGCCCAATCACACCCCCTTGGCCTAACCTACTTCACAGGGTTGTTATGAAGAGAAAGTGGAGGAGGGGAGAATGTTGTAAGCCCAACATTCCCAGATGTATTTTGGGTACCCACTGGGGAGAAAAGTGAGGTATAAATCAATAAGTAAATAAAACTTACAGGTATAGTGACTGTTTTAATACAGGAACCTAAAAACAGTGATCTGTGGGGGGGGGGGACTTTTATTTGACATCAGGAGCAAGCTCAAAATAACCGAAAAGTCACAAAGAGACAGAGATATACACAGACAAAAGTTACAGCTGTGGACCTACAACTTATATCGCATGGGTGAGTTGTAAATGCCATACTCAGTTTCAGCAAACATTATATACTTAAAGGAACATTGACTAACAACTGATATAAGGGCAAAGATAACCCACTAAACTTGACTATCCCTTGCACTCAGATTATAAACTCTGAGTTCACTTGTTTATCTAACCACACTGTCTGACTCATCCTGTACCTGGAAACTCTGTGTCCCTTTCTCAGGACTGAACAAGAAATTGCAACCTCTGGTGTCAATTGTGACAAGCATTTTACAGAACAAAGAAATGTTACAAAGAAAGAGAAATGCATTATAATAAACTGGTTATGTCAATGGTAAGTATACAAGTGCATCTGCTTTCCCCCCTGGGCTTTGGTTATGCTTCTCCCATTTTCCCTTCTCCCTGTAAGTTTATTAGAATTAACAACCAATGGGCAAAAGTGGACAATAGTGAGAACATCTCCCAGATGTTCCAGCTAATGCCATTTTTAGAAATATAGGATTTGATCTTCTTGATATGGAACTTGGGATTCATCAGCAGAGCTTGTAACTTTGGCCATGACAGTCTTGATGCAAGTAAAGACATGGTTCAGAGGAAGGGAAATATTAGACATTTTCAGTCCATATGACGAAACCCAGAAGAGATTCTACACTGTGCAATTTGTTCTACATGACAACCATTTCTACAGCTGCATTTCCTGTGGTATCCCTTCTGGACTATCTTCTTCACTAGAACAAAAGCTGCAGCTCCTTCTCCTTTCTTCAGCAGTCCTAGAGTACAATTGTTACTGCAGCCTATTAGATCTTTTCACTAAGCTAATATTCCAGGACCTTTTATCCAGGTCATGTTGCCCAGATCCTTTATTATGGCTCTTACCTAAATCCTCTTCGGTGTATACCTTCCCTTTCACAATATAGGGATCAGAGCTAGATAGAACTGAGGTTAGTGAGTGCTTGATAGAGTGGCAGTGTTATTTTTTACATATTGTACTTAATGCATCCCCAATGGGATTTGCCATTTTTCCAGCAACACATTTTAAACTCATATTCACATATACTTCCTTTTGCAAGGGCAGAAGAAGAGGAGGGTTTCATAGTACAAGCCTGTAGGGAGTACAGCCTTCGACCCAACATAATCTTGTATTGATAACCTACAAAGTTCTTTCAGTTTCTTCTTTAAACAGCCAAGAGAGGAGAAATGACTGGCATATTGAGCCTGCTGCCACTGGCTTTTCCTACTTAGTGCGCCAACATATTTTTCCTATTTTGTGATTCTCCCTTTACATAATGTAGAACAAAAGCAACACATAAGTATTCAGCTTGTGCATCCAAATGTTGATGTTCCAGCCAATGTTTAGATTATGAATTGCGCTCGGGTTTAGCACCCCATGTTTCAAGATATTGAGGGAGGGAGAGTTGCATCCCATAATCTTCTGTTATAATCTTGCTCGTTTGATTTATCCTCTGCAGCATCTGCACTCATATGTGAATATACATGCTTTCTGTTCTTTCTTCTTCATGTGTCTGGCACAAATTTATATAACCTGCCTTTATCACTGAGACTCAAGGTCATGCCTTAGTTTGAATGGACCAATTGTCTTCATGTTAAAAAGCAAAATATTATTTATTTATTTATTTATTTTCGACTTTTATTCCGCCCTCCCCACATTTCCAGCAGGCTCAGGGCAGATTACAGACACATAGAGGTTAAAATATATAAAAAACAGTTATTATAAATTAACAATCCTAAAAGCATCCAAATTTACACAGATTAAAAAACATATATAATATAACTTATCTCAATATCAGTTTTGGAAGATGAGATATGAGGTTCAATTCCAATGTTTTGTTTTCTTATGCCTCAAAGGAAAATATCCAAGGACATGCGTCTTCAAATATTTCTCACCAAATGCAGATCCCAGACTCATATTTAAACTTTCACACATCCCAAAGATGTTTATCTTATGCCATTTTCTAGCTGCTGCCCCGGCCCCTGCTTTTGTTTTCAAAATGCAAGATGGAGAAAAGTAACATTCAAAGAACCAGACTTCAATAATAAGTGGACTTGAGCAGAAACATGATCTTGTTCATTTTCCCAAGGTTCTTATAGCACCTGGAAATTGGATAGTGTTGCAGTTGTGAGAAACAGAACAAAAGAAATAATTCCAGGAGTTCAGCTGTGTTCTCTTGGAATAGCAACTATTGTTCCTGTTTCCCACCAATCCTGGGCCGATTCCAGACGGGCACAAATAAAGCGAGTGCTTTCGCTTTTCAAGTGACAGCACTTGTAAAAACCCGCAATTTCCCGTCCCGGCTTACCTGCGGTCCATGGCGCTCAGTCGCGCTATAAAAGTGGATGGTGTGAACATGGTATGGCGGGTTTGGCCACTTCATGACGATTCGTCGCGGCGGAGAGGCACTCCCCTTTCCAGACCTTTGCCGGGTGGCCAGCCACAATATCGCCATTTTTTAAAAAAAAAACAGGTGCCATTTGCGCACTCGCGCGTCTGCGAACATAGAACTGCGCAAATGTGCACAGATGCATAATCAGCATCAGGATGCGTGGCCAAGTTTTTTTTCAATCCATTTTCCGCTTGTGCGCAATTGCATTGGTGTGGTCCTCCTGAAATGCGCACTTGAGGCTTTACTATCGGCCGCCATTTTGTCACCCTCAGAGAATCCAACCCTGAGACGTATCGCTAACCTTTGCCCTGCAGACTTGTGCGCCGATTGGCGGGGCATTTGGGGGGGGGGAATCACAGCATGCAGGCACAGGCACACACACTTGTGCTCGTGCAATATCGGCTTGTCGGGAGCAGCATGGCCGGCGGAGGGGAAGTAGCTGGGAAGCGGGGGGTATCCTGGCAGCATAGAGAGATAATGGATCTGCTACACTTCTGGGGGGAGGAGAAGATACAGGAAGCTCTCCGAAGCACCCACAGGAACCTGGACTACTTCCAAAAAATCTCGAGGCAAATGGCTGAGAGGGGCCACAAGCGGTCGGCTACAGAGTGCCGCTCCAAGACCAAAACCATGCGGCTGGACTACAAGAAGGTGATGGCGCACAACGGCCGTTCCGGGAACGCGCCAACAACCTGTCCCTACTTCAGGGAGCTAGACAGCATTTTGAGGGGGGATGCAAGCGTTAACCCCAAGCGGCTGGCGAGAAGTATTGTGCTGGAGGTGGAGGGCAGGGCTCAGGAAGGGCCTCTGGAGCTTCTGGAGGGCTCGGAGGAGCTTTTCAGCCATGACCTCGTCACCATCAATGCGGACCATCTAAGGACATCGACCCCTTTTCCATCAGGTAGGTGGGAGGCTGGGTCCAAACGCAGTTGGTATGGGGGTGGTGAATCGGCCGGGTAAACAAAAGATAACATATGACGAGGCAGGTCCTCTTTCTGTTGCCAGGGCACAGTGGCTTCGAGGACGATAATCTCTTGGACAACGGTGGAGATCCTGAAGCGACCCTGAGTGGACTTGCGGGAACAGGTGCGTGGCAGGGGGATTCTCGGGGAAAGGGGTGCTGTGAGAATCTGCTGCAAGCACAGGCCAGACATTCCCTGGCAGGGGGTCCTGGGGGGGGGGGAGAAGGGTGCCAGCCACTCTGCGGGGCAGGCCAAAAACCCTTGGAATCTCGGGGACAGGGGTGCTCTGGCTGTTTTCCATTCATTACTGTTATGTGCTTTCCGTCTTTCCTTCATCTCCCATGCTGTGCTTCTGAGGATACCACCCCATTGTTATTCTGGACTATAAAGCCTTTTCTCTCTTCCTGACCCACTGTATCTTAAGGCGGAGACCATCATTCCGTGTTTGTTTGAGAATCAGGAGTAAATCGGCCATTTCATTCCAATATGGCTTTGCAAGTGATGGCAAGTCTTGACTTTAGGGTGTGTTGGGGAGGGGAGAGGTTAGATGTGGCCTCTGCTGGCAAGTTTCAGCTTTGCATGGTAAAAATGCTATGCCACTTTAAGGTGGGGGGAGATGGCATGGCTGACAGTCTCTCCCTCTGTATAATTTTTAAATGCCAGCACACAGCGAACTGGATCTTTGAGAGATGCCTCTTGGGAAAGCACAGTTTTCTCCTTGACATTGGTTTTTCTACATGCAGAACCCCCGATGCCCACGTGAATGCGGGGGGGGGGGAAGCATTCCGTAATGCCATGTCCTCTGCCAGCAAGCCAAAGTGAGGTCTAAGAATGTTGTCTCATTTGCAGATGAGAACGAGGCCACCTCTGGAAGCAGCACGGAGGACAATCTTGATATGGAGAACAGCCTGCCCTCACCAGGCAGCGGCTCTCCAGGTACCGCACACACCCCGTGTCGCACGCCTGGGCCTTTGGGGGCCACAGGCACGACGGATGGCCCATGGCTGGGAAATGGTGTCGCCTTGAATTGACCTTGGTGCTGTTTCCTCTCCCCCATGCAGCCCTCCCCCAAATGTGGCCCAGCTGTCCCCCGGGACACGTCTTTCGGCTATACGGAACCGCAAACGGAGGGCCCAGGGTGGTGCCGAGGCCACGGATAGGATGATGAGCCAGGCGGACACTCAGCACCGCGAGGATATCGGCGAGCGGTGGAGGGAGCATTCCGAGGCTCAGCGGTGGCGCGAAGAGTTCATGGAGGTGACCCGTCAGGAGCAGGCGATGTTTCAGAATGCTTGGGGCCAGAACCTGGAGGTGATGCGTGCCGCCGTCAACACACTGCAAACACTTGGAGAGGCCATGCTCAGGATGCAGCAACCGGTTGCGCCGGCTCCAGAGTGGCCACCCCTTGCGGCGGAATCAAACGGCCCCGCGACTCCAGCGCTGATTCAGGGAGAAGTGGAAGAGGGGGCAATCATCCGGCCTCCTTCCCCCCGTCCTCAGCCAAGGCAAGGTGTTCCCAAACGCTCCTGTGTGGGCAGGTCCCGGGATCGCCTCACCCTGTAGACACCACTCACCATTTCCTGCGCTCACAATCACCCCCCCCCCCCGGGGACCACACACACCCCCACCCCCACCCCAGGCACACCCCCACCGAGCAAGAAAACAGGGACAATCAGATCTTTGGTTTCAACAATAACTTTAACTAACCAACAAAAATCAACCACTGTAACAACCCCCCCCCCAAAGTCCTTTCATTCTTCATCGGCCGCAGGCTGCTGCTGTCCGGATGCCTGCCGCTCCAAGGCCCGCACACGCCTCTCGAGCGCCCGGTGCTTCCTCCCCTGGTACAGCAGGAGGCGCTCCACGGTGTCCACTCTGCTCTGCAGCGTGTTCACTGTGGAAAAGACAAAGATATGAGGACCGCCTCAGTGTGAGCATATGCCGCCCCCAAACCCAATCAGAGACCCACTCACGGGAGAGCATGATCCGCCCCTCCAGTGCCTCGATAGCTTGCAGGACGCTGTCCGTCCCCTCCTGGCTCCCTGATGTCTGGGCTGGCCCACGACTGGTGGTTGGCTCCTCCAGGATGGCGGGTGTTCCCTCGGCAACGGCCAACACTGTGGACAGTGAAAAGACGGTCACAGCTGTGAATCCAGTGCGGGGGATGAACCGCCGTTTGAGGCATGCTCACGTTATGTTTTGTCTAAATTAAACCCGTTGGTTTAAAAATAATGCTTTCTGCATGGTAAGGTTCTTGGACCGGAGATTGGTGCTGTGGCGGCCCCTGCTTGCGGGGTGCCGAGCAAAACGTTCTCTCACACACGTTATCGTTGCACAATAAAGGTTTTCAATGATTGCTCAGAAATCCCTGTGCAGTGATTTGTGGTGCCGCAGAGGTGGCAAGGAGGTCAGTGGGCCATCCACGCTAGTGTTCCCTCACCAGGTTCGTCTGCAGGTTGCTGCACGGTGGAGCGTGGTTGCCTGCTCCGCCCGTCACCGTGTGAGCCGCCAGTGTCTCCCTCCACTGCAGCCTCTGGGATGCCAAGGCCCGTGTGCCCACCAGTGTCTGCAATCAAGTTGGGAACAGAGGAGTTGTGAGGGAGACCACGTCCCCCACCCTGACACCACACAAGCCTCCTTTTCCTTTCCCCCCAGCACCCCCCACCTCCGCCCCATCTGGGTCCAAATGTTGCCGCACACTAGCAGCGTGCCCTTGGACAGCAGCAGCAATGTTGCCAGCACCGCTTACCCTCTGGTGCCTCCACCACGACCTCCAGCATCCACTCCTCTCCATGCGGTGGTTGTGCCTCCCTCTCCTGTCCGGCTTCCTCTTGACCCACCACCTCCTCTCCTGCTGGCAGCTCTGCTGGCGGAACTCCTCTCTCGCCCTGCTCTGCTGCAAGAGATTGGGGTGGGATGGTTGTGACTCCTGCTTTCTAGAGTGATGCCCGGGCCATCTGGCGTGGCACCCCACCTCACAGCAGACACACACTGCGGCAAGGCCGGAGGGCCTCCGCGTGGTGTGATGCGTGGTTGCCACTCCAGGGTGGAGCATCTCTTGCCCTGATGTGCCAGACACCTCTCCCTCTCCCAACCTTCCTCCAGTCACGGCCATCATCTCGGCAGCACCCCTCACCTCCTGGCGCCTCCTCCAGAGTCTCCGCCTGTTCCTCTCCCACGATGGGCCGCCGCTCATCCCCCTCCGCCTTGGCCGTTCCAACCTCCTCCTCCTCCTCCTCAGCTGGCCATTCTGATCTGGGGCGCGCTCTCGCCCTCATCACAGCTGCAAGAGATTTGGGCAGGTTGTCGGTTACTCTGGTCTGCAATCTGTTTGGGCGTAGGGGGGAAGTTTGGCCGGTGCCTGGGTGTCCCCACATTACAGCCTCCAGTTTCATCAATGGCCACAAAGTACTGCCCGGCTGCCATGCCATGACACAAGGGTCGCCCCCACCTCCCAGCATCCTGTCAGTGTGGCCGATGCTCTGAGGGGGGGGGACATTCGTGACTTTGTGGTGGACCCCCCCGCAGCACTGCCCCTCAGGCAGCGGATGTTTGGGTGCCACCTAGGCAGCATTGGCCTTTCTCAATTGGCTACTGGGGATCAATGGCATAAATGGGGGCCTCATCGAAGCATCCTTGAAACCCCATATTTGGCAGGGCAAATAATGGTTATGGGGGGGCAAGACTGTTAGCAGTCAAAGAGCCATTTCACCCCACCCCACCCCGGCCCCCCCACACCCCTCGCGACCCCCCCCACGCCACCTACCTGCGTGCCTCTGGTCCTCCCAGCTAGGCCGACCAGCCGCCTCCCAGAGTCGCCTCATCTCAGCGAAGAAAGGCGGCCTGGCACTCATCCTCGGGATGCCCTGCCACCGCTCAAGGGTCCCGAAGAAGTCAGCCTTCACACGTTTGAACTTGGACCGGCACTGGTCCGCCGTTCTAGGCCAACCCCTCTCACCCAGTTGACAGGCAACCTGAGCGAAAATGGCTTTGGTGGGCAGGTGGTGGCTGCCCATAAGGCGGGAAGCCCGCCCACTCTGAAGCAGGAGGTCAAGGAGGGCCTCAACCTCCTGATCCCGCCAGTAGCGGCCCTTACTTGCGGCCATTTCAGCAATCCGCCATTCACAATATGCGCAAATGCGTGGCAGTGTAACTGCGCATGCGCGGATTTGAAAGCGGCGGTCCGCACCGGCAACCACAAGTCCGCTTCGCGGGCATGCTTTCCCCCCCCCCCCGCCACTGTTCCGAGTACCACTGTTCACCGGAGCACATCTCCCTGACCGCAATATTATGCTATATTTAGACCCAATGCATGGCCGGGCTCCCCCTCATCCCCTCCCGTTTCTTTTTCGCGAGGCCTGACATTGGTTGCGAATAACTGCGTTTGCGCATTCACGCAAACCCGGATCCCTAATCGGCTCAGGGACCGTAAGCTTCTGCATGGGGCACCATTCTGCGATAACATGTTTGTGTTTATATTTCCTCAACAGTGGAACAGTGCCATAGTAAAGAACCCCCACACACCACTCTCCATGCAGGGATGTTTCTCGCGGCGGCCCGCACGAGACGTGGAGGGGTGGGCACGCCGCACAAAACCCTGGAATTGTGCGTTTGCGCTTTTGCGGGTTAATGTTTAACAGTGCGCAAGTGTGCAGAGCGCAAATGCTGCCCAGTGTGCAATCCCCCTCCCCCTCACCACACGCCCAACCAACCCAGAAACGGACAATGAAAGCCACAAATAGTCCACTGTACAATGCCAACAAACTTTATTGTGACTACAAATTGCTCCTGGCAAGAGCTGCAATTGATTGAAACGAGTTTCCCGGCCCCCCAATGAAGCCCAGAGCATCACCGTCTGCATCTGGAAAACATGAATGCCGCCATCGCATCACGAACCCCCTTCCCCTCCTCAAGCATCCCCCGGTCATTCTCCCCATACTCCAGACCTTCCCCGGGCATTGTCAAGGGTGTGGGATCCCTCAGTGAACCAAGCACGGCATGTCCCTTGGCCTCACACAAGTTGTGCAGGATCACACATGCAGTAACAATGGTCACCACGTTCTCCTCTCTGGCCTTCAGCCAATGCAGGAGGCACTGCCAGCATCCCTTCAGATGGCCAAAACTGCATTCCACCTTGTTTCTGGCCCGTGCCAGGCAGCGGTCGAAGTGTTTCTGTTCCGGCGTGACAGCAAATTTCCCGTAGGGTTTCATCAGCCAGCGCCGCATCGGATAAGCACCGTCCGAGATCATCAGTGGTGGCACTGAAACACCGTTCACTCTCAAGGATGGATTCCCAGGCACAAAAGCCCCAGTGTCCATTGCTGCACAGAGAGCCGAGTTGCAGAACACAAAGGCGTCGTGGTTCTTGCCACTCCAACCCACCTCTGCATCCACAAAATGGCTGGTGTGATTGACTGTCCCCTGCAGCAAGATGGAGGAGTAGTTCTTTCGATTCCCATATTGGTCTGGCTTACCGCGTGGCTGACCAATGAGGATGTGAGTGCCATCTATCGCCCTGACACAATGAGGGAACCCCAGCGCAGCAAACCCATCCATTATCTGTAAAAGAGACCAAAAAACAACAGGCTTGACCGAAAATGTGGACATGCGCGTCATCGGAAATCCGAACAAACGCCCCCGACTACCACTGTGTCCATGCCTGTGCAAACCTTCTGGCCCGCCTCAATAACAGTATCTCGCAGCAGCGCAAATCAAGAACAGCCCAAAAGTTACCATCAGGCACATGAAGTGTCCGCGTGCAGCCATCACTCACCTTCCCGACCTGGTCCCTGAGGCACACCATCTTTGAGAGCAGCTCCTTCTCAATTGCGAAGCAGACCTCCAACACAGCATCGGATACAGTGGATAACCCAAGACCGAAGTGATCCACCGCAATGCGGTAGCATGCACCAGTAGCAAGGCACCATAACGTCACCGCCACCCTCTTCTCCACGGACACGGGCTCACGCATGTTGGTGGACTGCCGCTCCAAGGTTGCCCTAAGCACATCCACCAGCTCATTGAAGGTCCCCCTGCTCATTCGGAAACACTGCATCCAATGCGTGTCGTCCCAAACACGTAGTGCTATGCGCTCCCACCAGTCCCGGCTGCGGGGGTATACCCAGCAGTCTCTGTGCTCTCTGATTTCCGCCAGCGCATACCATCGCTGCCGCAGACGTATTCTTCGCAAAGTGAACCGACGTGAAGCCGAACCCGAATTTTCGCTGTGGAAAATCAGCTGGGCAGCCCTTCTCCTCCTCAAAATGTGCCGCAGATGCGCATGGCAAAGTGACATCGTGTTCTGCAGCAAGAGAATCACCGCCTGCGCCATCATGAGAAAGAGCTCTCTCCCGGGCGCCATTTCGGGGTCCAACACTCACCACGAACCAAATTAGCAATGGAGACTCTCGAGTATAATCTTCAACCAATGTACCTTGCGAGACGCCCCCTACCAATCATCGAGCGCATCGTCGACGCCGCGTATTCGCACACATGCGCATTTGCGCGTTTGCGCAAAACAAGGAAAAAAACCAAAAAAAAAAAAAACCGAGATGTGAACCAATGAAGGCCCCCGACGTCAGTTGTGGCGGGGAGGAAAGAACCAATCCCGGGTCCCTCAGTTGGCCGTGCGAACATCCTGAAGCGGGATGGCACGGCACAAAGCAGATGGAGACGAGACAAAGTGGATGGAGGCGAAAATACACGCGTGGCTGGTAAGCGATTATTCCCGCGGAAAAAACGCTATTTCTGGCCGTCTGGAATCGGCCCTGCTGTTATGTGCAACTCTCAGTTTCCCCAGATAAGTGAAGAATCCCATGTATTGCTGAGTCTGATAACAAGCCCTTGACAGTGGCAGGGTAGAGGGGTTCACAATTAATTGGTTCATGGTTGGCAGGACTAGGCAGGACTGGCTATGGGCTAGTGGTTGGTAAGACTAAGTGACGATGGCTAGTGATCCTTTTGGAATGTCCCCTCTATGTCCCCATTTTTAGATGGGAATTGCTCCCTTCACCATCCCATTTGAATTGAACTATTCTCAAGTATACCTTGTAAAGCTCAACTCATTTTTAGTCTCTAGTTTTAGCTTCTAAGTTCCCTAAACAGCAAGAAAAATGTTATGTGCAACCAAGATCAGGTTGTGGGCCAAAACCCAAAATGTTTAAAAATAACTAACTGAGCAAACAACAGTCAGTTTCGGTGTGTAGTAGTAAAGTCAGAGCTCTATTAAAAATCTGCATTCTATTTAGTCCATTAACATTTAACATGCTGGTTTTATCCAAGCAGGCTAACATATGATTTGCTTAGGATGAATCTGACAGCAGCAGCATTAGAACTGTTAAACATAAAAGGGTTTAGTCTTCATATGGTAGCAATATAAAACTTCTGCTTAGCCTGTGTTCCCGTCTTCGAGGAATGCTTTCAAATGTGCCCAGAACTGTCCAGCCAGAAGAACTTGTCTGCTATATAGATGCAGAGCTTGATGGAACTCAGCCAGTGCTTAGTCCTGGAAACAATTTTCAGTGCTAGTACTCAGTTCTGGAATGTGAGAAGGACTAAAAAAAGGAGAGACTCTGAGATCCAAGCTACAAGTGACTCCTGACACAGGTTGGACACTTGTCAGCTTCCCACAAGTTTTGATGGGAAATGTAGGCATCCTGGTCTTACAGCTTGGCTCTCCATTTAATTGAAGTTTACAGAGTGGCAGTTTATGGAGGGAGAACATGCAGTCGGGAGGGGAGGGCAGGCGTTTGGCTCTCCCCGGGCGCCCCCGTCCCCTCCGCTGGTTGTGTGCATGTGTGTGTGTGGGGGGGGGGGGGTGTTCTGTAAACTTCAATTAAATGGAGAGCCAAGCTGAAAGACCAGGATGCCTACATTTCCCAGAACTTGAGGTAAGCTGACAAGTGTCCAACCTGTGTCAGGCGTCACTTGTAGCTTGGCTCTGAGTATACAGCCCATTGAGAGTAATCACTGTATATATCCATGTACAATCATATGAGGACTAGCTGTCATACTGCCAAGGGAGAAGGCATGGCTTCTAGAAAGACTTGGGTTCCGTATCTACTTGCTAGAAAAGAACCATCATAAAGAAAATTCTCTCTTGAATTTCTGTGAATCCAGTGAAAAATTGTTCCTTAGTTGGGAGCCTGTCTCCATGGCAGCATTCTTCCCAACCATTCCTTTTGCAGCCTTCAAGAATTATGGCCCTTTCCCTTATCTTTTTAAACCACATGTCCCTGCCACTCATGTTTCTCAAGTTTACTTGAACCTTAATTCACCCATTTTTTCTAGAGGAGAGAAATGGGATTAAACAGATTGCAGTTGCTTAAAGGAGGCAGAGTGGCCATGACTCAGGCCTGAAATGTAGGATGGATTTCAGAAATATGACCCCACATTTTTGTGTGTCCTGTTGCGCTCTGTTTAACTGAAAGGCACATATCTTTTCCTTGCAAAAGGAAGGAGACGGGGTGGACCTACAGGTATATTACTTCAAAGATTCCTCTTTCCCTCTCTCCCTCTCCTGGCTGTCCTTTATGAACAAGCTCATATTCTATGCCCTAATCCTCATGTAATGCTTTTTTCAGCTGAGTGAACAAACAAGTGGACAAGGGAGACCCGATAGATATTGTTTATCTTGACTTCCAGAAAGCTTTTGACAAAGTTCCTCATCAAAGGCTCCTAAGTAAGCTCAGTAGCTATGGGATAAAGGGCCAAGTCCTCTTGTGGATCGAAAACTGGCTAATTAATAGGAAACAGAGAGTGAGCATAAACGGGCACTTCTCACAGTGGAGGGTGGTGAGCAGTGGGGTGCCACAGGGGTCGGTATTGGGTCCAATGCTTTTTAACTTGTTTATTAATGATTTGGAATTGGGATTAAGCAGTGAAGTGGCTAAATTTGCAGATGACACGAAATTGTTCAGGGTGGTGAAAGCCAGAGAGGATTGTGAGGCACTCCAAAGGGATCTGTCGAGGCTAGAAGAGTGGGCATCCATGTGGCAAATGAGGTTCAATGTAGCCAAGTGCAAAGTAATGCACATTGGAACCAAAAATCCAAAATATAAATACAAGTTGATGGGGTCTGAACTGGCGGAGACTGACCAAGAGAGAGATCTTGGAGTCATGATAGATAACTCACTAAAAACGTCAGCACAGTGTGCGACTGCCATAAAAAAAGCTAATGCTATGCTAGGGGTTATTAGGAAAGGGATTGAAAACAAATCAGCCGGTATCATAATGCCTCTGTATAAATCGATGGTGAGGCCTCATTTGGAGTACTGTGTACAGTTCTGGTCGCCACACCTTAAAAAAGATATCATAGCACTGGAAAAAGTACAGAGAAGGGCAACTAAAATGATTAAAGGGTTGGAACACTTTCCCTATGAGGAAAGATTGAGGCGCTTGGGGCTCTTTAGCCTGGAGAAAAGACGACTGAGGGGAGACATGATAGAGGTTTACAAGATAATGCACGGGTTAGAGAAGGTCGAGAAAGATGTGTTTTTCTCCCTTTCTCACAATACAAGAACTCGTGGGCACTCTATGAAATTATTGAGCAGTCGGGTTAGAACAGATAGAAGAAAATACTACTTTACACAAAGGGTGATAAACACATGGAATTCGTTGCCACAGGAGGTGGTGGCAGCTACAAGCATTGCCAGCTTCAAGAGGGGACTGGACAAATATATGGAGCAGAGGTCCATCAGTGGCTATTAGCCACAGGAGATAGATGGTATTCTCTTTGTGGGGAGGTGGTGCTCTGTTGTCTTGGTGCTGGAAGGAAGGCAGTGGGAGGGCTTCTGGTGTCCTGGCCTCACTGACAGTCCTTTAGATGGCACTGGATTTCTAGCCACTGTGTGTGACAGAATGTTGGACTGGATGGGCCACTGGCCTGATCCAACATGGCTTTGCTTATGTTCTTATGTTAAAGAATGTTTGGCAAATGAGAAAGATGGCCACTGCCTCCATGGCTCTGCTCCTGCTTGTAGCAGACAACTCTGTCAGGAGGGAGATTAGGAAAGTCAATTAATTGCTGGGTTCCATCACCTTCACGCATGAAGCCTTGCCCAATTCAGCCTGTCTGGCCCTTGCAGCAAACACAGTCCTGGAATGCTGATGGGCAATCTGGTCAGTTTGGTGTAGTGATTAAGAGCGGCAGGACTCTAATCTGGAGAACTGGGTTTGATTCTCCACTCCTCTGCTTGAAACCCTCTGGGTGACTTTGGATCAGTCACTGCTCCTTGGAGCTCTCTCAGCCCCACTCACTTCACAGGATGACTTTCTTGACAATAATAATAACACTTTGTAAACCACTCTGAGTGGGTGTTAAGTTGTCCTAAAGGATGGTATGTAAATCAATTATTATTATTATTATTATTATTATTATTATTATTATTATTATTATTATACTGGGCTGTGGGGGTACATTGACAATCAGCTGGAAAATCCTAGAGCATCTGCCTGGATAAGATTTGGGCTAAGGACAGATGATGTGCAGGGAAGGGGACTAGCAGAAAATAATGGAGATGGGACAGGGCAGGAACAGAGGAGCAGCCTCGTTTACATAGGACAAGGCAGCAGTATTAATTTGGGAATACTGTGGTGAAGGTTTAATATTGTAGAAACAGATACTACTGGAATAACTACTGGCTGGTGTTTTTCATGGTGCACAGAGATCATAGTTCATTATGATGGTGAAGGGAGCACATTCCAGATATTCCTAGAAGAATATGATGGCCCACCTAATAGCTAGCACCTCTTTCATTATAATGATGTTGTTTAGCAAGCTGGAGTTGCTGATGCTGATGAAACATTCTTCCCCTTCAATATGTTGCACTACTGGAAATTTAACACAGACAAAATGGAAGGTTGTCTTGGAAAAGAGAGGTTGGGGGTGATGATGAGGCTTATTTGGGGATCCTTTTGGCAGTCAGAGGTCCTTTTTGCAATTAGAGGCCCATAGGACCTGTTTGAGCTTCTCTTTTTTGCACAGGTAATTTAGGGGATAAACACACTGGATAAATCATGATACAAAGCACATGATACAAAGAAGTACCAGGTGAGGCCAGGGAATTGTCAGTCCTAATATTTATCAAGTGGTAGGGCCAGTAAAGCAATGCCTGTACTCTATCTTGTAAAATAACCTTCTGCCTACTAAAAGTCCTTTGTGGGTGATGTTCAGGCCTCAGATATACATTTTTGAGTCGGCAATAAGAGATTGCTGATAGCAGTATCTATCTTTCCAGGTGCAACTAAAGATGACTTAGTCTTTGACATAGGCCAAATGTTAACCAGACATTAGAAAGTGTCCAAGGGCAGCCAACAGCGTTTGAGGATTGCCTTCCATGTGACTTCAGGGTCAGATAGTCTGTTGTGCACTGCCAAAGGTATCATGAAATAGGAGTAGGCTCCCAGTAGATTAAGAAAAGAATCCTAAGCAGGTCTGCTCAGCAGTAAATCCCCTTTAATTCAGTGGGGCTTAATCCCAAGGAAAGTGTTCTTAGGATTTCAGCCTTATCTGCTCATTTCTAAGGCAGAGCCTTGTGCCGCACCCCTATTTACTGAGTTTATGGGTGCCCCAGCTAGGGTCTATGTAGGGTGGAGGGGCTGTGATTGGGTGCCAGGGAGGGGTTTAGTTGGCATCTTGTGTTCTCCGGGCCATTTGGGCTGAGCCATGCATGGGGGAAGGGGAGTCGTCTTTTCCCATTACTTGAGTTCCCATGGGCTACGCCACCTTTTTTTATGGCGCAAATTTCTGCTGCTGTTTGGGGCATTCCCAAGCCTGGAGCAGTCAGGAAGCCGACCACTGCACCCCCTAGCCTACCCGCTTCCACAATGACACAGGGGTTTACACTTCAGGTTTGTCAGCATCAGGACATGGCCGCTTCCCACCATGGTGGGGCACCACCACCGATAAGCTCTGCCAACATAACTGAAGTTTACAATGATGTAACTTTCCAACATGCTGCTTTCGGGCTTGTCTGCTCCTGAAGTACTTTCATACACACACACCCACATAGTATTGCGCTATTAGTGTATTATAGAAATTTTCCCAGCATGTTTTTGCACTTTGACAAGTGTTCTGAACTTGAAGATACAGAAACATGTTTTAGAGTAGAGCTTTTTTTCTCCAAGATGTTTTCTGCATCATCTCTTTACAGCATTTCAGAATCTCTTCTGCTTCCCGTGTTCTCCAGAGTTCTGCACATGCAAGGGAGTCATGGGAAGCAGAAATGTTTTTTGTCCGTCTTTTCCCATCCCGCCCCCCCGTGCATATTCCACGATTTTTTTAAGGCCACTGCCCATTGCTGCTGGCACCTGTTCTGTCAGTGCAAAATCAAAAACTCCAGTTCTGCTTCTCATGCCCCATCTTCCTTTCCCCCAGAAGCTGATTGGTCTGTCTGCTGGTAACCACTTTTACCCTCCTCAGCTCTCTGAATGCCTTTTCCACCATTTTTGTAAGTAAAGCGAGGTAAGGGTCATAAGGTCGTGCAGTGTGGCATGATGGGACTCCAAGCCATTTCAGCACTGATAGGCGTGAATGCTCAGCATTGCTGGCTTAAAGTGTGCTATGTAGAATGGGCCCAATTGTCATTATTGTAGATCCAATATTCAATAGCTGCTACTTTTTGTGGTCAAAGGATCTTCTGAAGGGTTCAAATTTCAAAAAAGTCAAGTCAGATGCTTATAATCTCCTTCACACCATATAGGAGACATTCAAAAATTCATTTAACCATTTGAGAGAATACTGACCCTAAAATGTATTTTTGAATTATCACCTTTTAAAGTAGTAGTTAGTATTGGACTAAGATCAGGGAATCCATACTCTGTCGTGGAAGCTTGCTGGGTGTCCTTGGGCCAGTCACATACTCTCACCCTAACATACTTCACAGGGTTGTTGTAAGGACAACATGGAAGAAAGAACGATGTAACCTGCTTTGGGTCTCCTTTGGAGAGAAAGGTGGATTATAACAGAATGAAGTAACAGAAAGGTGGGTTATAAATGGAGTGCAGAAAGATAGTATGCTTGGTAAAGAGCAACGGTTCAGACTATCCCAGCTCATTGACTATAAGAAAATGATTTTCCATATCCCTTTGGATAGGCTCCTTCTTTTTTGTATGTTTACAATTTATATATTTAGACCTGATTAATGATGAACTTGGGTCAGAACTGACAGCAGAGAAGACTGTTACAGGGAGGGAACCTTGATAGGTGTTGTTGACAGAATACTGCATGGAGCAGATCTGCAGATCTGTGATTGCAGATGGAGAATAGCTAAACGGTTGCTATGGGGACTTAAAACCAGGCTCCCACTGGCTTCCCATTAGCTCCCATCCAAAGTACTCATCCCCATTATGCACCCCACCTACACACTCCAAGAAACAAACAACTCTCTAAATGTACCTTACCTGCCATATTTCTGGCCATTAATGAAGGCATACACATCTGGGAACCTAATCATTTGGTCCCAGTAAGATAGCCATCACTACATCACCCAGACATTATAGCAATCAGGCAATTCCATCATCCATGATCAGCTCCCCAGCAGATGAACAGGGAAAGCACCAATCTCCTCGGATCAATGTCTGGCATATATACCTTATTCTCTCCATCTCCAAATGCGGCAAGTGAGGGCTTTGGTGACATAGCAAATTATCCTTCTCTCGCACCCTCATGCTGCCAGCCAAGAAATGTAGATTGTGGCAAGATTTGAAAACAGCATCACACATGACTTTGACTGTACGACCAGTCTCAACTGCAAAACATTTCACTGGAAATACGTCTTCTAGCATCATTACAATATGAACAACCCGACAGGATATCAATATTTGGGCTATTTAATTAGGCTTTTCCTTTCCCATATTCTGATGTGCATCAGAAAAGACAGAGATGAGTTCACATATGATTTTAATTTCCATTGTGGTCAAATTGAAGTATTTCAGGTTCAGTATAGTAAGTCAAACCTGGCCTTTGTGGGCACAGCACTCTTTTCAAATCCTTCCCCATCTATTTGAAAATGTTCCCATGTTGTGTGTGATGTAATTATACCTTCAGATGGGGACTTTTAACTGCACCCACCTTCCTTGTTCTCCATTGTGTTCTTTAAAATCTTGATTGGTTTACTGAAAGCTACATGGGTGTAAATACTGAAGTCTGGCAAGAGGTCACAAATGGGAGCCATCTGTAATTTTTTTTAAAAAACCCTGAAACCTCATGCAGCAGCCCTTTCCCAACACAATAAAGGACACAATCCAGCCAAAGGAAAGAATTTTTAAGATCCACTGATTTAAATAGGAGAGTTAAGACAGTTTTAAATGGCTTAATTTGAATGGACTATGTTCAGAGAGGGAAGGAGAGGTGCATGCGTGCAAAGGGGAGCTGAGATAAAAATAGTAATTCTGTTAAATTCAGAAGGGGCTTTAAAAAGTCAAGCTTCCTTCAGTGAAGAGGAAGCAGATGCTCTCAGGGGATCAGACAACAAACCGTGGAAACTCCTTTCAATTAGACATTACCAGTTTTTTCCACACTAAAGAACAGTTTCAGCTAGATTATGACAGCTCACACATGGTGCATGATAAAGCCATACCTATGGTTAACTCCATATTGCTTTCATTGCCATAGGCAGGCTCTTTGTTCTTGTCTGGTCCCACAAACTTGCATGAGCTCTGGTTGTAATTTTGAGGAGAAATTTGTTCCATAGACATTCATCTGCCAACTCTAGTGAAGTTAAATATTCTTTTATTATGATTATTTGTTTCCTTGGCTTTTATTTTAATGTAACATGTATTATATATCTGTAGATTTTCTTTGCAAGAGCCAGAGTACTTGAGTAGCCCCAGTTTTTTAGGAAATGCAGGGGTTCCTCCACACTTGTCACCATTTTGGAAGAGTTTCCAAACACTAGATCCTCATTATGCTGAGCAACTGAGTTGCCAATATTGCAAAAAAAATAAAATGGAGATTAGAAGCGAATCACAACTGTGGACATTCTCAAGAATGCTGTTAAGTGAGTCTTGTTTTCAATGATTTTTTAACATTTCTTGAAAAATCTTTCAGTTCAGTCATTTACATTTGCCTCACAATTCCCCTCAATGCCCTTACAGATCTTGTCCTTACAATTACAGATACCCTTACAGATCAATACCCTTACAATTTTGCCCTCCAATGCCCTTACAAATCATGACTGGTTTACCAAAAGCTGTATGGGTGTAAATACTGAAATCTGGCAAGAGGCCAAGGTCACACAGGTCCTTACAGATCAATGGCCAGATATTGTCTGGGGGGTTAAAAATGGATCTAGAGTTGCTAGGGCCCCAGGGCCAAAGCAGGAGTGCAGGGGACAGGGGTGGGGGTGGTCAGCGAAGCACTTGCCTCCAGACAGGTGATTTTTAATGAACTGGGCTTCAGTGCAACCTGCAGCGCCCTTGTGCTGGAAATGACATCATTCTCCAATGGGATGGGAGAGTGTGGGAGTGTGCGCACTCCCTCTCCAGTGCCTTCCCCCACCAGCCAGGTTAGCAGAGCCACAGATTGGTAGATAGGAGTGGAGTGGCAAGCCTAAGTGGAACCCAGGTCTGGAAAAGCTGAGGACTACTAGTTTAAACTTTTCTTCCCCCGTCATTTTTGCTTTCCCTTAGAGAGGTCCAGTTGTGTATTTACTCTTGTAAGCCCTCCCTCCCCACACTGTTCATAATTTCAGCTTCCCAAAGCTATTTTTCACTTAAAGAGTTGTTGTGTCATTATACTTGCATCTACTCATAGACCTTCCTGGAACAGAACACAGTTATCTTCTGCCAAATCATACATCAAAGTTTTACTGTTCTCTGATGAAAAAGACCATATTATTAATTTTACAGAGGATTAACTATGGGACCCTATTAATTTATTTAAGCAATGTATCTATCTTCAACCCATTGTGTTGTAAATGGTCTACAATGCTTTAAGAACAATAAAAACGCAAGGAAGAATCAATGAAACCATCCTAAAGTGGCAGATATACAACGGAAGCCATTGAACACTTTTAAAGAAAGCATTTGGCAACGCATTTTAAAAATGTGCAGGCCAGGCCGACAAGAAGTGAGCCACTTAGACTACGCTATGAGTTTTCTTATTTTTTTTACATTGCAACAATATGTGAAAACTAAAATACTAGATGGTTTTAGTGACAGTCACTGTGCTGGTCCTCTGATACACTGCTGATGTCCTTCTGGGGCTCGAATAGTCTCTCCTGTTTTTGCGTGGTTCCATTTCCTTCCTTTCTTTTGCGGGTGGGCTGAAAGAGTACATCAGATTCTTACTGAAAACTTGCCAGCGAGTCTGTTCCCCCTCCCGACCAGGCGGCATTTGTTCTCTGCACTTTCTCTCTTGCGGCTCGAAGCAGGCTTGAATCCCTTACTGTTAAGACGCCTCAGCTCCCAACCGGAAGATGGCTTCTTTGACGTGTAGCGCGATCCTGACCATTTATTCAGAAATTAAACTCACGGCTTGCCAGAAGGTTTGCTCCCTAGGAGAGCTAAAGACCTAGCCCCAGGCACTCTAACTTCGCGGAGTCAGGCGCGGTCGGTTCAGCACGGGTTTTCCCTGCGCTTCACGCTGCAGCAGTACACAGACGCCCTCGAATCTCACGGCGCGCGAGGCTGGCCCGCGGTTGACGCAAGAAGAGGCGCGATGCGCCGTAGACCCCTGTAGGGGGCAGCGGCTCCTCCTCTGTTGCGGCCCGCCGGGCGAAGGGAAGGGAAATCTGGCAGCGCTCCAGGGTCAGAAAGAGGGTGTCTGAATAAGCAGAGGGAGGAGATATAACGGGGGAAAGGAGAGCGAGCGAGCAGCCTGCTTAGTGCGGAAAAAACGCTCACAAAACAAAAACACGCAGACCCCGCCGTCTGCAACAGCAGCTGCCCCTGCAGCTTCTCCTCCTGCGCTGCGACCACAGGCCAAATCCAAGCAGCCAGCAAAAAGCCGCCGCGATGGGAGTGGAAGGCTGTACCAAATGCATCAAGTACATGCTGTTTGTCTTTAATTTTGTCTTCTGGGTGAGTAAGGCGTTGCATGTTTTTCGCCCGTACACCTTTCGCCCTGCATATGGCTTTCGGAGAGAAGGCTGAGCATCAGGAGGGCGCCCGGGCTGTGCTGCTGCTTTCCCTCTTCTGCCTGCCTGCCTTCCCACGGTGACTGCGGCCGCTGTTGCCGCCGCCTCGTCAGATTCCCCGCAAAACAATAACGGGGGCGCAGAATGGAGCCCGGGCGTTTCTTCCCTCGCCTTCCAGCCTCCCGCGCTGGAAGGCGAGGGAAGAAACTCTCCATCTTTCCCTCTCTCCTCTCCACCTGACAGTTCTGGGAAGCTGCGTGACCGAAGATGGAAAGCAACCCCCCTTTAGGTTCTAAATACGGCCCTCCTCTCATCGAAGCGATACATAAAATGGTTGCTGCTTTGAAAGAAGCACAGAATCCGGCTTGAACTGCATGGTCTTCGTTTAGAAGGAATTGGGGCGTGTGTGTGTGCTTAACTGCACAGTCTCATTCAACAGCCATCTTTTAAAAAAAACTTTAAATAACATTTAAAGCAAACTACATCGGAAGCCTTATCTGGGGCTAACCAAGACATCTCCACAAGAGATCTTGTATTCTCAATATTCTATCTTTAAAGCTCAGCTTTACCAACTTTGGTTAAGAGAAAGCGTTTAAGAGGTGGTGCTTTTGCTGCTTAAGCAGGTTGGGTGTTTTGCTGTGGAGGGAAGAAAATGTTGAAACTACTGTGAGAGGATACTGAAAGCACAGCCTGTATTTTAGAGTACATGTAGTACTCTACCCAAGCACATGTTTATGGACAGAGGGAAGCATTTCCTGTCTGGTAAACAGCTTTAGAAGGGCTTTTGCACCATGTGGGGCTTTTGGGTTGTAGATTTTGGGGGGAAAGGCTGTGGCAAAAGTTCTAGAGATCCATCTAAGTAAACTTTTGTTTTTTAAACAAACTAGTTAAAATGATGTAATTATTTGTCTTTTGAGTACATTCTGAAAAGCTCTGTCTTTCCCAGCCTAAAGTAGGTTTTTGGGGGGAGGGGGTATTTCTGGGTGTGGATTGTACTTTGGGATGTAAGGAAAGAAGCTTTATTTGTGAGAAATAAAGATGTTTTTAAAATGGATGACTTGCAGTACTTTTCATAGTGCCTTGCATGATCTCATCTTTCCTCTTTGGCTGGAGAGTTTTGCAGTGACCACACCCCACATCTTGGGAGAATTTAGGCATCTCTGAGTTCCCTTGGTTTTGATCTGTGATTAGTTTGGAGGCTGCTGAAGTGACTTGTGCATATGTGAAGACTTTTAAAAAAAAATACGAGACTGTAGCTCTTAATGAGTAGGGAAGAGGGGACAGAATGGCCTGCTAAAAAACAGCTAATGTACAGTGCAATCCTATGCAGAGTTACCCCAGTCTAAACCTAGTGGGTTAACTTTAGACTGGAGTAACTCTGTATAGGATTGCACTGTTAGTCTCCCTCCTCCTTAACATTGTCAGTGGAAATCTCTGATATTTTTGTTGTACCAGACTGCATTTGAGTTCTGATTCTTGCCTGGAATATTTCTGCTTCCTTAATAATTTTTGCTACAAATTTCCCCGTCATAAGAAGTACAAGAGCCAATGGGATGGAAGGCTCAAGGCCTGCCATTTCTAAGAAGGTACCTTGCATGCTATTTTAATGGTTGAAAAGTGGGATATACACTAAATAATGCATCCTATATCCATTTTCTAAAACCTTGAAACAGCCTTTTCTGAACCTGATTGCTATCCCTCCACTCTTAATATGCTGTAGCATTAGTGCTGCACGCTATTGCTGACAGTCAGTAACTGAAGCACTGAATTAATAAAATGATAATTTTCAGTTCTGTATATTACAAGTTCCCTTCTGTTGATACTAGACTTTTAGACAGAGAACTAAACCTTTTGTACTTGACTCTCCTTCTTTTCCATGTTTTTGTGCAGAAATTAACACTTCTTAGAGTTAAGGCTCCTGGTCCTTCACAATGATTTTCCAGGCAATGCCAGATATTTTCCAGCTCTTACAGATTTGAATAAAATAACCTTTAATGATTTTTAAGCTATTCTTGTTACAATTAATATTATTTCTGAAATTCTCTTAAATCAACATTATATATTTTTACCGTGATACAGAAGTCTGTATTCTTGGTGCTTTTTTATGTTGTGGAGTGGGGAATGAAGATGAAGAAAAGCTTTCATGGTAGGGGAAGGTAGTTTGTATGTCTAAATCAGAAGAGAGCAGTCTCGTCTGCAGTTCCTTTTAAGTCTTGCTCTACCGTTAACAGACATGCATGGAAATGAGAGTAATTCTATGAAGCTTCATCTGCATTTTTTAAAAAAACCTCTGGAGTTGTTCTTAAATGTGAATACTTTAAAATCTAAAATTATATTATTCCAGCCACTTCCATCTTCTCTTCAGTCACTGAGGGATTATTTAACTGTTTGGGCACATAATGAGGTATTTAGTTTAAGAATGTTCTGTTTAGGGATTTGGTGGTGGTGTACAAATGTGGTGTGCTTTATTGTCCACTACTGGATTTATTAGGATTCACAAATGATTTAATTACATTATTTGCTTTTAATCCTATTACTTTGAACTGAGATGTCATACATTGGTTTGTTCTCCTACAAATACCACAAACTTTATTACCCAGTGATTCCAAAGCCTTTCAATAATTTGTTTTTATTTAGCATAGTTGAACATAGGGTTAATTTGATGTTTCTTCTTCAATGTCTAACTAACAGCAGTTTTACAAGCCAGGTGCTTTATCTCCTTCCATGTTATGGTCCTTTCTGATTGACCTCAAATATCAAACCATATGGAGATATGTGATGCATGTTTGCACAAAACAGAGGTCCTACTGGTGGGAGAAAGGATTGACCCAGGAGTTAAAGTGTGTATTTTTTTGCATGAGGTTGTACTCGCCCTAAAGGAACAAGTTCATACCTTGGGGGTGCTGCTAGATCCAGGCCCTGTCCTGGAAAAGCAGGTGGCACTGGTGGCCTGGAGCCCCTTTCATCAGTTTTGGCTGGTGAGCCAGCTGCAGACTTTCCTTGGCAAAAAAAATCTTGCAATGGTTATTTATGCTCTGGTGACATCTAGATTAGACTAGTGCGATACCCTCTATGGGACTGCCCTTGAAGGCAGTCCAGAAGCTACAATTGGTACAAAATGCTGCAGCCAGAATGCTGACTGGAGTGGGTCATAGGGACCATATTGCTCCAGTCCCATTTCATATACACTGACTTTCAGTTTGCTTCCAGACCCAGTTCAAGATGCTGATATTGACCTTTAAAGCCCTATACAGCTAGGGACCAGTATACTTAAAGGACCACCTTCTTCCATATGAATCTTCTCAATCACTAGGTCATCTTTAGAGGACCTGCTTCAGGTGTCCCACCATCTGAGGCCAGATGGGTGGCAACCTGAGAAAGGACCTTTCTGGTCATGTCACCAAAATTTTAGAACTCCCTCCCCAGGGAGATGCATCCGTTTGCTTTTGTCATTACCTTGCACCAGCTGCTGAAGATTGTTTTGTTTTGTTTTGTCTAGCATTCCCTCACTGATTCTCATTGACCTTCCCTCCTGCTTGTGTGTATTTGTGTTCTGTTTTAATTGTTTTTGTGTTTTTAAATGTGATTTTAATGTTTTTATTGTTTGCCACCTTTGGGACCCTAAATTGAGTGGAAGGATGGCCTAAGAGTGTGATGGATGGATAGATGGATGGATAGATAGATGAATAAATGTTTCTAAATGGAAGCATTCTGCTTTGATTTCCCTGACATTTTGATCATCTGCGATTCCAGAAGCTGCAACGGTCATATGTATACTTCTCACATTTGCTTGACATCCTGTGTTTGAAGCTGGAAAGGGGAAATCATATGGGGAGATGGAGAGGTCTAGCCTACATGTGTGAATCTTGTTCTGACTCAGTAAAGACCATTATGGCAAAGTTTTGGAGTTCTTGGATTCTGCTACCTGAAGAGTGAGTGCAAAGATTCCTAGATGCAAAGGAGTTGGCTGTGTTAGTCTGTAGTAGCAAAATCAAAAAGAGTCCAGTAGCACCTTTAAGACTAACCAACTTTATTGTAGAATAAGCTTTCGAGAATCACAGTTCTCTTCATCAGATGCATGGAGGGCAAGAAGAAACTGGTCAGATATATAGGTGGAGAGGGGAGGGAGGAGTAGAGGCAAACAGTAGCTTTTGATATGGAGATCAGTTTGCTTCTGTTAAGGAAGTCAGTTACTTCTGATAATGAGATAACCATTCATAGTCTCTATTCAATCCCAGCCTGACTGAGTCAAATTTACATATGAATTCCAATTCAGCAGCTTCCCGTTGGATTTTGTTTTTGAAAGGTTTCTGTTGAACTACAGTGACTTTTAAGTCCTTGATGGAATGTCCTGGTAGATTGAAGTGTTCTCCCACTGGTTTCTGGATGTTGCCATTTTTAATGTCAGATTTGTGTCCATTTATTCTTTTGCGCAGAGGTTGGCTTGTTTGTCCAATGTAGAGAACAGATGGACATTGTTGGCACATGAGGGCATATATCACATTGGAGGATGAGCAGTTGTAAGAGCCAGAGACAGTGTAGTTGACGCCATTGGGTCCTGTAATTGTATTTCCTGGGTAGATATAAGGGCAGAGCTGGCATCTGGGTCTGTTGCAGGGCCTGGTACCTGTGCTGGTGACTCTGCTAGCTGATTCATGATTGTAAGTGAGAAGTTGTTTCAGGTGGGGGGGCTGTCTGTAGGCAAGGAGAGGTCTTCCACCCAGGGCTTCTGAGAGAGAGGCATCATTTTCCAGGATGGGTTGTAGATCACTGATGATACATTGGATGGGTTTGAGCTGGGAACTATAGGTGACAACCAGTGGTGTTCTGTTGTTAGTTCCTTTAGGTTTGTCCTGGAGCAGGCTGTTTCTGGGTACTAGTCTGTCCCTGTCGATTTGTTTCCTCACTTCATTTGGTGGGTACTGTAGTCCCAAAAATGCTTGTTGTAAATCTCTTAAGTGAGAGTCCTGATCAAGAGCATTGGAGCAGATACGATTGTAATGTAAGGCTTGGCTGTAGACAATTGACCAAGTGGTATGTTTAGGGTGGTAGCTGGAGGCATGTAGATATGAGTATCGGTCTGTGGGTTTCCGGTATAAGGTTGTATTTATCCGTCCATTATGTAGTTGTACAGTGGTGTCCAGGAAGTGTACCTGCTGTGTAGAGTGGTCCAGGCTCAGGTTGATAGCAGGGTGAAAGTTGTTGAAGTCCTGATGAAATCGCTCAAGGGCTTCCTTCCCATGGGTCCAAATGATGAAGATGTCATCCAAGAATCTTAAGTATAGTAGTGGTTTCAGTGGATGGGAGCTGAGGAAGCATTGCTCCAAGTCCACCATGAATATGTTAGCATATTGTGGTGCCATGCATGTGCCCATGGCTGTGCCATTAACCTGTAGATATAAGCTGTCACCAAATTTGGAGTAATTGTGAGTGAGTACGAAGTGGCAAAGTTCAGTGGCGAGGTGTGCTGTGGTTTTGTCCGGGATAATATTCCGTATGGCTTACAGTCCATCTGCATGTGGGATATTGGTGTATAGAGCCTCCATATCCATGGTTGCTAGGATGGTGTCATCTGGTAGGTTGTCAATGGACTGTATTTTCCTGAGGAAGTCAGTGGTGTCCCGTAAATAGCTGGGTGTGCTGGTGACATAGGGCCTGAGGATAGAGTCCATGTATCTTGAGACTCCTACTGTGATAGTGCCTATTCCTGAAACAATGGGGCGTCCCGGGTTACCTGGTTTGTGGATTTTGGGTAGTAGGTAGAATCTTCCTGGTCATGGTTCCTGAGGTGTGTTCGTATGGATGCATTCTTGTATGTCCATGGGGAGTTTCTTAATATTTTATTGAGTTCTCTTTTGTATTGCTCCGTAGGGTCAGAAGGTAGTATTTTATAGAATGTTGTGTTGGAGAGTTGTCTTTCTGCTTCTTGTATGTAGTTATGTTTGTCCATGATGACAACTGCTCCGCCTTTGTCAGCTTCTTTGATTACGATGCCAGAATTATTTTGGAGGCTGTTTATGGCATCTCTTTCTGCACGGCTGAGGTTCTGCTTTAGGTGTTGTTGTTTGTCAATTATCTTAGCCTGGGTACATCAATGGAAACATTCAATGTAAAAGTCCAATGAGGAGTTGCGGCCCTCAGGGGGTATCCATGTGGAATTCTTTTTTCTGGAGCTTTGTAACGATGATTGTGCATTGCTGGGTTGGGAGGGTGATTGCTGCTGTGATGGTGTCTGTTCAGTGCTTTGTTCATCGTTTTGTTCAGCAGAGTGGTTGAAGAATTCTTTCAGTCTTAGGCGTCTAAAATAGGCCTCCAGGTCTCCACAAAGTTGTATGGTTTGTGTGGGTCTGGCTGGGCAAAAAGATAGTCCACGTGAGAGGACAGATTCCTTTGCTGGGCTCAGTTTGTGGCTGGAGAGGTTGATAATGTTGCTAGGTGGATCCAAAGTGGTCTTGTTCCCTGTTGCATGCAGGAGTTTTGAGAATTTCTTCCTAGTTCACTTATTTATACAAAGGTTAAAGCATGCTAACATTCATACCATGTCTTGAATAACAACAACAACAACTGCACTGTCTTCTAGACAGATTAGTGCCCCACTTAGAGTGCTGAACTAGTTAGTGTTATTATCCTCACAATATAGCTGAGGAGCTGGGGCTGAGAGGAGTGGCTTACCTAAGGCCACCTACTGAGTTCATGGCAGAGTGCTAATTCGCAGTCCAACTATTTACACTCTCCTAGTAGTAAGGGAATAGGAAAATACTGTATTTCGACCTTTTTCTTTTTAATTTTTTCCATTTTCTCCATATGAAGGGATCCTTTTCCTTTCTTTGGTATTAGCTTCCTGTTAACTTGAAAATGGAGCTGGTAGAGAGTGTCCTCAAGTCACAGCTGATTTATGGTGACCCCTGGTAGGGTTTTCATGGCAAGAGACTATCAGAGGTGGTTTGCCATTGCCTGCCTCTGCAACCATGGTCGTCGTTGGAGGTCTCCCATCCAATTACTAACCAAGGCTGACCCTGCTTTGCTTCTGAGATCTGATGATCTGAGGAGACCAGGCTCACCTGGGCTATCCAGGTCAGGGCTAACTTGAAAAAAGGGATTTCTTTATGGAAATGGTGTCATTTTCAACAGGAAGGATATATAGAAACAATTAAGAGTATCTACCTGTTCACATCAGCTCTTTACTGAGTCAAAAAGCCTATAGTTTGTTAGTTATGTTGTCCTTTCTGACTATTGTCTGGTATAGTGCTTAGAATATCAGACTGGGATCTTGGGAGGCCCAGGTTTGTATCACCATAGAAATTGGCTGACCTTGGGCCATCACACACTCTCAACTTAATCTACCTCACAGGGTGGTTGTGAGAATAAAATGAGGGAAGGGAGAACAATGTAAACTACTTTGGGTCCCCATGGGGGTAATAAATGGGGTATAAATAAAGTAAGAAAATAAAGGCATCATTGCTATTAACAATGTTGCTTTAAAACAGTGGAATGCTTCTGTTATTTCTACCTCTTCTAGGCTAAGTGCATATAAAGCCTCATCCATGTTTATCACAGTGAGAAATGGTTGCTTGCTGTTTCCCACATGCAAATTGTTGTTTGATGTTGCAATAATCAACTAATAAGCCTGCATGTGTGAATCAGACCATGGAATGTTGAAAGTTGGGGCCATCTCTTGTTCTGGAAATGTAATTGCAGGGATGTAGGAGGTTTTTGACCAATTGCCTCCCCAATTTTTTTTTTTGATTCATCTTTAAAAAGCCATAACTTTTATTATTTATTATACACTTAGAATAATAAATCATGGCTCCCAAATTACTAAATTGGCTTATCATTGACTCAAAATAAATCCGATGTTTGGGGCCAGTGATAGTTTTTCAGTGTTAATTTTTTATACTAAAGCCTCTAATAGGGCTTGACTACACATGTATTATGAGTTTGGGGACTTTTATCCCAGGCACACACAGGCCAGATTTGCTTTGGGACTCTGATACACAGGGAGAGGGACCTTCAGACCTATTACCCTGGTGCCATTTTTGTAACTTGAAACAGCACTAGTATACACTGTAACTCTTTGCTCTACTGGGGGCTCCATGTGCCATTTGCAATGGCACAAACAGTGCCCCTAGGGTTATTTCAGGGCAGGAGAACATTGTGTGTGGTGGGAAAGTTTAAGCCACCCTCGTGTGCCAACTCTTCATTTGAAATGGACCCTACATGCCTGGGGTTGAGTTCCCAGTATGGAACTTGCAATACAAATTTGATTATGTGGACTCAGGGGAAATGGAATGTATAGTTAGACCCTAAGAAACAAGATACGTTGGTCACAGATACTAAACACACTGGCATATGTGCAAGTCCCACTAACTAGATTTTTAGCTAAAAATCAGGGAGAGAAGGCAGCATGATATAGTCCAATCTCATCAGATCTCAGAAGCTAAGCAGGGTTGCCCTTGTCAGAACTTGGATGGGAAACAGATTGCTCGCAGAGGAAGGTGATGACAAACCACGTCTGCTTCTCACTTCCCTTGAAAGCCCTTTGCCAAGGTTACCATAAGTCAGTTTTAACTTGATGGCACCTACACAAGTACATAAAAATCAGCACTATAGAATAGCTTGTAGAGTGAAGCTGTGGGTTTTGAGGATACTGCTCTGAGTGTTCATTTGCTAGAAAGGATGTCATTGGGACATAATGTTCTTGAAGGTGGCTGGTATGTAAAAGATACCATTACAGTCAATGTACATATGTAGGAGAATGATATATTTCAGCTTTTCCTGGTCTGTGTTTCTGTTTGGACTGAAAATGGATCTCATCTCTTAGCACCTGTGCATTTCTAAAGGAAATATATCACACCATGAGTAAGAAGAATGCTTGCTCAGTTGCAAAAAGCAGCAGGGTCGGGGTGGGGGGGTGGATTTGTGTTCATTGTTGCTTATCTCACAGCAAGAAAGAATCAAGGAAAGGTTTCTTGTTAGTGTAATTTTGCTTTTAATGAGCTGTCTTGCTCTTACTCCTATGAATGTTTCCTTTGATTATGGCTTTTATGGGCATGACTTGTTGTCTTTACAGATAAGTTGTCATAGCTATGATGACCATGCTGGGAAACTTTTGTAAATTTGGGGGGAAGTAGACACAGCTTCTTTAATGACACTGTCCTGTAAATTATTTATTGATTCAGTGTATTTTTCCAGTCCTTTCCTGCAAGGAACTCAGGGCAGAGTGTTCCCATCCTCCATTTTATCCTCACAACAACTCTGAAAGGTAGGCTGAGAGGCAGCGGCTGGCCCCAAGACACCCAGTAATCTTCATGGCAAGCAGGAATTTGAACAAGGATCTTCTCACTCCTAGTCTAACTCTTAGCCAATACACAACACTATCTTAATGTATATATATTTATGTTTTTTATAGTCTCCTTTCTCACTGAGACTGAAGGCAGATTACATATTATAAGTCAATATGAACATTGCTCGGAATATTCAGTAAACTGTACAACAGGATATGGATAGCAGAAATTTGAAAATGAGCAGAGATCTGATACAGAGCTGAAAAACGATGCTGAAACAAACCTGAGCAGGTTGATATAGCATATAAAACAGAGCAGAACTATCCAGTATAAGATCGTCTTTACTAGTGTTCTGCCTGGAACAGTTGCCATAATCCCTGGTTAATCTCTTGCCTTTTGTGGATGTATGGAAAAACTTCTGCCCTCACAGTTCTGTCTTAAGATTGTTTTTAACTAGAGTTGTTAGGGGATGGGGAATTTCTTTTTCCAGAATTCACTTTTTAAGATATAGCCACTGATTCCTCTTATTCTTTTTTTTCTCTTTTAAAAGCACGATGTCTCCTTCCTTTCATTTTTCTTTGAAGAGAAATCAAGGTGCTCTTCTTTAACTTCAGTCCTTACAGATGTTTTATGTTATACAGTCCAGGATGGTGCTCTAGCAGAAAGACAGGAAGGGTTGGGAAGGCACTGCCTGCCTCAGAACATCTACAGAGAGAAATTCTGAATTTTGCAGGACCTCCCTTCTTGCCCCTACTCTCTTCAAGTTTTTCTTTGATCAAATAGGAATTGATTAGAAACTGACTCCAAATTCCTAAAGAGTAAAAGAAAAGGATTATTGAATTTCAGGAAGAAACTGGGTAAAGAGGAATTAAGAAAATTTCTCTTAACAACCCTAGCTTTAACATACCATATAGTGTTGCTCTGATTTTGCCGATTGTGTTGCTTGCGTGGTATGATACACCCTTAGAGCAGGGGTCCTCAACGTGATGTCCATAGACACAATTGTGCCAATGGATTCTTTTTCCGGTGCGTGCCAAGTGTTTTTAGAAAGTGGGTGGGGCCAGGTGGGGCTTTTGCAAAGCATGGTTACTGATTGGCCATTAAAGTATTGATTGGCTGAGCAGATTTTTCAAAACATTGCTTTGGCAGAAACTGCTTCCACAGCACAAGGACACAGACACTGTGTGTCTGAAGGAAAGCTGTAGCAGCCATTTTGTGGCAGCCATATTGTTGCTGCGCTCATCACACTGTCAGAATTCCAAATGTACCCATAGGCTCAAAAAGGTTGGGAACCCCTGCCTGAGGGACCATGTGGGCAGAAGCCTTCACACATACCACTCTGGTTGTGAGGACTGAGGAGCCTGCATTTTTTTTGTAGACTAATAACATTTTGTGTAGACTAGTAACTTTTTTTGTAGACTAATAACATACTGTAAGACTATGTTAAATGGAAGCTATGCAGTGTTGCAGAATATTTTTTCAGTCGTGGAGGCAGAATCCTTGAAAAGAGGCCCCTGATACCAAGTGGTCTGACATGTTCTGTGGCTTCCAGGGATGCAGAAAGTCTGCGGGAGCCAGAAGAATCCTCAGGGCAGACACTAGACTGGCTTGTTAGTATGCAAGGCTGCTCTCTTTCCTGCCCCTCCACCACTCCCCACACTCATTTGCTTATCTGTAGTCTGGCATTGTTGGCAACAAGTGTGAAGCAGAACAAAAACTTTGGCAGATTTCTACAGCACCCTTGGCATGTCAAAGAGAGACTTGTTTGGAAGCTTTAGAAGAAGAAATAAGCCCTTTAACTGCTTGACGATATTCACAAACAAGACAAAACCCTGCTAGACTGGGGAGGGGGGAGTTTATATCTCAAATTAATCTTCAGTATAAACAAGTTTGTAGCTTCTCCTCCTTTTACTGCTTTTTAAAATGCAACACAGCTACTCTAGAAGAAGCTTTTCTACCTTTTTACCAGTATTTCACTGTTCTGCCTTAAACAGGGAGAAATTACTGAGAGCCAAGCTACAAGTGACGAATTACACTTGTAATTCATCACTTGTAGCTTGGCTCTTAGTCAGGTTAACAGAGAGTTAATCATGGAACTGAACACACTTTGTACCACAGTGCGAAGTAAGTCATAACGTTGGATGGGACTTGATGGCTGATCTAATCTAATCTGTTCTAAAACAGAATGATTTGTCCATAAAGCATCCAAGAAGCACCATTTCTAATATGTAACCTAAATCTATTTCCATGTGATTTAAAATCATTGTTTACCATTAGAACTGTAATGGATAGGGTAAACAATTGCACTGCTTCTTTAAGATGCTGTTAAATACTTGAAAACAGGCACCATTGCCTACTAATCCTTTTGTTCTCTAATCTAGGTATTCTAGTTCATAAGGCCTTGTGGAATTTGCCTTACACCTTTTTACACCCTTTCCCAGCATTGTAGCTTAATGGTAAGTTTAGCGACTATTTGCCAAGTCTTTGGTTGCTTCCACATCAGAGTGATTTTCTGTGGTCGTCTAGTCGCTGATGTGATTTCGTGTGAAGTTGCCCTTTGCGGCCCTTGCAATGGAGATTACAGCCCAGGGTAATCTGTTTTCTCTCCATTTTTGTGGTGGCTTCCCTTTCACTCCTGATGTGCACTGAAGGGCACCCCCTTCACTGTGATCTCACATGACCCTCAGGATTCTCTACCCATCCTGTTTCATTTTTTTATTTTGAGGAGCATGCACTGTATAAAATAATGCAATCTCTTAGCTCCGCTTAATTGCAGACACCTATGATGATCCCTTCCTTCTCCCTAAAAGGCAAGCTGAGCTGTGGGTGATTTTCTTCTGTTTAACAACTTTAAAAAAAAACCTTTTTGTAGTTGCAGAGCCAAAGCTGTTAGGCTAATTGTTGCCAGGTAGTGGAAAGTGTAATTGACTACCTTTTCACCCAAGTCCTGCAATTGCACTGCTCCTGCTGATGACCTCTTGCCCAGGAAATAGCATTTTTAAAACAAAGCAGGATTTTTTTGTGTGTGAAAGAATAGACTTTTAATGGTATGCGCACAAATAGAAGACAATGTCACATGAAACCTCTCAGCAGTTGCCTGACTGAAATGTGGGAAATCCTTGGTGTGGAAGCAGCATTGGAAAATATTCTCAGAACAACTGCATTGGCATTCTCTACTGTGCCATCTTACTGTTGATCTCTAAGCCCACTGACATCTATTTCATTCTTGTGGATTTGAAGGAAAATATTACATAAATGACTACAGTTATGACTTGGTAACATTCAGAAGAGAGCTTAGAAGGTTTAGTTGGCACAAAATGCAGCCACAAGAGTCCTTACTAGGATGTAACGTAATGATCATGTAAACCCTATGTTACTCCATCTGGCCTCAGTTTGTTTCCAGGCTTAATTCAAGGCTTGGACTCAGCATATCTAAAGGCCTACCTCTACTCATATTGCCCTGATGAGTCTTGGTTCATACAGGGTGCCTTTCTGCTGGAAGCAACTAACATTAGGACCTTCAGGAGAGCTTTATTGGCTGCTGCCCCCAGTCTGTGAAAATCTTTCCCTCATTGAGTGAAGTTGGCACCATCCCTAGGACTGGATTAAAAACTTCCAAATTTTGTGAGGCTTTCAAACTGGACTAAAAGATGGATAGTATCTGTTGTTGTACCCCCTGAACTTGTTTTAGATGGCTTTATGGGAATTTTGGGTTTATACTAACTCTGTTACAAAACATCTTAAGAACCTTTGTGCGGAAAGGTGGGATACAGGAGTGAATATCCTTTTGGCATCCTTTGCTCAACTCAGCACTGGACGTTATGTTACTGAGGGCTTAAGTGCAAGTCAAAAGTGGATGAAGGATACGTTGGAGTGCACATTTTCCATCTTTGAGAAAGGGACTCCAGAAACGGGTCTCTACACCGGTTTCCCGTCAGATGGATAGTTCTACATGACTTGTGACCTACAGTGCCTTCCTGGCCAGCTATATTGTTGCATTAAATTGCATTGGACTGAGTTATTCTGTTTGGATTCATGTATTTAGCTATATAGCTGTGGTTATGGACTATTTGTTATACCAGCACTGAGCACTTTTGGGTCTTGTCACAAAGACTGTATGGATCAGTATAACTTTGCATTATGAATGGATTTTGAATATTGAGTGATCTGGCAAATCGTAAGTGTATTGAATAATTGTATTGAATATATGAGTGTTCACTTTTGAAGTGGTTGTCGTTAGGTTGTCCTGAATTCTTTTGTTAACTTACTCTGTCAGAACTCTCCAGTTTCTGTTAAACATGATGAAGACAAAAAATATAAGCTTCAGGAATGTACAGTATTTACTTATCTTGCTTCATGTGCTGTATGCATTCTTAATGGTTATTTGCAGTTTCTTGGTCTCACACCATGATTAGGGTCCTTGTTTACTACATCTGATGGTGAAATAATTTTTAAGTTAATGTGTTTCCATTTTGGCTTACTTAATAGGTTGGAATTCTGTATTACTTTCTGCATTAACTGTGCAACTGACTAAGGGAACAATCCTAATGAAGTCTCATCTCACTCAATGGGGCTTACTTCCAGGAAACTCAGTGCTGAAGTCTGTGTCATCATGTACACTACAAAAATATCATTGTTTTCATTTGTATGTTTGCCAAGCTTTCATGGCTACACAATTTTTGAAGTAAAGCTCTCAAATTCTGGACTGGGGAGGTAATGATAAAAAGAAATTGGAACGTGCAGAAAAATGTAATGGGGAAGGGAATAGGTGAATGGATTTGAACTTGAGGGTCAATGGGTTGGTTAGGGCAGTGTCACCTGATACACTTGCAGTGGGACCTGATACACTTGCAGTGGGAATCACGAGTTAACTTAGGTTTTCCAGATAACGTCTAAAGAACTAGGTCCATGCATATTATCCTTTGACACTCTAGCACATTTCCTGTGGAAAACCTAATAGTAATACTAATGTATTCTAATACTATTGTAATATGTAAGGATATCTAAAAATTTGTGAACTTAAAAAACTCCATTGTTCCTGACATGAGAATGTCATGCAGGCTTCTGAACACACTTTCAGATTTGTCTTAGTAGCTGCAAATAGAGTTGCCAGCTGCATGAAGAAAAAATTCCTTTCCCCTTAGTAGAGGCTTAATGGAATGTTATTTATCAGATGATATCATTTAACCTACATATCATGAAAACCTAATTTCCACACATTAACCTTCTGTTAAATAGAGGGGACATTTTTCTCCAGGCCTATTGGCAACCTCATTGCCTCAGGGGGGTTACAAGCTTGCTTTTCCACTTTTCATTTTCTTTATTTAAACTATACACTATAAACAATAACATAAAAATTATTAAAAAATAAACATAGAAGATAAGAAAAACACAACATTCTGAAAGGAAGACACACTAACAATAGATAAACAAAACAAAAAGACCCTAAAAACTAAAATACATGTTGAGTTCCTATTTCTCCACAACAAATATGTATCATTACTAATACATCACTTATTATAAGTTAAACATAAGAGCCCTCTTTTTTCCATTGTTCATAATTCTTAATCCATAAATCCAGATATCATCAAATCCTTATCCATTTCATGTAAAAAGTCTGTAAATGGTTTCCATTCAGTCAAAAAATTAACAAATGTCCTTTCTCTAATCAATGAAGTAAGTTTTGCCATTGACGCAAACTCCAAAACTTTTGTCCACCATTCTTCCACTGTAGGCAATATTGAAGTTTTCCACCTTTGTGCCTAAAGTACTCTTGCTGCTGTGATAAAATACTGGCTGTCCAACTGGCTGTCCATTATTCCCAACAAAAAAATCTCTGGTTTCAACTGGATTCTAGGCTTCAAAATCTTCTGAATCAATTATTGTATCTGCAACCAGAAACTCTTTGCTTTCTTACATGTCCACCACACATGATAAAATGTCCCTTCTTGTTTAGCACATATCCAACATACATTTGAAGCACCCTTATACGTTGTGGCCAATTTTTCAGGAGTCATATACGAATGATACATCATCTTGTAAAATTTTTCTTTGATGCTAGAACTTAGTGTAAATTTCAAACCCCTTGTCCACATATTTTCCCATGGCTCCATTAATATGTCATGTCCAAAAAAATTTGCCCATTTTATCATACATTCTTTTACCTGCTCTTCTTCCGTTTCAAACCTCAATAAAAGTTTATACATTTTGGAAATAACATGTTCATCATTTGTACAAAGGGCACTTTCAGATTCAGTTTTAGATTGCTCAAAGTCATATTGACTCTTGTCTGGTTTAAATCTCTCCAAAATGTGCATATAAGGAAACCACTGGCAAGCATGCCCTTCTGCTGCTAAATCCTCTCTTGATTTAATTTTAACTTGACTCTGAGAAAATGCCAATAAATCATGATAAGTTAACCATCTAGGTGGATTCACCATTTCCTTTCTAAAATGAGCTTCTTGCGATGACAGCCAGAGAGGTATTTTCGAACAGAACCTAGGTTTGTTTTTGTTCCATACCCTCAAAATGGCACGCCTTACAAAATGATTATTAAACTCTGCATTGGCCTTAACTTTGTTATACAATAGATACCCATGCCAACCAAATTTTAAATCATGCCCTTTGAGGTCCAATCATCTTCTGTTTTTTAACAGTATCCATTCCTTCATCCAAACCAAACAGTTAGCCACAAAATACAATCTCAAATCTGGTAGACCCAAACCTCCTCTTTCCTTTGCATCCTGTAGGACCTTAAATTTAACCCTTTTTTTGCCTTGCCATATAAATCTCTATATGTCCTTCTGCCATTGCTTAAATGGTGCCTCAGTTGTCAGTACTGGAATTGTCTGAAATAGGAATAACATTCTAGGTAAGACATTCATTTTAACTATAGCTATTCTTCCCAACAACGATAATTGAATCTTATCCCATCTTAACATATCCCTTTTAATTTCATTCCATCTTAATATAATTATTTTGGAATAATAATATTATTATTTTGTTCATATTTGACAAAGTAATACCCAAGTATTTTACCTTTTTCTCAATTTTAAACCCTGTTTTGCTCTCCAGTTTCATTTGGTCCTGTATTTTCATATTTTTAGTTAACACTTTGGTCTTCTGCTTATTGACCTTAATACCAGCCACTACACCAAATACTTTCAATTTTGTCATTAAAGTTTCAATTCCCTTTAAAGGGTCTTCCAAAACCTTTCCCACTTCTAATAAAAAATGAGACGGGATTTTGTTCAGTGCCCTGATTTCCATTCCAAATGGAGAGTGCAGCTTTCCAGAGCCTGTGCTTGTAGAGCCTTTCCTGTTATGATGATAGTTGAATGCAATGTGCTTCCTTTCACATCTGCTCTTATGCTGGGGTCTTGATTCTCCTGCTTGTGATCATGTTATAAGATTATAACTCATGCACATAAGCACATGAAGCTACCTTATATGACTGACCATTGGCTTATGATCAATGTCAGTAGTGTCTATTCAGATTTGGAGTAGCTCCTCAGGGTCTTTCATATTGCCTGCTATCTGATACTGGGGATTGAAAGTGGGACCTTCTGCATGCCAAGCAGAAGCTCTGCCACTGAGCCACAGCTCCTCCTCAACCATTAGAACATGTCTTTGATGAGTAAAGCCACTGGGAATAAGGATTGTGCTGTTGTATTTTCATTTGCTTCTTCAATGTTTGAGGCTTTTTAAAGTGGTTATTAGTGCAATCTACTTTTTTCTGTTTGTATAAACATAGTTCAACCCATGTCAGAGATCTTTCAGTACTCTGCTCTTAAGATGAGTGGCACCACATGAATATCAGATCACTTTGCTGAAAAGCAGAATAGTATTTAAAACTGAATAGACTGTTATGATGTAGTCTTGTATCCATTATAAAAATTCCCTCCTAAACAATTTTGTTTAACGTTTGCAAAATGCCAGGAGCATGGGGGCCCTCCTGACCTCCCCTTGCATGCTTCCCAACCAGTATTACTTCCGTTTTGTCCGGGTTCTGTTCCAATTTGTTCACTTTCATCAGCTTAACCACAGCAGTCAGGGGCTCAAGATGTCTACCTCATCACCATGGAATTTGGATAGAGAAAGATAGAGCTGGGTGTCATCAGCCTATTAACGTCATCCAGTTCCAAAGATAGAAATGATTTCTCCTAATGGCTTTGCATAGAGGTTGAATAACATGGAGGATAAGATTGTGCCCTATGGAAGCCCACAGGACAGTTCCCACTCTAAAGATAAAGTGGTCTCCAGAGGCAACAGTCCTATTGGGATTATATCCCCCGTCCAGGATTCTGCCAGTTTTGAGAGTGTGTATCTAGTACTGAGAGTATAAGATAGGATTGGGATTCTCTTGGTGTAGCACGCACGCCACTGCCCAACCATCTTGCTACCTGAGCTGTTGAAGGTGGTCTCAAGAGGTGGTGTTGAAGACTCCTTGGCTGTTTTTTAGGGGGTACTCCAGCATCTATACCAGAGCTACATTGTTGGGAGCATCACAGGATTTCATGACCTCCATGACAACCATGAGTCTATCTCAGGCAATAGGAGACCCTACACACAGTGCATGTCACACTGTTGATTTGGTGTTCTGCCTCAAGACAAACACCATGTGCTGTTGAATTTCTAGTTAATAGATTGTTTTTGCCATGGATAAAACATTGTCCAACTACAGTCAGTCATATCGTTCCATTATTTAGTATAAATCTGTCACAGATTTCTGAATAAAGTGCTGACGATTGCCAGTGCAGTTGCAGCTTTGGCTGTGATCCTAACGTAGAAGGTCAAATTACTTCAGTGGAATTATTTCCCTGTAAAGTTGTGTTTGGGATTCAAGTTGTGTCTTCCTGTAGGTCTTCCCTTTTTCTTTTGTTTAGAAAGGGTGAGTTTGTAGGCGGGGGATGCCAACATTCTAGAAGAAAATATGTCCCACCCCCTTAATAGAGACTTAATGAGATATTACATTCCTGGTGATGTTACTTATTTCAATGCCAAAAAAGGTTAACCCACTCATTTTCACACATTAAACCTCTATTAATGGAACAGGACTTTTTTTCCCTCCAGGTTGTTGGCAACCGTAATGAAATGCTGAGAATTTCCTGAAAATTCCAGTCTTTTCTGTCAGATGAAAGGATGGAGCCTCTTAAATCTTAAATCTATATTTCTATCAGATGATTTGAGGAACAGGCTGTATCAGGGATGGCCTACTTCATGTTCATCATACAGTAATCCAACAAGAAGAACTATATTTTTCTTCTTTCATTCATCTCTTTGAGTATCTGTAGCATCATGACGTTTTCTTGGCAGACTTCTTGTTACGGTGTGGTTTGCCATTGCCTTCCCCAGTCGTGATGCAACGTCCCCCCCCATGGGTCAGTAATGTCTCAGTGCTTGCACAGGGGGCTACTTTTACCACTTTTACCACACATACAAACCAGCAATGCAATCCTATGCATTGATTTAAATGAGCTTAGACTTCAGTAACTCTGCATAGGATTGCACTGTAAAAGAGATGTAAATGAATGTCTGTTACACACTTTTGGGGAGGAGGACAGCTTTTGTCGACAATTTTATAAGGGCATAAGGAGAGGCTGCTGATCAGACGAGTGGTCCATCTAGTCCAGCATTCTGTTTCATACAGTTGCTTTGGAGTCCTAAACAAACAGGACATAGAGGCCAAGGCTCTCATGTAATGCTGCCTCCCAACATTGTATTTTTTAAAAATATTTTTATTTCAATTATTAACAAAACTGTTTACAATATGAAATACAACATGGGTAAATTGTTAAAAACTACATAACAGAGAAAGGTAAAACATGGAAAGACAAATTCAAGTTGAATGATCTGATATATTTTGGATTATAGATTCAGGATTGTTTGGTATATTTTATTGGGAGGATATAGATTTTCTTTAGGAATGTATTCAAAAAAAGGGAACCATTTTTCCATAAAATTTGTTGTTTGGGGGAAATTTTCAGCTTGATAGATTCCATCATTGATTTTTTCAAATAAAAAATGGTCCCATATTTTAGAATACCAACTGGTAATTGTCAGTACAGTATGTGATTTCCATTTTAAAGCAATTAAATTTTTTGCTGCCATTAAGAAGATATTGATGAGGTCTCGTCGAATTGGTGGGATCTCTATATCATCCCATTGATTCAGAAATAGCAGCTCAGGTTTCTTTGGTATTTTGTAGCCAGTTAACAAAAAGATTTGGTGCAAGATTGTATTCCAGAATTCTTCTATGTAATGACATTTCCACCAGCAATGTATATATGATCCTGTATCCCCACATCCTTTCCAACATAAAGATGAACTGTGAGAGTAAATAGCTGCTAATTTTTTGGGTGTAAGATACCATCTTGTTAATATCTTATAGGACTGTAGTTTAATATTAATTGTTGATGAATTAAATATTTTAGAGGACCATAATATTTCCCATTGTTCTTTTGATAATATTTTGTCACAGTCTTGGTGCCATTTTGACTGATATGTTAAGGTTTTAAGTTTAAGGTTTTGTAGCAAAATATTATAAATTTTGGAGATTACTCCTTTATTTGAAAGGCCTTTCCTATCTATAATTTGTTCAAATGCAGTCTTTGGTTGTTTCATAATGTCCTTTAAGTTTATAGAAGAGGCTAGATTCTTTAATTGAAAATAAATAAACCATGATATATTACTATCCAACATTGTATTCAGAGGTTTGCCACCCCTGTATATGGATGCTCCCTTCAGTCACCATGGCTAGTAGCTATTGAAGGATCGCTCCTCCATGAATTTATGTTGCCCTCCTTTAAAGCCATCTGCGATTGTGGCCCTTACTGCCTCTACTGGCAGTGAATAACACAATTTAATTACTCACTGAGTAAAAAAGTATTTCCTTTTTCTGTCCTGAACCACATTACCTTATACTTATCTATGTTGAACTTCGTTTTCCATGTTGCTGTCCACTGGCCTAATTTAGAAAGATCCTCCGGTAGCTCTTCACTATCCACCTTGGGTTTTACCATCTTGAATAATTTGGTATCATCTGCAAACTTGGCTACTACACTACTCACCCCCAATTCCAAATAATTCATGAACAAATTAAATTGCACCATCTTGAAAACTGATCTTTGTGGGACCCCATTGCCTACTTCCCTCCATCAACAGAACTGTCTATTTATTCCTATTCTTTGCTTCCAATTTTTAATCAATAAAAGGACTTGCCCTCTTATCCTATGACTGATAAGATTACTCAGAAGTCTTTGGTGAGCTACTTTGTTAAAGAAGTCCAGGTATATTTCTAATGGGTCACCCTTATCCATATGTTTACTAACCCACTCAAACAACTTCAAAAGGTTGTTGAGGCAGGACTTCCCTTTGCAGAAGCTATGCTATTTTCCTTCAGCAGGGTTTGTTCCTTTATATGCCTTGTTTACATTTCCTGCTAATTTACTTGGAACAGATATTAGGCTAATTAGCCTATAAACAAATTCTCTCTGGATCCTCTCTGGATCCTCTCTGGACCTTTTTTAAAACATTGAGGTGAAATTTGCTACTTTGCACAGAGATGAATTTTTTAGGGTCAAGTTAAATATTCTTACACAGTTTCCTGGGAGTAAAGTGTAGATGACTCTGGAAGGTAATGGCAAACCACCCCGTAACAAAATCTCTGCCAAGAAAAAGTCATGATGCGACGTCCCCCCATGGGTTAGTAATGACTCGGTGCTTGCACAGGGGACTACCTTTACCTCTACCTTTACCTACGTATTCTTAAATTTCACATTTGAGTTCTTTAAGAACCCTTTTGTGTGCCATGTAGACCTATAGACTTACTAATTTTCAGTTTCCCTAGCAGTCTTAGAACTTGTTACTGCAATTTGACTCAGTTCTTTAAACAGTGGCTCCAATGTGGGTATATGTCATAGTGAAAACCAATGCAAAGAAATCATTCAATTTCTCTGCCGTCTCCCCATCTTCCTTAAACAATATCCAGAAACCAGTAGGAGAACACTTCAATCTACCAGGACACTCCATCAAGGACTTAAAGGTCACCAGAGTTCAACAGAAACATTTCGAAAGCAGAATTCAACAGGAAGCTGCTGAATTGGAATTCATATGTAAATTTGACTCAATCAGACTTGGATTGAATAGAGACTCTGGATGGTTATCTCATTATCAGAAGTAACTCCCTTTCAGGCGTTCCATTCAGACTCAGCTATGGAGGGATAGGTCGCGCACAGCCTGAATTGTGCACTCCACCTCTTTCATGACTTTTGCAACTGATTTGCATCTACTCCCCCCTCCCCTCCCCACCTATATATCTCTGGCCAGTTTCTTCATACCCTCCATTCATCTGATGAAGAAAACTGTGGTTCTCAAAAGCTTATGCTACAAAAAAGTTGGTTAGTTGTAAATGTGCTACTGGATTAGGGGTATGAGCTTTGGGTATCCGATTCAGGAAAAATGCCCGAATCAGACCCGATCCGTAAGATTCAGAAACCCCAAATCAAAGCTTCCTGAAACGATTCGGGTCGCTTCGGGAAGCTTTGGAGCCTTTTTAAAGGGGCTCCCTCCCTCTCACCACCCCACTTCCCTGGGCCTTCCCGGAGGCAGCAGTGTGGGCGGCAGAGGCGGCAGCTCCGGCCTTCTCCGCTGCCCAGCTGGCCGCTGCAGAGGCGGCAGTGGTGGCGAGGGCAGAGGAGGCACCAGCTCCAGGCCTTCCCTGCTGCCTCTCTGGCTGCTGTGGCTACGAAGGCAGCAGAAGCATGCCCTCGTGCAGCCCAACTGGTTGCATGAGCGGAGCGGGTGCTGGCTCCACACCTTCCACGCGCCTTGCTGGCCGCCACCGCAGCAAAGGCAGCGAGAGTGCTCTATCGCGCTGCCCAGCTGGCTGCGGAGGTGGCGGTTCCAGGCTTTTCCACCTCCCAGCTGGCTGGCACATTGGTGGAGGCGGCAGGAGCACACTCTTCTGCCACCCAGCTGGGCATCCCTCCTGTCCCAGACAGGAAAGTGGGGGGGGGGGTAAGTGGAGTGGGGCTGGGATTTTAAGTGGGGAAAGGGTGAAGCGATTTAAAGACACGAACCCCAAAGCGGCTTGCTACTTTGGGATTCGGGTTATTCCAGATCAGTTTCCCACTTTGGGTAAACCCGAAGTGGGAAACCTGAATTTTTCCCCAGTGCATACCCCTACTTCAGATAGTAAAACAAAACTACAGTGTGCATCTTTCAGTGTTAGATGACATTCATAATTTTGTACTTTGTGCTTTTCATGCTGGGTAGGTATAGTTTTGGTGTATTTCACTTTACATTGCATTAAGCTTTTATATTTATGTCAGTTATATGAGACTTCTTGTTTTGTCATTTGGTACAAATGCACTTCTTCTTGGACCAGGATAGTAATTGAGAGTTCAGTTATGGGAAATCAATAGACTTCTTGTAAGGAATTGGTGATAGTTTATAGATGTCACCGATTACTTTTTTTTTTAGCATTTGGGCAGTATCTGTTTATTTTTGCCAATGAACTGAACCACAAAGCATATTTGTGGGGCTGCACAAAATGTAGCTGTGCACTGTATATGTTAGTTATTTGCATAAAATAGGGAACTTATGCTGCTTTATTGAAAAGTGGGGAGTGATCAGAAGGGGCCAGCTGCAGTTTCACAATATGATATTTTTAGCATTTTTACTGTTTCCAGTAGATGAGATCAGTTCTTGTGCTGTCATTGCTATGTGTCAGAATGTGTCCTGTTGCTCACAGTCCAGAGTATAAGAAGCATAAATCTTGTTTTGGGTCAGAAAGATTTTGTCCTTGTTCATATTTTTTTGGAAACTGACAGTGCAATCCTAAGCAGGGTTACTCCAGTCTACGTCCATTGATTTCAATGGACTTAGATTGGAGTAACTCTGCTTAGGAGTGCACTGTGAGTGTTGTGTGTGTAAAGGAGAAGGAAGAAAATAAACACTTTGTTGTTGTCAGTATCTGTTATTAAAGCTGTCTTCTGTATCCCAGAAGGGGAATAATGATAGAATTCTTCCATAGTTAGAAGTCCTTGTTACTTATGAAGCATAGAAGTAAAATGTTTAGTTTAACAACTTCCTCTTAACATTTGAAGTACAGATGACTGTGGTATCCTTTTCTACCAGACTTCTTCTCTGATTTGGATTGCTCCCCTGCCCCAACAGATTGCTTTTTTAAAAATTAAACACTATTTTATTTAACTAATTATCTGCTGGTATTTTGCATCTCCATATTGGTATTACTTGTGTGTAACAGGGGGAAACATTGGTGGGGGGGGGGGGTTGGAGGTTTGTAATTTTGTCATTGTGGGATCAAAAATGCACCCAAATCCCTAAAAAGGGTCTTTGGTGCCTACCAAGTTATAGGCACTTGGCAGCATGGGAATATGCTGCATAATTGTGGGCTCACAGCAAGTACTCCAATGGCTGAACTAAGGTTCCCTGGTTGGATTCTCTAATAAGAAATAAAAATATATTTCTAGTTTCTCTAATGTGTTATATAAAATTATATCACAGTTTAAACTCAGACTCATGATTAAGCCACTGGAGCACTTCTTGAGACTGCAGGATTGCAAAACCAGGAACCTTCCCAGTGTTTTTCCTTTATGGATTTCTTATGGCAGATACCATGAAATCTTTCCCCAGGATTCTGGTATGCTTTTCCTTTGACCCCAGGATCATAGAACTGCATACTCACGAACACTGCATCATATTTTTTCTTGTAGTATTCACAGATACAGAGGAGATGAAGACTGTGCAATACTATTGAGTACTAAATGGAAGATACATATAATTGGACAGACTACGGTAGTGGAATCCACCGATTAACCATAGAATGAAATACAGTTGTAATAGGTGGATTCTACTCAATCTTGACTTCATTGTGATTTAGGAAGTTATGCTGCATGACATCAGTCTTTCAATTGTTCTGTCCCTATTAT